>NC_039258.1:9009986-9344486 GCF_003368295.1 Carassius auratus | reverse complement strand
TCCTCGGACAATGTCGTGTGCTTTTCTTTACAGAGGCTCACAGAGAAGCCAGCTGGTCAGCTTTAGACACCTGCGGTCCCAAACGGCCCACTGTTTCCCTCTGAAATATTCCTTTGACTTGAACAACCCAGAGGAAAAATATATCATTTTAACATCTTTAATAGGCAGATGTTGATTAAAAGACAAGTGTAAATAGATGTGTAAAATGCCATTTAGATATTTGGAGTAATAGTTTTATTTTTTTATTATATTTGTTATGAAATGAGATAAGATAAAGTAAAATAAACATACATTGCATTTAATGCCGATTAAATTGAATGTTTCAGAAAGTCACTGCGCAACACGTGCTTCTGTCTGTGCGAATTATAACTTCTCTTGGAACCAAATCGGCATTACTCTGTTTTTTTTTCTTTTTTTTCTCAAGGATCAGTTAAGGTGAATGTTTCAATCTAAAATGTTCATATTAGGAGAGTTTTTTGATTTCTTTCAATCATAAAATGGTAGGCTGTTTTTTTTAATGATTTATTCTTACCTATTTATTAACTGAAGCTTTTACTTAATTTTTAGTAGCTTCCTATACACTTTTACGTCGGCTGTTATTTTTATTCTTTACAGAGATGTAGGCCTAGGCTATATATATTTTTTATATATAACCTCTATATATAACCAACATATTTTCTGCTCTTTTTTTCTGAATGAGAAAAATGACAACATACCTAACGTAACATGTCATGTTTCTTATTTGACTCATCAAAGTTATTGCAATGTGATGGCCAGCAAACTTGGCTAATCATTAAAGACCTGTTTTCTTTTATTCCTTTTTTTATAGTTCTTCGAAATCAAACACCTGAATGATACAAATGACATTTTAAACAAATTAGTTAATACTTTTTAAAGTGGTCTGCAAAACGTTTTTCTTTAATGTGAAAATTATCAGTAAAGTCGTATCCAAAGTTGACTGCCCAAGCAAACATCACGCTAGAAAGATTATAGTTTACCTTATTTGACAAATGAAACCCCGAACCTGTAATCAATAAATATGAGATGACATCACATAAAATAGTTTTCATTTATTGCATAAATTCTATTGAACAAGACACATACATACAAACACACACAATCCCAAGTTCCATAACAGTCAAATTTGAAATGAATTATCTCCAAGTTATAAAAAGCATAACCTTTGATGTTCTTCGCTCCGATCTTGGTGGCCCGTCGGTCCCTCACATTTCAGAGGTGCTGTAGGACACGGAGTTCTTTTGAGGCAAGGAGGCAGTGTTTGTTAAGACTCTCGAGCATCCAATGAACTGAAGGCTGCCTCCAAAAAAACGCGTCCATCATCCCTTTCCACCCAATTAGCGTCGTCGGTGGGCGGAGCTCAGGTGCGCGCCGCTGCGTCCACTTGGCAAAGAGCCTGGGAGACGCCTGTGGCAAAAGAGTAACTGTCAAATGCAAGGTTCTTTTAATAGGAGCGATCAGTTCGGCTCCGAGAGTCATGGCGACTACAGCATCCAGTCATTACAATATCCTCACCTCCAGCCCATCTATTGTACACTCGGAGCCTGGAAGCATGCAGCAAGCCACGGCTTACAGGGACGCGCAAACCCTGTTGCAGAGTGACTACTCGCTGCAGAGCAACAGTCACCCGCTCAGCCACGCGCACCAGTGGATAACAGCCTTGTCACACGGAGAAGGAGGTCCGTGGTCGTCCAGTCCCCTCGGCGAGCAGGACATCAAGCCAGCGGTGCAGAGCCCCCGGGACGAGATGCACAATTCCAGCAATCTACAGCATCAGACGCGGCCACCCCATCTGGTACATCAGACGCACGGGAACCATCACGATTCAAGGGCATGGAGAACGACGACGGCGGCTCACATACCCAGCATGGCCACGTCGAACGGACAGAGCCTTATTTACTCGCAGCCCGGCTTCGGCGTGAACGGTCTCATCCCGGGCAGCGGCCAGGGCATCCACCACCACAGCATGCGCGACGCGCACGAGGACCACCACAGCCCACACCTCAGCGACCACGGCCATCCACCGTCCCAGCACCAGCACCAGCCGCACCAGAGCCACCACGACCACTCGGACGAGGACACGCCGACCTCGGACGACTTGGAGCAGTTCGCCAAACAGTTCAAGCAGCGGAGGATCAAGCTGGGCTTCACGCAGGCGGACGTCGGACTAGCTTTGGGAACGCTCTATGGAAATGTGTTTTCGCAGACCACAATTTGCAGGTTTGAGGCCCTGCAGCTCAGCTTCAAAAACATGTGCAAGCTCAAGCCTTTGTTGAACAAGTGGTTGGAGGAGGCAGACTCCACATCTGGCAGCCCCACGAGCTTGGACAAGATAGCTGCGCAGGGGAGGAAACGGAAAAAGAGGACTTCCATCGAGGTAAGCGTAAAAGGGGCTTTGGAGAGCCATTTCCTTAAGTGCCCAAAGCCCGCCGCGTCGGAAATTACTTCGCTGGCGGACAGTCTGCAGTTGGAAAAAGAGGTAGTGAGGGTTTGGTTTTGTAACAGAAGACAGAAAGAGAAACGGATGACTCCTCCCGGCGGACCTCTGCCGGGTACCGAGGACGTATACGGAGACACGCCGCCGCATCACGGCGTTCAGACGCCAGTTCAGTGAGAAAAGACAAAAACAAGACAAAAACATGGACACATCTTATCATACTGACTGCCTCAGTCTTCATTTATGATTATGTTCACGTTGGAGCTATCCAATGTGAAAGCAGCTGCGGTTTAGACTACTGAGGCGGGAGAGCAGATTATATCCGTCTTCAATGTTACTCAAAATTCGTACTGCTGCCACAGAGGGGACCGTGCGTTCCCCGCGCGAGCAAAGAGAACGGTTGTTCTGTGAATACCCAGCACTGTGAAAAGACGCAGTTTTAAGGTGTAACCCTACTATTTATCAAACACTTTGAGACGAGCGAAATGTCCCTCAAACGCGAGCATGGGTATCCCATAGCCAGTTGTTTACATCTAGACGCACTCACTGCATTTCTTTTGCGGAATTAGCCTGAAAAGTGACTAGTGCTGCAGCATTCGACAAATACACGCCGATTTTACTTTTGTTGTGGGCGACTGAGGGTGAACATCGATTAGATTGAAAAAAAAACAACATCAGTGTGACATGCATCCATCCACAGTATTCAACAATTTTCTTGGGATCAAAAGGCCTGTATGTATAATAATAATAAACATTTTATTATTATTATACATACTGCATGGTTATGTACTTCCAATTCTCATATCATGGAGACAGTGAGGTGCAAGGTCACACTAAACAGATGTTGTAGTCTTGGCGCCAAGAAATTAGTCGCACACAATTGATTCTGGTCTCTTTCTCTGTTTTATCAATACGGATGGCTCTAAATTGAAAAGAAATAAAAGGAAACTTCCAGCATCGAGCTGCAGACAGGTCACCGAAGGGTTAGTGACAGAAATCTGTCATTTCCTTAGATCTAGTCATATTACCATAAAATAGAATTGTTTCACAGGTCTCCACACAGTGCTGTAAATATTGTATAATTTTTAAAGGACATAGCTATTCTCTCACTTGAGCACTTTTTCGTATTATTTTGAATTTGGAAAAGATTTTAGAGCTTTTTGTTTATTTTATTTTGGTTTTATTTCTTTAACATTCGAGTCTTGGTACAGTTTGCCTTTATATTTATAGTCATTTAGCCGAATATTGCTTGCTATCTCTTGCGGAGTTGCTTTTTAACCCACATTCAGCTGCTTTTTTATATATATCAATTATGAGCTGACTTTACTATATGTTTATGTATAGTAAACAATGTTCAGACTCCAACAATGTTAGCACTATTTTCTACCCAACGAATTCAATATTATATATCTCAAACATTTGAATGTCTTTTTTAATTATTTTGAAATGGAGATTATTTACACAGTATCGTGGAGAATGGGAAAAGCAAGTGATGTGACCTGCAATATTTTAATTTGAAGTCAAACGAATCTTCATTATTTCATTTGACAAAGCGTTTTTGTGTAGTTTATATTTCTTTAATTTATCAAGCATATCAATTTGTAACACGGGCACTATTATTATTATTATTAATTATTCTCCACGTTTACCCAACATCAGATCTATACTGTAAAAGTATACTTGGACTTTGGATTTAACTGTGTCTGTTCTAAGTTTTTTTTTTTTTTTTTTTTTTTGTGCTTTATAGTTCTTCATTGTGTTGGTTCCGGTTCGCATTTATAGGGACATAATGCAGTGGTGTTTAAGGCTACTGAAAATGTAAACACTGGAAGATTGGAAAAAAATGGGAAGATTTCTCCCAGGGGCTTGCTATACGTCACTATGTGTAAATACAATACAACAATCAGAAATTATTATTATTATTATTTTCTTATTGTATTATTTTGCTTATATTTTAATTCACATTTTGGTGTAAATCTATTCCACAGAAATTCTAGGGACGTCTGTTATTATCGTTCTACTTTTTTGTTTTTCAAAAGACATATTTACATAGATTGATTGATCAAACTGTCATGTAATTCTACAAATACTGTGGAGCTATTTATTTGTTGTTTTATTTACTCTGTCAGAAAGACACCATCAAACGTTGAACTGGATGATTTTGTGGGTATAATAAAATGCGAGGTTGTGATAGAAGTCGGATTTTGTAGTAGCCTATGTATTTTTTTATATTTTTATTTATTTGATTTTTTTTTCTAAATCGAAGAATCAAACCTGACATTTTATGTCGTCGGATGTAAAAAAAAAAAAGAAAAAAAATGCCGATGAAGCTTATATTTATTGGCGTCTCGGCCACGTTTTCAAACTAATTTTTTTAAGGTGAAAGAATTAACAAAACTGAACAACATGTTTAAATGGTTTGATATGTCAGCGTAATCTCAAAAGAAACTGAAAGCGTGGAATTTGTAAGCCACAACATATGCAAACCGATAAGTTTTGTTTATTTTCCTGAGATAGAAAAATAAAAACTGCCTATAGCTATACCCTGAGCACTGTCACTGAGATATGTTGCTGAAGCTCTCCTGTATCTTTTTTTGCGTTTAACACAGGCGCGAGTGTTTTTGTGGGTAGGGCAGTATAAAAATGTACGGCCAAGTGTGATTTAAATTTCGTAGATTTCGCCAAGAACCAGATACAGATGAAGCACTGAGATTTAGGGTGTCGCTTAGTTTGTGGCATCAAAACTTGGGCCTCAATATAGGCCTTCTATTATGTCATTCATTTATTTCGCGTGTTTTTATTTTTGCTATTCTTGTTTGCATTCAATCAGTTTGAAATATTTAACAATAAACCATAAAATAAAATTTACTCGTAACGTGAATCATTACGTCTTAGTAACAGCTTTCATAATTTCGTCATGATTACTAACAGTGAGCTGAATTGAATTTTTGGAGTTGCTCTCATGTTTTTCGTGGTGCTTGCTTGCTTGGAAGGTTTGGAATAGTCACTCATGCAAATCCCAGTGCTTTAACAAATCAGACATAAATTACAGCTAGGCCTACTAGTTTAAAAAGCTTCAAAGTGATGCAATTTTCTCCATATTGGAAAAACGAGATATTTTAGGACAATAATTGACTATAATAAACGATCATCCTAATCCTCTAGTGCCATCTAGTGAGGTTTTATTCCAGGACACCCAAAGCAACATTGATTAAACGTAACAACACCAGCAGCACATGGCGATTTGTTGCTCAGCATTCCGGGGTTTTATTCGGTGCTCTCTGATTTAAACATGCTGCCAGGTTAATTTGCTCAGTTTGTGTTACACACCATGGGTCATAAATGAATCACAGTTGCTCCTGAGTTCCCCTTAAATCATTCAATAGCTGTAAATACGAAAAGCGTTTGATAATTCCTACTTTTACTTTCTTTCTGAACTGTTTTGCTGAGACACGAACATTGGCCGTTGTATTTTGAAAATAATATTTTAAATGTCCACTAGCTTCACTTTCAACTGCAACCCCCCCCCCCCTTTTTTTTTGTAAAATATTTCAAGTTAAATTAAGCTTGTGTATGAAGGCTCTTGTTTCTAAAGAATGTTTATTCCAAATCAGTTAATAACTAGCCTGTATATTGCATTTTAATGATCTTGTTTATATAATTATTTAAGGACTATATAAATACAGACCTGTAGAGCACAACCTGTAGTATGTTGCATTTTAATAAAACCCATTTAAAATTTCATTAGGCTTAAAAAAAAATGCATCAAAATTTATGATGGGTAACCTTTTTTATATTAGCAAATTAATTTTGTTTTTACGATGTTCATGTTCTGGAAAACAATATTTGCATGGTTGAAACTAACTGCAAAATGATGGTACATTTTTAGGCTTTCTTTTGTAAAACTAGATTCTGTTACAAAAGTTATATGAAACAGAGAAAAGGTCAAACGCATATCGATGCTGAAACCATCCTAACAGGAGTGCAGAGCCACTTCTAAATTACAGGGTCCTTAAGCAGAGGCAGACAGTGTTATTATGCTTTGTACTGTTGATCTATTTACAGGGATGTAATGACAGTTTTCTGCGTGTACCGACTAGCAATAGTTGTATAGAAATCAAGAAATCGTTTCATCTAATTAACTGCATCCCTCCAGGTCCTCAGGGCACATTAGAGCTCCTCGGTCCATCATTAAAGTAGACATAAGCAATTCATTACATCACTGTTAGTCCGATGAGACTGTCACTGCCAGATGCATTATTAATACACCGTTAAGCTCAGAGGGATTAAGACCAGGGAAGTTTTTGACTTTCAGCTTGACCAAATTATTGAATCTCACTAATATAGATCAACTACATGCCAAACATAATCTGTGTGATTTAGCACTAATAATAATATAAATTCTATTATAATCTTAAAATCACAAAAAAAGTCGAACACACAAAATATTAAGCCTCACTTTATTGAACCAAGACCTCGACTGTCACTCTCAGATCTGGCATGATGCTAAAAGCCTCCTGCTTCCAAACAGCACAAATTTAATACAATATCCAAAATGACAAGACATTCACTGTAGCTACTGTACAACTGAACATAAAGACAATCTATTTAGTGTTAGGAGTGCTTTGAAGTAACTGTAGAGTTTGTTTACAGGGTGTGCTTATTATACCGCTAGTAAAGCACAGGTAAGTCAAATTGAAAACCTTTTTTTTTTTTTTTTTTTAACATGCATGGCACTTAAAAAACTTTTACCAAAAGCAATAAACAATTATTCTTAATCCTTCATTTCAATTAAATAATTGTACACATTTAAAGAAAATACAGTACATTGCCATCTGTCTTTTTCAAAATGAAAGTGTATTAATAAAAAAGATAAACTCTTTGGTTTAGGGTGATTTTGGCAAATAAAAATTTAGCATAGCACAATATAGATGACCAGCACACAAACAGAGTACTTCTTTCTTTAAAACTAAGGCACAAGGATATGTCATCTACTGGTTAGCATGCACCTGTGTAAAAAGAAATGTCAAGTTTTGCAATAGAGAAAAAAAGCTTATATTTTGGTATTTGCCCTATTGTGTACATACATGTGCATAACAGGATTGACAGGAGATATGGGCAAAATTTTCACACAAACAAGGTATTGCGACAAAAGATTTCTGTGCCCACAATTCAAGTCAATGTGGCCCTGAATTTATAATCAATCAATAAATAATCATAGTACAATGTTTCACAATATTTAACATTGATTTGACAACATTTAACAAAGCAAATAAAACATTGGTACTGAAACACTTGAATTAGTACGTTTAAAACAAAACCATTCGGCTGAAGTACAGCATACTGCAAACGTCTATCTCTGAAGACAAAAATAAAACCCTGAGATTAAGATCAAAAACTGAGGTCTGATGAAATGTGTGAGATTCAATACTTAGTGAGACCATTCAAGCTGAGAATGAGTGAAACATCTATAACATCTTTGAACCGGCAGTTCACAGCTCTGTGCAGTTCAAGGCAGTAAGTTCACAGCACCATGTGCCACCCTTTTCCCTGCGGTCTTAAAGACCGTCCCGTAAAGCTGCTCCTGCTCAGGACCCACCGAGTTTTACTGAGTGAAACTCTTCTTGATGGACACATTGGGGAAAAGGCCACTGAGCTCCTGGACGAAGCGAGAGTCGACCTGCGAGCAGAAGGACACGTCCAACAGCTTCAGCTGAGGACAAGACTTCAGTAACTTCCGCAGAGAGGCAGGGCTCACCATCCGTGTGCCTGAAAAACAGCAACGAAGAGAGTTCCCCTAATTTTTATTATTTTTTTTTTATAAAGAATTCTGCAACGATACATTAAATTGATTAAAAGAGATAGTTTAATGTTACAAATATTTTTATTCCAAACAAATGGCAGAAAAATATTAAGCAGCGCAACGGTTTTCAACATTTCTAAAAACAAGAAATGTTTCTTGAGCACCAAATCAGCATATTAGAATGATTTCTGAAGGACCATGTGACACTGAAGACTTGAGTAATGGCTGCTGGAAATTCATCACAGGAATAAATGACATTTTAAAATACATTAAAATAGAAAAAATCTATTTCAAATTGTAATATTATTTCACAAATTTCCTGTTTTGCTGTATTTTTATCAAACAAATCCAGCCTTGGTGAGCATAAGACAACTAAAATAAATAAATAAATCAACCCCAAACTTCTAAATGATCATGTATATTCAAGAATTGTTGTTTTGTTTTTAGCTTTCCGTCTGCAGGCAAAATCACTGAAATATTTCCCCCCCAAAAAAAATCTTTCACAGAAGAATGAAATACCGGTTTGAATTTGAAGTAAAAACTCACCCAGTATATCAAGGTGCTCCAGAGCGCTGCAGTTAGCGGCCAGCTCCTCCAGGTCAGAGTCACACACGGTGCGGTTGGCGGTGAGGAAGAGCTTGCGTAGGCGGGGCAAACTGCGGGCCAAGTGCTGGAAGCAACCGGAGCTGCTCTGAAGCGTGGAGCACCAACCCAGGTCCAGCTCTTCCAGGAGCCTGCAGCCCGAAACCAGCTCTGCCAGACCGCGCTCGCTTAGGTTCCTGCAGCGCCACAGGTCGAGGGAGCGCAGAGAACGGCAGCGTGCGCTCAACATGCTTGCCACCACATCATAGTCCTCAATCTGTGATGAAATCACCATGAAGCTACAGTGAAGCACTTATTGATAACTGACTGTCTCTGAGCCATTCTATGAGGTTATGAAGACAAACAACCACACCAGACAATATTCCTGTAGCTAAAAAGGTACAAAACGATTTGCATATACATCCCAAATACAAAAAGAAGGGCAAATTCTAATTAATTAGGCCACTTTGGAATGAAAAAATAAATAAATAAATAAGAAGAAAATGGAATGGGATTTATTGAATTATTATTATTTATTTTATGTTCTATATACTAAAAAAAGATACTTTTAAGAAAATGGTTCTTTTAGGGCATGTTGCAAAAACGCTCTTTTGGAACCTTTATTTTTCAGAGTGTATAACATCATAAAATTGCACTCTGATGCAACTAATCTTGTCTATCAGGGGTTATGGGCAATAATATCCCAATAAACATGCATGATGCCCAGAAAATCTTTTGCAACAACCAATACATTTAAATAGATAAAAAAATTTAAAAGATTAAAAAAAAACAATAACTTTACCCTCAATAAACTCCTACTTTGCTGCTTATTAATAGTTAGTAAGGTAGATGTTAAGTTTAGGGATTGGGTAGTATTAGGGATATAGAATACGGTCATGCAAAATAGGTGCTTTATACGTTCTAATAAACAGCCAATAAAATAATGGTACGCATGCTAATAAACAACTACAGAGAGAATTGGTCACTATACTAAAGTGTTACCAATAATATTTAGAAAATTCAGTCAAATGACAAGTGTAAAGTCAAATTATGAAGTTAAAGTCATAAAATACTGAGAATACATGGAGAAAATACACCTTATTTTTTTTTACAGCAGATACAAGCTATTTTTCTGCAAGACGTAAGCCGTTACAGGAAAAAAAATCTAGAATAACAAAAACTTGACTAAATATGATGTGTATTTCACAATATTTCACAATATAAAGCAGCATAACAGTCTGAAATGACTAACACAGGAAGCCATGCACATTTAACGAAGTTAAACATAGTCGCACCCACTCTTTAAAAAATAGAACTTATTCTCATAATACTAAACATTACTTTCTAAAGCCTTTTTTATGCCGGCCACTGTTTTTAATAAATCCCATTATAATCCGTGAACTGGGATTTAGCCACAAACTGACCAGTGGACTCACCATGACGCAGCTTCCCAGGTTGAGGTGTTTGAGCTCTGGGCAGAATGTGAGGATGCTCAATATGGCGGATTGCTGCATGTGTAAAGAAAAAAAAAAAAAGAGGAAAAAACAGAAAAAACACATAACACTAATGAGAGAATAACAATATTCTATTCAGATGCCAGTGGAGTCAAAATGAGACGAACATTTGATATCACAAATCAAAGTTGACAACATATTTAACACTGCTATTCAATATTCTTCTAAATAGATGTATTACAATAAAACTATTATATGACCTCACGGTCTGGCGCACATGGTGGACGCTCACATCGGAGATGCAGTTCGTTTTGTGTATATTTCCATAGTTATTTACACCATTAGGTGATGGGGACAGAAAGGTGGGTTTGCTACAGACAGTCTGCTGCTTTTGTGTTCATGTGTATGTTTATGTGCAGTCGCCATCTCTACAGAAACATTATACCTGTTGGAAGAGGCACCAATACAACTACAAATGCTGATTCACAGTCAACCGCACACAGAGGGACGGGACGACTCTAGATAAGTGGCACACTTGGGCCAGTACCAGCATGTAGAACTGATTTAAAGTATGCCAGACTTACACGGCCTGATGTTATAGAATTAGAAGGACAGGTAACTATAACAGCTTAAAATAGCTTGGCATAAGCATGTTTTCTTCTTCAACTCCCAAGTTAACTTGCCTTTTTAATGATGTAGTATAAACAATAAACAAAGGTGATGCAACTTTTGGGTGAACACAACATTTCATGGATCAGTAATTAGCAATTTCAGCTTTGATGTTAAAAAACCTTCATTACCCCATCCAAATCTTTTGTTTTAATCATGAATACAGTCACAAAGACGGGATGCAGGAAATACAGTGAACATCGCACAATCCAGATATTACACAAGTAATGAAGTGTACAAAGAGGTACAAAAACCACAATGCTCATCTAATCTGTATGGAACTGAGAAGGGTTTCTGTTTTCTTGTGTGTTGTACTGTGGAAAGCAAATCATTTGGCTGACTAACTTTTAGCTGCTAAAACTTTCTAACTAGACAAAGAAACTTTTGCGACATTTTACCACACTGTTAAAAAAAAAAAGGGATAGTTCACCCAAATATGAAACTTCTGTCACTAATAACTTACCCTTCATGCAGTTCCAAACCCATATGACATTAATTTTCGGAACACAAATTAAGATTGTTTTAATGAAATCCGAGAGCTTTCTGAACCTGCATATTCAGCAACGGAACTGACACATTTAAGGCCCAGAAAGGTAGTAAGGACATTGTTAAAATAGCTCATCAGTGGTGACATCAGTGGTTCAAACGTAATTTCATGAAGCTACAAGAATACTTTCTGTGTGCAAAGAAAGCTAAAATAATGACTTTATCAAATAATTTTTTGTCTTCCATTTAAATTCGTAGAATTTTTAAGACCACGATGCATGTGTACATTCCTCTCTTTGCAAACAAGGCGCAGCGCATCAGTGTTCTGTCAGAACGGCAGCTCCTGCTTCAGCAGCACCACATGCATATGTTGTAGTTCTGCTGTGAACATGCATCAAAGATCGATACTGAAGAGAAGAAATTGTTAAAGAATTCATTCTTTCAGTTTCTTTGTGGGCAAAAAGTATTCTCATAGCTTCATAAAATTACGGTTGAACCACTGATGTCAGGGGCTGTTTTAACAATGTCAATATTGATCAATTAGCATCGCACACCTCTAGGTCATAGATAGGTGCATAGGAAAAAAGACTGATATAGTCAAAATATGAGAAAACAAGAAAATCCTGTACACTATCAACTTGCAAAACATTCAAAATAAATACTTTAATAGCAACGTTTCAATTGTAAGATCTTCATCAGGCATCAACATGTCATTAACAATGTCATTATTAGAATGTGTCTCAAGATAAACAAAGAATTTATTGGTAATTAATATAATAAATGACAGAAGTTTCTAGTGGTCGAGCGATATATCGCCAACGTATATATATCCGCCGATATTTGCCTTTTTTTCAAACATCAGCCAATAAGTTTTCCTGCTTGGCCGATGTGTTCGAGGGTGGGACTTTTATTTTGATGGCGCTGAGACATTCGCCGTCTTGTTTACTGTTGTTGTTAACAGTTCTGTCTAACACGGATAGAAGTCCGTCTAATAATCAGACAGAACAGTTAAACAGGAAAGGAATTAATGTATATAGAAAGTATTATTACAATTGTTTTTATATTATTCATAATAGAAAGGCAAACATTATAATACTTTCTCTTTTGCCGTCAGCATTAAGCAAATATTAATTTATATAATTTAAACAAATCTTTGAATGACTACTGAACATCTAATTTCACAAACCTTATTCTCAAACTTAGTCGTGTGTGTCCAGCATGAAGTGTTCTCTGTGTGACGGTTGGTCCATGTGAATTGAATGCTTTAAACTTTAACTCGTGATTTCAAATTATTCTGCACTTTATGCATTCGCCCACTGTCATATTCATGTAATTTTCACTGTGTGCTGTATGTAAAATGAGGGTTACTCTGGCTTTATTTGAAAAATATGATTCCCAATGCACACAAACTTTCCAGAATACTAAGTGCCCTGTTGTTTACAGTGTTTGCTTCCTTTTTAATTATATTTCTATTAAATATTTATTTGTGAAAAATACTTTGTCATCTAAAGTATGTTTATTTTACACATTTATTTTTTTAATCCATTGACAAATGATTGCAAATTTCTTAAATATTCTCAAAAAAAATAAATAATAATAATTATATATATAATTATATATATATAATTATATATATATATATATATATATATATATAATTATATATATATATATATATATATATATATAATTATATATATATAATTATATATATATATATATATATATATATATATATATATATATATATATATATATATATATATATATATATATATATATATATAAATTATATCGGCTATCGGCCCCCCACTGCTTTCCAACATTTTTGGGTGAAATATTCCTTTAATGTAAATTAAAAAGTTTTTTTTAACCAGTGTGGCAAAAATTTGTTAAAAAATAAGTAGTCTTGTTAGCAAATTTTAAGCCAAGATGATTTGCTGACTTGCCTTTCTACTATTGCTTTCTGTTCAGCTGCTTATTGACCAATGTCAGGGTAGTACCATATTTAATTTTTGATGGGAATGAAAACGAGGCTGTGAGGGACAGAAGTACAATACAGGATGTTCAATGGACTCTACGATTGTTTGATATTCAGGTTGTTTAGTTGATGAAACGTCTTTGCAAAAAACCAAGTACACAAAAACTCCACAAAACAGTTTTGAAAATGAAATGATCTAGGAGCTTGATACAGTGCATGCAGAAAATTGTAAAAACCACTTAAAAAATTAAAGTTAGAAAATATGCAAATTCAAATCAAATTAATAGCTTTGTATAATGAAGTGCACCCCAGATGGTTTTTATTCTTGCTCTAACCTCAACTTTGGTGCGGTACAGCACGAGCCTTCGTAGATTAGCAAGTTTGGCGATGTGATTGAAGGCCTGAGGTTGCAGACGGTCACAGGAAGCCAAATTGAGCTCCTGGAGGCACGGACACGTCTGGGCGATCACTTCTAAACACACTTCAGTCAGGAAATGACAGCACGACAGCTCCAAACACACCAGACTCACCCCACAGGCCTTCATAAAGCTCGAGGAAAAAAGACAGAGATGGAGCGACTATTACTATCCATTTGGTAGATGAAATATTTTAAATATCTGGATCAGAGACTCTTGCCATTACCTGCAGAAACCAGCGGCCGTCACGGCTCCACGGTTGCCTGTCCAGGACATGTTTAGTCTCTGCAGGAGGGTGCAGCGGCTCTGCAGGTGGATCAGAGAGGCGTCTGTGAGCTGGGCCCAGTATGGCTGCAGGCTGAGCTGAATGTACTGCAACGGGTCACAGCAGTGTTTATGAAAAAGCTTGCAGCTCTGAGCCAATCGGCACAGATCCGGAACCGGCAGGTGACTCACGATCAGTTGGATTAGCTACAGTGACACAAACAAACAGTGACTTTCACACCAAAACACAGCGTGCCAAATGTTCTTCTTGTGCATCAAAATAGTTTCTTGCAAAGACAGAGATACTAAAATTACTCTCAAGACAGTTTGTGGAGGAACTGATTATGTTTTTACTATGTGCACTGTTGGAAAAAGCAAACAATAGCATGAGTGTGATGCTGGATATCAGTTAGCAGATAATGGCCAGATTATGTTTCACTTTTGCTGTAACGAGACTAAAGTTGGCAGTGGTTTGGACAGGAGATCTGAGCTGTGTGGAGGTAATAAGGGATTACGAATGGGAAAGGTATTTTTCAATTATGATAAAATGGTCTCTAATTATCTGAAAATGACCTACTGCAACCACACAAGTCAGTGCTTGAGGAACTAGACTACATCTCAACTATTTCTTTTCAATATGTGTCTGGTACGTAGAAGATTTCAACACTCTGTGGTCCAACATGTGTTGTTATCAACAGTTCTTGAAAACAATCTCTGTTACTTGGCATACACACTGTTTATTAAACACACTGATGACACAAACTACATTCCGAAACTCACAGGCATCATTAGTAATTACAGTGAGAGTCTCCATCGCTAACCTCATAAGGGAGCCTATCAAAGTAACCGTTTCCCAGATTGTGCCTGTTTTCTCCACCCGACCTGCAGCAGAGGCCTCCTGCATCGCTGATCTCTTCTTCACTGTCACTCAGATCACTGATGTCGATGACAGGGATCTTATAGAGGGCCAGAATGGGTCTTTCCCGAACGCCTCGCAGGATCACAGCATCCAGCTCTGTGTAGTATTCCAAAAGAGAGCAGTTCACTTCCAGACGCAGCAGGTTGGTGGCAAAATTGATCTGCTTGATGCTGGGGGAGAACTGGCGAGCTTGAGTGGTCAGAGCTTTGTTGGGCTTGCCGGCCCAAAGAACCTCCCACCTGCAAAAAATAACATGACAATCCTCAAAACAATGGCATCCAGCTCTGAAGTATCTGTGATATTGTTATTCAATCATGATTCTTTACTAAATATTGTAATACATCTTGAAACCTGAAATTTGGTTGCAGTTTGGTGCAGTTCATGATAACATTTAAAAATATGCTGAAAAAGTATGTAACCGGCCAGGACTATGAATTTGGTTTAAACTGCTCAGTAAAATAATTTATTTAAACTATAGTCAATTTTAATGTTTTATTAGCTAAATAAAACACACACATTTTATGTATTATAAATATGTATATTAGTGCTGTCAAATCACAATTAACCACTTCCAAAAAATATTTTTGTTTACATAATGTGTGTGTATTATTTATTATGTATACATAAAAATACACACACATGCATGTATATATTTAAGAAAAATATATTACGTATATATATTAAATATATTTATATATGATAGAATTTATATGAATATAAATATATGCACGTAAATACAAGTAAATATTTAAAAATATATATGTTGTATGTGTGTGCCTTTTATATATACATATACACAGTACACACATATTTAAACAAAAACATTTTTGGGATGTGATTAAGCACAATTAATATATATATATTATACTATTTTAGTAATATTAGTTGTTAAATTGCTTAGTTAAAGAATTACATTTTATTGTCAGTGAATTAATAAATTTTTATTAAAATAAAAAAAACACATTAACATTGAATAAGTGAAATATATCTGGACAAGCTTTATTGGATTGGGACTGTTCATTTAGGATACTGTACATTGTTAAGCTTTTAATAACTAATAAATGGACTACATAGCCTAATAATAAAAATAAAGATATGAGAGATGAATTCTCCATCTTAAAAAAACTGGCAGGGCAACCTGGAGATAAATGCCATGGATCACATTTTGTGGGATTAGAACCTACAACCTTTTGATTACAAACAGAACATTAGCTCACACCTAAAATTTTACCTCACTTCAGCTGGAGGGTTCTGGGAGAAAGGGTTGAGCGAGCAAGCTAGGATCTTGACAATGGCCCCAGGGTGGTAGGTCTCCAGCACCTCCACAGCTGTGGGATAGACGGGCTCCTCGAAAGCCAGTTCCAGGTAGTCCTGGCTGTGGAAACTGGGTGGCATACGACGGAATCGTGGTGTGGAGCTGGTGCACTGCTCCCACCAGCTTCCGTAAATGCGGAACACAGCCGTCTGGGTGAAGTCTCCAGAGCTGGGATAGACGTTAGGCACTCCTGCCAGATTCCACATGGTATAGGACATGCTGTTCTCACTGCCGTAGTGAGAACTGAAGTCCAGAACCTCTTTGCCATACTGTTCGACCTCAACGGTGACAGGCATTGCCGAACGCTGGCCCATCTCCACTGCCCGCCGGCTGCCCAACGCCTCGCTCCGTGTCCCGCTCCTGGAGCGCCGCCGTAGACAGATATAGTAAAACATGCTCAGAAGGGTTAGCATAGGAAACATGGAGCAGCAGGACAGGGTTTGTGTCAGGAAGCACAGCCCTTTCTCTTCCCTGCGCTGTAGCGCGATAGGCTCTAAACAGTGCAGGCTATAGGCCAAGCAGCATGCATGACCTGTGGGTTATAGAGACACACACACACACACACAAAATGTTGTGAGAACCCTGAAATATAAAGTAAAATAAAATATCATTTTTGGGGCTTCATTCATGAAATACAAGTTAAATTAATTTGTGTATATTATTCATAAAGCAATTCATAAAGGTTGGGTTAATTAAAAGTAAACTCTCAGAAAAACAAATACAGATAAATGCATTGAGAGCAAGGTTATAATTTTATAACTAAAACTACTAAAACAGTTTTTATGTTGATTAAAACAAAACAAAATAAATTTAATTTAATATATATATTAAACCTAAACTAAATGAAAATTACAAATGTTGCCTTGGTAAATAAGTAAGTTTGATTAATCTGAAGCACAAACATTGCTAACTGAAAATAATATTAAACAAACATACAAAAATAAATAAAAATAATAACAATAATAAAAAAAGTCAAAAGCACATTACAAAATTACTAAAACTTAAATTAAGATTAAAGCAAAAAATAAAAAAATAAAAGCTAATTCAAAATATTAAAAACTGTAGAAGAGACCACTAATAGAAAACTAACACCTGCACATCCATTTGTACGTGTTTTTCTGTGCATGTTATGTTGATTGACTTGTTTTCACATAGGGCTGGACAAATTTATATCATGATATATATCTTAATTTCAGTTGATACGATATAATTTCGATATCAATATGAACACTATTTATCTGAAATAGAAATATTTTGTAACATTATAAATGCCTTTATCATCACCAATTTTAAGCATACCTGATCTTCCTATTCATCAAAAAAAATAAAATAAATAGCTTTAAAAAAATCTTACTGTTCAAAAAACTAAGAAAATATTGGAAATATTGCAGGAGACAGGCTTATTGAAAATGCAACTTCATTTTCTGCCAGCAGGAGGCGCTAATAGAATGATAAAACATAGCGGTTTCCCCAGTATCGTAATCAAATCAGCTCAGTTCATGAACGCTACTTTATCAGATAAAAATGTCATCGAAACATTTCTGAAGACAGTTGGTTCTCTTTTCTTACAGTTTAATTCGCTTGTTGCCAAGAATATTCATCGAATCCAAATAACCAGGCAAGCTCCATCTTCTAATATGTTACATATATATATATCATAAACTGTATTGCATAACTTCCCTGAACAATGTAATTACTGACATAAACCATAAAGTCTAAAAGCAAACTTCCTGTCAAGGAAGGTCCCCTTTTGAGAGAGATTCATATTATTATTTTTTCTCTCTTTAGTTAATATCTATTTCGGTTACTTCCACAACATATTCTAGTGGTTTTAGATACAGACATCATGCTGTCAAATACTACTATTACTGTCCAAATAATGATTCATGAATAAATAAATAAATAAAACAGTGAAATCCATTCAATCACATGGCAAAGTACCAAATACAATAAATAGTTCACTCAAAAACCTATATTTAAAACACACATACACATGCATATATATATATACACATACATACATACACATGCATATATATATAAATATATATATATTTATATATATATATATATATATATATATATATATATATATATATATATATATATATTGTTTCAAACCACACTTCCTTCTAATAAACACAAAATTTGAATTTTCGGGTGAACTATCCCTTTAATGTTAGACTGAAAGCAGTTGCTGATGGCTACTAGCTACGTATATCACCACCAAATCGATTGATTTTAGCCATATGTGGCATCCTATGTGATCGAAACGTTAAAAAAGTAACCAGAGAAGAGGAACTGTTAGCGAGCTGAGCTACAAGTTCATTAGGCTGGGTTATGAATCGCCTAAGTTATATAAGAACGCAGGCTGTCATGCCACACCGCGCTGACGGACTTAAAAACAATGAAAACTTACGGATGCGATGGTGTGTTGGAGTGTTGTGCTGAGTGTGTTCTGTGTTCTCGATCCATCTCTAACTGCTGCTGTCATTGCTCGCTCATTCTTCACTCTTCATGCGGAATATAAACATCCGCTTCACCCTGCACAATGCATTGTGGGAAGTGGAGTGCTAACATACGTCATCCCGCGTTATTAAATTAACGAAACAAACTCTTTCCAAAACACAAATAATAATAACTGATTTTAATAATTCATATGTTTTACCTTTTTTTAAAGAACGTCATTTATTATCGAGAAATTTGACCCTGGAACACAAAACCAGTCATAAGGGTCAACTTATATTAAATATGCTTTCCAATGATGTAGGCCTATGGTTTGTTAGGATTGGACAATATCTGGCCGAGATGCAACTAGCTATTTGAAAATCTGGATTCTGAGGGTGCAAAAAAATCTAAATAATGAGAAAATCACCTTTAAAGTTGTCCAAATGAAGTCCTTAGTAATGCATACTAATCAAAAATTAAGTTTGGATATGTTATCGGTAGGAAAATATATTTATATATCTTAATTTTGACCCCCTTTTTTTTTTTGGCTATTGCTACGAATATATCCATATCACTTGAGGCTAGTTTTGTGGTCCAGGGTCACAAATGTTAGATAGCTTAGGCACAATTTTAACATGTGCAGACAAAATAGGCTTATTTAAAAATATGCTAAAGAATAATTTTGCTAAATATAAATGCCATAGCGTTTAGACATAGCTAGTAGCAATTTTATTATTTATTTATTTTTGTCATTTTTAATTCCGTCTTAGAGAAAGACAGATATTATAAACTTGTTAGTTGCAGAGGAAATTAAAAAGATTCAAATTAAAAGAATGAAAAAATAAAAAATAAATATAATAAAAAGAGAGAGACCGAAAATGTTCAGCTAAAACTGTATATGCAACATGTTTGGATAATCAAGCGATTATTAATATTGGTTAAATGATTCCATTTTTATTTATGTTCATTACTGAAAGTTATTATTAAAGAAAAAAAACAAGTTAATGTGAGTTTTGCAATTAGCTTTTTTTGTAATGCTATAAATGCTCTCGTGTGGTTCTATCAATTATCTTATTATTATACTATGGTCTGACATAAAATCATTTAGTGTGGCATGTGAATAATGATTAGGCTATTGTAAAAAGTTAAGGAAACCCTAATGAGTTCTGACTGAGTTGAATCTAAAGTATATTGATTTGATTAATTTGGCTTGTCAAAACTAGGCTATATTACCAAAAAATAGTCATTGCGTATGTTTACATTTATCCATTAAGCAGATGCTGCAAAGCGACTTGTAAAAGATGATGTCAAAATTTTGTGTTAAGCACAAAACAAAACACAAACAACAAAAAAACGAATTATTAATAATCATGCCTTTACATATATTATACACAGACTAAGAACTGAAAAAATGGCACTTATAATTTATTGTTATTCACCACATTCAGCTGGAAATTACTCTGTAGCCAAAGATACAATTATATATGTGTATGTGTGTGTGTATTTATAATACATATATAACACAATACACACAAAGGATTAGAATAATGTTTGGTCACTTCTAATTTCACAATAATTTTTCACCTTTCCTCTCACTCTGTTGCTCACTCTTTTTCTCATGAAAAAGGCATTGAGAAGCACCAATCCTTTGTAGTCTGGAAGAAAGACATTGTTTTGATGTTCTGAATAATACATTTGTCTGTTAGAATTGACTGAGAATGTGGCGATTGTGACATTTATTTCATCGTAAATGGCCACATTCCCCCATGACCTGTCCTGCTGGCCTCTCTGGTGGATAGAAGGCGCCACGCAGGCTTGGCTCCAAAGAATACGTGCCACTGGCTGTCCATCATGGACAAGTGGTGGGCTCACAGAGGGAAACAGATGCATATGACCACGTCTTGGCTGGCATTTGCATCGATGAATGACTTGTCCAGTCAGTTTGTCTCATGGGTGAATTGAAGCCCCATTGTCACCACAAAGAGCATTGAGTCTCTATGGAAGCGTCACTAGGCAATCACAGGCCAAACTCTCATTAGGAGTGGAGCTGAACGGCGGATAAAGAAGACAATTGACTTTGAACAACAGGTTTTTCTTCAATTGCTGCTTTATTTTAACCCAAAAAGACATTTTTTTGTGCATTATGATTGGCTGATTTTCCTAATTACCATATCAGTTTTTGAGGTCTGCCTGAAATTTATGAATAAAATGCCTCTATTGGCATTGGACTGATGACATTTTAAGGTAAGACACTAGGCAAGTGGAATGTAAAACTCCAAATTCATTATTTTACTTTATCTCTTCTTCATCTTAAGATTTCACTTACAATACATATCTTTAAATACATTAGCTGTTTTCTTGAAATAATTTTTTCTCACACATCGAGCAAGAAATCTCATAAACCTATGTATTTTCTTATAGAGGGGGATTTTTATAGAGAGGTTTGTTCATATATATACTTTGCCTAATTTTATACAAAATTGTATTCCTAAAAATGTTGCTTGTTTGTTTTTTTGGGCAGATTACAGTATTTTCTGATTTACGGATTGCTCTAGAAAGATTTTAGCATGGTAATGGATATGACAGTGTTAATGTATTGGGTCTTGGTGGAATAGATTTGAAATGCTGCTGCTGTTGGTTATTGCTGTTGTTATAGATTATTGCTGCTGCTGCAAGCATGTACAGGAACTTGCAAATTTAACATGAACCAATCAGCTTGTGCCAAGTTGTTTAATGCTGTGAATATTATCAGTTCCATTTAGAACCACCAGCCTGTGCCATCTAGAATTTCATGTAAGAACTATGTATATCCCTTCATATATATGTATCCCTTCATATATACTCAACATATAATACATTTGCATATGGGAATGGTCAAAAAAATTACAAATCTGGTTTTATCCAATGTAATTTCAGTTCTGGAAATGTTTGCAAATTAGTGCATATTTATTTAGATACTGTATAATTATAATATTTAAACATAACATTTTTGAAAACTTGTTATAAAAAAAAGGTTTAGATTCTTAATGTGATGTATGGTGATATATTGTTTTTTTTAACCCTATTAACCTGGAAAAACACAGTTCTTTTGGGTCCAAATGCACAAACGGGCTGATGGTTCGATGAGAGGGGAAGTTGGATGCATTTGTCTTTGATGGGAAAAAGATCAATGTTTTGGAGGATACCGAGAAACGGTGGATCATTCAGAAAGAAAAAAGGGGGGAGAAAGGAGGACTGTGGAAGGACTGACAGGAAGAACAGTCTGAACGCCAAAGAGAAGGCTGACGGTGTTGAGTTTGTTAGCCTCCAGCGTGGACAGCTCCCTTGACTGACAGTGTGATCAGCTGTCAGCTCCTGCAGGCATCACCGACAGGCCTCCTGTCTTCTGTCAGGCCTCAGTTCCAGCCTGCTGTTCCATACCCACGTGCAAACACACACACACACACACACTCACACACCAAAGCCCTATTCTCCCTCCGACCCAGCTGTCAAAAAGAGCACAGCTAAATAATGAATCTGGCCATATTCCTTGAAGGAAAGGCAGCAGGGAGGGGAAAAGCAGAGAGAGAGGAGTCTGAGGACCCTCAGGGGAAAACCAAAAACAAACCTCAGTCCATTTAATCCTTCTCTTCACAGCCACAGAGGAACAAGACAACAGCATCAACAAAAAATCAGCAATCCTTCCATCAGCTGTCATAAAAAAGACTTGCTATGACATTATCCTCTCACTGCCGATCAAAGACCACTTGGCCGCTGCTTACCCGACACAAACAGGGAAGGAGGAGGAAAACAAACCAAGCAAAACCAAGGATCCTTCACAGATACAATGCTGTTTGAACATTAGGTGTCCAACAGCCTTCAATAAAACATTTAAATAAAAATTTATAAAACAAAACACAATAAAATATAAAATTCTGCCGATTATATGGCTAATAAAAATGAGGGGAAGAAAGAAAGAAAGAATGAAAGAATCTGACTGGAATAGTGTTCTTCTTCTTCTACATGACTAGTTGGCAAATAAAATACACATGCAAATGAGATTTTTATAAGCTTGTTGTTGAAACACTACTTCCAGACAACGCCATTATTGACCAATCAGAATAAAGTATCCCGGACAGTCTGTTAATAACGCTAGATAGTTTTCTATAACGGACCTGGTCGCTGAATGTCATTGTCTTTAATGGTTACACGTACAAGGTTAAAACATTAAATGCTCTCAGCATTTTCACAGGAGGAGAGGCTACTTAATGCTGCCATTTTCAGCCTAGTCTGTGGATTTTCTCTTCTCATCCTCTCATTTCTTTTAGAGACCCATTCACTTAACAATAGCAGCGATTTTCAGAATTGAAGCAATCAAAATTGAAACCCACTAAAAATTTTCCCGTTTCCACTCAAGCCATTCTGATAATGTAACATCCAAACATTTGATGCGTTTCAAGTCTCAAAACATGCGTGGCTGCATAACCTAAACTGAATTGGTTGCATTACTAAAGGTTGCAAGAGGTTTTAGTCAATGTTGATCCATTATAACTTTTTGTATTTTTTTGTATTTTTTGTATTTTTTTGCTTAAAAGACGCAAAAGACAAAACCTACTTTTATAGCTTCTTTCTATGCATCTCGCTCTGATTCATCCCCTCAAGTTTGTGTTTAGTAATGATGCCTGATTATTTCTGAACACACTTGTGTTTGCACACACACATACCCCAGCCCATTTGCTCCAGGTGAGAGCATTACAATTCACATAGATTAGAATACATTTGCCACCTTGCCAGGTGTTCTCAAACGCAGGCCTATCACCATGGCAAATCGCTCGGCAGCCGCGCAACTGAATGACACTTCACATTCAAATCAAAAGCAGTTACTCCATCTCTCTTTGGCATGATAGTCTTTTGAACAGGAGCAAGAGTAGGGGGAGGAACCTGTGGCTATAGCAAAATTATCTGAATTAGAATGGCTTTGATCGTTAACAATGGACGGAGAAACACTCGAAATAAAGAGCTTTTGTAAATCCAGTGCCTCAAAACTGGATATGACTCAACGTAGAGCAATGGCTTTCCATTGAGTTAAACTAACATAAGCCGCTCACACGTGTGTGAATACGAACATTTTAACTTCAGAACATGAGAGCACATGTGAATTATTCATTTTTAACACTTTACTTTTTTGATCCCTCTCATCCAAAATGATACACACCTGTTTTGTTTTGGTTCTTTTAAAATCCCTAGTGGCATTCGAAAAAAGGCGTAATCATTGCCTTTTCATCAAGATCCTAGCTGCTGCTAATTGTAACAGTAAACACGGCTCATAATTATTCACATTTAATATCCATTTTCAGCTTATCGAAATGATATTTGATTACCTCCACATATCTTGCAATTGACTTCATTTAGAAAGGTCGACTATTTGCACCGGCCAGGGAGTGATTTAAATGTTTCATGATGATTACCAAAGTTATTCGCCTTTTGTCTAAATGACAGAATCTGCAAATATAATTAGCATGGGTGGAAATGCAGGGAGATAGTGGTGTTGGCTGTCATCACGTTCTCCTATTGTTACAGCGTTGTGTCCTCCAGCTGAACTTCACTACACTGAGTTTAATTGGTTTCAGGAACTCTGCTTTGAGGAAGTCATAACCTTGATCTTCCCCTGGATAAGAGATTCCTTTTTTCGCCATCAAATGCATGCAAATTTCAGGCTTAGCCTGGGAGAATTGTAAACAGACAAACATTGTTTTATTCCATTGTGATTCTGATTAGAGAGAAATAATTAATTACAGTGTTTTAGTGACCCAAAGACAAAAGGTGCACTGATCTAATGGCATAGACAAACACAAGCTACTGTAGCTATAAGAACAGTTATGATGAGAGATGTCCGTTGATGTCCTTAAATTGGAACTTCGCTTAACAACAGAGGATGAACAAGGAGTTATTTGTTTTTCTATATTTGTGTATGTATACTTCATATACTCTGTGTACAGTTAGGAGAAGAGTCTAAACTGATAAGAATATGACAAAAATGCACAAATAATCCACAAGACTCCAGTCCATGAATTAATGTGATGTGAAGTTGAACGCTTAATGTTTGTAACAAGCAAATCCATCATTAAGGCATTTCACTTTTAACAGTTGATCACTTCACAAGATGTTAGTTAATGGATTGGAGTTGTGTTGATTACTTGTGGATTATTGTGATGTTATTATCAGCTGTTGTTAGGACTCTCATTATGATGGCAGCCATTCACTGTAGATGATCCATTGGTGAGCAAGTGATGTTATGCTTAATTTCTCCAAATCTGTTCCAAAGAAGAAAAGTCCATCTACATCTTGGATGGCCTGAGGGTACGTTAATTTTCAGTAAGTTTAGATTTTTGGGTAAACTATTCCTTTAAATACTTATTATGGCTTTAAGTGGCACTGTTTCGATCAATAAGGGTTTAATTTAAGAGAATTCCTGTTGTATAAATTTATAATATACTGACAACCACCATAAAACACAGGTGGTAAAGGGATAAATCAAAGTTTATCACAAGAAGATTTTCATAAAGCTGCTAAATGCAAATATACAAAGAGGTACAAATAAAAAACACCATTATGGCAAGACTAATATAATGCAACAGACATTATTTTTACAACATAATATGAGATAGTGTGTGTGTGCCTTTTAAAGCTGTTACCATATACAGCAATAAAAAGCCATGGTTTAATAAGGAAATTAAAATATTATGGAGGGAGAAGCACGAGGCATTTAAGAGTAGGGATAAAGAGCTTTATAAAATCACCAAAGGTGACTTTGAAAAAGCTGTTAAAAAGGCAAAAGAAAATTATAAGTGAACATTAGAAAAATAAGTTGAAGATCAATGACTCTTATGGTGTATGGAAAAGTCTAGAGCAGATCACAGGCTATAAGATGAAATATCAAGTCATCTCTGATGATATTACATTGCCTGGTGAATTAATGCATTCTACAGTCAATTTGAAAATACAATAGAGGGACAGGTAGGTCAGCTGACGCTGCACTCCTGGCCCTGTATTATGAGTCCTCCTTTTAAAATAGAGGAATATGAAATCTGGAGAAGCAGAAAGGCAGCAGACCCTGACTCCATGTCATCTGCAACATTGAAGTAGTGCATTCTTCCTTGCACCAGTATTCACTGACATATTCAAGTGGTCGTTAAGAATATGCAGAGCCCCGCCATGTTTTAAAGCAGCTGTTATAATTCCAGTGACAAAAAAGGTGTATATCAGTTTGCTTAGATGATTACAGACCATTGGCCTTAACTTTGGTTGTTATAAAAATCTTTGAGCGATTGGTCCTTTGGTATCTAATTTCTAAAATCTGTTTGGATTATTCCAGTTAAGCTTTTTGATCAATTGAGGCGATTGGGGATTCAACACTCCCTTGCTCTTTGGATTTTGGATTTTTTTGCATAACAGAACACAAGTAGTTCAAATTAATAATACATTCTCAAGTCTTAAGACAATTAGTGTGGGGGTCCCACAAGGATGTGTACTGTCACCATTATTGTACTCTATGAACACTAATGATTGTGTTTCACATTGTAAATCAGTGCAAATTTTTAAGTGGGCAGAGAATACTACATCGATTGGTTTAATAACAGATAATAAGTAGTTTCTCGGGACTACTATCTCTGTAACATTAAAGTGGGACAACAACCTAAGAGGCATTATTAAAAAATCCCATCAAAGGCTTTTTTTTTAAGACAGCTTAAAAAGTTTGGTATATCTAAAGTTGGTATGATTAATTTTTATAGAGCTATCACTGAAAGCGTGCTGACTTTCTCACTTATAGTGTGGTTTAATAGCTCCACAACTCAAGATTGTACTCTGGCTGCTTCAAATTTATTGGTTGTGATCTTCCCACTATGGATGAGATCTATGTCTAATGTTTGCAGAAAAAAATGGTTTAACAATCCTGAAAGACCCCTTAAATCCAGCCAGACACCTCTTCCTTCAGTCTACATGTTTTCTGAACAGTACTCCCCTGGCATCATTTCACTCCTTATAATTGATAGGACATATATAAATAGTTGCATTTATGTATGTGTATGTATGAATTTATGTATGTATTTTAATGTAAGTTGATGAGCTCTCCAAGCAAATTCCAAACAACTAGGATGTTTGGAAATAAATAAACAACATTATTTAAATTTAAATCTCAAATTTGCTTTTTTTTCAGTGTATATAGTAAGGGAACTTACCTAACCATAATTATTATATTTTACAAACACCTTACATCTAGCTATCTTTAAAGTAAGGACTGCATTTTGCACCTAATAGTTTTTCATTCTGCAGTCTTGGCACGCAAAACCTTTTCTGAGAGCACTTATCTCACTATTCCTCAAAGGTACAGAGATCAGATCCCTGCGTCCTTCACACCTGCCTCCCTCTTCTTCAGTCAATACGAACTCCAACTCTCTCTTGAGAAAAGCTTTAAAACGTACAATTTTCAAAAAAGAACAATCTGGAAGATAGACAAATATACAACTGGTAGAAATAATAGACAGATGTGAAATAAGTACTCCTCTCCCACTTTCTCAGAGAGAAAAATCGTTAACCAAAAAAAAAAAGATACAAATTGCATAAAATTATATTTTTGTGACACTTGCAGCTTGAAAATTAAAGCTACTGACAACTCAAGGGTTTTGTTGTATATAATAATGATTTAGAAGCAGATTATTCTTTCAAATCAGTATCAATGATTAAACTAAATCACACATTTGCAAAAGATAGGAAATAAGGCTGCTGTTTCAAACATTGACATTAATACACTGCCATTCAAAAGTTTAGGGTTGAAGGAAGTAAGGGTTGAAAGAAGATTCTTATGCTCACCCAGGCTGAATTTATTTGATCAAAAATACAGTAAAAACTAAAATATTGTGAAATATTTACAATAATTTTTTTAGCAAACAGTCTTCAGACACATGATCATTCAGAAATAATGGTAATATGTTATGAATTTTTATATAATATGTCGGAAACATATTTAAGTGTTGCTTTAAATTTTTATGTAAAGTGTGATGCATTTTTTTCAGTATCCTTTGATGAATAGATCATTTAAAAGAATAACATGTATTTTCTTTTAAACAGAACTTTTTTGCATTAGTATTAATTTCTTTCAAAGAGCAAAAGCAAATCTTACTTACCTTGGTGTCATCAGAAACACCTTTTAATATTCTGTGTATAAAAATCAACACTTTCTGGGTAAATATACAACTTGATACATTTTATTTAATTAACACTTTTAAAATAGTTACTTCTGTCAAAACGGCATTATTGTAAAATGAACACCCCAGGTGTTATACTATTAGAAATAATTACTATCAGCCCCTTGCAGCGTTGCATCCCAAACACTCATGGTATTTAAAAGTAATTTTAGTCATTATTGTTATCTACACATACTATTTAGTTGTGATATTCAAAAATATGTATTAACACTATAAATTCCCAATTCATCCACTGCACAACCCTTTCCCTTTCCACCCCACTGCTGCCAAGCGTCTCCCTCTGTGAGCATGACATACTCCCATGGAATGTATTCAAATATTTTGACATTTTGCCTTTCCTTACTTCCAGAGCAGAAATGATTTGTGACAGATGGAAAAGGGCTGTGTCTGATGAGTTCCCTCCAACACCACGGGCACCTCTCTCCTCCTCGGTGTGCTCTCTCCGTTCGCTCCTTCTCTGTCTCTCTCTCCTGTCATGTGTGGTGGCCTGTCTCTTTCCACAGCTGCCCCAGGTGCATCCTCCCTCAGTGATAAACACACAAAAGGGAGACTCCATCAAAAAGTTGAGACAAGAACATGTTGCCGTTACCTCGAGCCGTTCTGGTCTGATGGTCCGAGAACACTTACACAGCCAGTGCCAATGGCTTGTGACGGAGGCAGCCTGAACACAAAGCTATAAGATGTAAAGTTCGACAGCGGTTTCCACAGTAGTGTTACCTGTCTTACTAAGTGTCCCATTACTATCAGTAAAGAAAGCTGATCAAAAAGACAAACTGATGGCACGACGGCATATCTACATGACAGCTGGCACTGTTTTGTATCTATTTTAGCCATGTCATTTAGATGTGTTTTTTTTCTTTCACTAGTAAAAATGAAGCATGGAGGAATAGCTTTGATTGTCACAGTCACTGGGCTGCTTGTCTGTACTAATGCAGCAGCAGTGAGAGACGCAGGACATGCGATGTTGACACCAGAGCAGGAGTTTGAATAATGCCTCTCATTAGCCACTGAAGCGGTTCTTCTGCCTGTGTCTGTCCCCGGTCATTTTGCACCAGCGTGATAAAAAAACAAGCCCATCGCATCTGAAAGCTGTCATCAATCAAAAATGGATGCAGTTTACAGCTAGGAAAGGGCATGACTCTGTGTGTTATTTTCTTAAGCATAAACATCACAACTGATGTGTTCCAAAACCTACTGAGTAGCCTATGAAGACAGCATTTTAAGACATCATAGACATGAAAGGTGCCTCTTAAGATTGCTTGTTTTGGCCAGATTGTAAGGCAGAACTGTACACATCCTTCACAGAGAAAGATGAGGATAAGTTAAAAGTTATATATATAAAACATAACATAAAAATATAACATAACATAAAAGTACCAAACAAAGATTTTTATGTAATTAAAATTAATGTAATAAATGAGTATTTGTATGCACTATGTATTTTACGGTCTGTTAGAGCATCGTGCCTTTAGTTTAGCAAAATGCTAATGCACAAATCTAAACAAAAGTACATTTTGTTTTATATTTAGTAAAAAATTTTAATGTTTTTGAAAGAACCCAGCTAACAATAAAAATGTTTTGCAAAAGTTCAGGATTATAATTTTTATGTATATTTTTGAATGTTTTCAATGTTCTCTCAACATTCAAAATCTCAAGTAAAAAAAAAAAAACTTTAAAAAAATGTTCAGAAGAAAAAGTTCCATATATAGCGTTTTTTTGTTAATGTTTTAAAAACATTACTAAAGACCAGATAACTCTGAACAAACATTTTCTAATTTAATATATTTTAAAATGATTTAATTCCTACATTTTCAGCAGCCATTACTCCAATCTTCAGTGTCACATGATCCTTCAAAAATCTTTCTGATATGCTGATTTGGTGCTCAAGTAATACTTATTATTATTATCCATGAAGAAATCCGTTGCTTAATGTTTTTGTAACAGCTTTTTTTTTCAGGATTCTTTGATGAAAGGAAAGTCCAGTAGCAATTATTTGAAATAGAAATCTTTTGTAACAGTCTTGCTCAGTGAAAGTATTACTGACCCCAAACTTTTGGAACAATATACTGTAGGCAGCTAAAAAGGTTTTGGAACAAAGCCAAGAACTGTCACAGGATCAGCTTTCAATACAGATACTTTTTCTTCTATACTGTAAAAAGATGCTCAGCAATCAGTCACATTTGGAAAACAAGAACTGTATATATAATAATTTATGAAGCAATTTCCTCCCAAAAAAAGACAGATAAGACAAGCACAAAACAGAGAGAGGGAATCTTGTAAGCAGCATCCATCTGTGCTTCGAGTCGTTGATTGAGTGTACGTCTGGACGTACATACTCTCAAGAGCCCACGGGGCAAATGAAACCCCAGCTACACAGCGCATCAATCAATAATACACGCAGCGTATAAGACTGAGAGGGAGGTGCAGTCTGAGCACACATGATAACAGGAGATTTCCAGCAAATGAGAACCCCGCACAGAGCTCTTCATCATCACACAATCTGCAGAATCTCCCTCCTCTGCCATCCCTCAACTCTCCCGCCACATTTTCTCTGCGTTTGTGCGAGAGGGCTCAGTGGTTTGAACTGAAGCGGATAGACCAAATGTGTTCACAAAGTTCCTCTGACACATTGTGTTTTCATTAGAGGTGGGGTTTTTTCCCCAGGTTGTGCCATCTTGGATGTTGAGGTTGTTTTGCTCCATTAACTGAGGTTTTGCGTCCGGTGAATGGGTGGGAAATTAAATAAACACTTTGGATACTTGCCAGTGATGGAGGTAAAAGGTCCAGCTCTGAGGTTAATCTGCTTGTGGACTTCATCATCTTGCTTTGACAGACGTCAAGCGAGGAGCTGAAGCTCTGGACTGTAATCATCTGGAGTCATTATCACTGTCTGGGGTGACCTAATACAGCACAGCACCATGGGAAGAAAGAGCTTGTTTACTGATCCAGAATCAGAATAAAGAGCATTAATCACCTTAATGAAGAGCAAATCAAACCATCACAGATGATCCCATGTAACAGAATGTGCTGTTCAATTCAAACAGGCAATGTTTCAAAATGACAAATCAGTGAGCGTTGGTCATGTTGATTGATTTCCTCTATGAAACGCTAATAGATTTAGTCCTCACTGGGCAATTGCCACTCATTAACCTTCAAGCGGTTTCATTTGAGAATGTATTGCTGCCATTTTGCAGCATCACACAAAGGCAATTCAGCAGATGATAAATATCCTGACTCTTTAGTGGCAGGTCACATATCAAATGAGCACTTTGGCACTGCAAATTCTGGCTAATAGATAAACACACACATACACACACACACACACACAGCTCACCATACTCTAATAAAGAGATGAAACTTCCAAAAGAGTGTATATTTGGACCATCTGGTATTTTGAAGAGTACATGTTTGTGATGTCTCACAAGGAAGTTGTTTGGGTCCACTCTTATTTTATATTTTTAGAGCCATTTTTTGTTTACTGAAAATGCTATATAGTTATATATGCACATTATTTGATAATGTTCCCTGCAACATCACCAGCATCAACAGAGGTCAGACAGAATTTAAATTTTATACATAGATGGACATAATACAAAAGAAAAGATTGTTTCTGTTTTAAAAAAAATTATAACTGAGGCAGCGAGCTCAAAATGTAGATAACTTTGTACCTTTACTCCTAAAGGGTGCATATTAGTAACTGACAGTAAAATATGTAGCCTTAGTAATATGTACTCTTATGAACCCTTTAAAGCAAAAGAAGGTTCAGAGGTGTCCATTTGAGGGTACTGCCCCAGTACTTCAAGCTATTGTACCGCTAAAATTAAAATTTTTGCAAAATAATTTCTGAGTGTATGAAAAAAATACTGTCTATTAAGTCAGTACTTCAGTCTGTGACCATCATACACTAAGATTTACAGAACCTCCGACACTTTGATCTTCTGAGACGGAAATACACACACATTGCATTAACATCCAGACATCTGATTCCATCACTAAGAGAATGCGAAGAAAAACATCTTCTCTCATATGCATTAGTTCCTTTTCATCCACTTCTTTTCCCTCACCCATCCTCCCTCCACTTAACTCACCCAGAATGATCAATAGAATAATATAATGTCCTACATGAATGCAAGTAATATTTACAATCATATTTGGTATCATTTGAATGGTCTCTGTGCGTCTGGTACAACGGTCTCATTCTTACAAGAAGTAAACTAAAAGGTAATACAGATCAAGAGTTTAGAGATAGTTTGCTCACTGTAGAGAATAAATATGACTAAATATTAATTGCATTCATGTAGAACATATTATTCTAAGGACTGTTTTGGGTGAGCTAAGTGGAGGGAGGATGGGTAAGGGATAGGAAATGGATAAAAAGGAACTAATGCATATGAGAGAAGACGTTTTCCTTCGTATTCTTTCAGTGGTGTGGAATAGGTTCTATAAATCTTACATACACTATGTGTTATTCTATGAAATCTGTCAACTTGTGCAAACTGTAAATCAGAGCAAAAGCTGTACATGTAATGTATTACAGTCTTTAGAGTTTTTGTCCATGTGTCATTTTTGTCAAAGTACACTCTATTTGTCACACTTTGAATGTTTATGCGGACTTTAATCAGATTAACAATCACTCTGTCAAGGATTAAGGATATTACTGGCCACATTCACGTTTGCTTTATTCTGGCCTCTTTACAAACACTGAAATGTAACTCGTCAGAAGTGAGAGGTGTTGCCATGGAGACCCTAAAGGTGAGTTCTGAGGGTTTGATCCTGGGCGAAAGAGTGTAACCGAAGCCGTGCCTACGCTCTCTCACTTAACTGACTGACTGAGCACTCATCTCTGACTCACACCCAAGTATATAGCGTCTGTGAGCCAAGAATTCAATTAGTCACTCAAAACCCAGCGATAGCCCCAGGGGGAGTCATATCTCCACCATTTAAAAGTATGATTACAAATAAACTAATAACATTTTGACTTTCCGGGAATGGACCAGTAGATTAGAAAATTCAGATTAGATCTAAGTGCCTGTAGATTCTCATTAAAACAGCCCAAACTACTGAGAAACAATAGGTAATTAGGAGCCTAATGAAGCACAGCACCGTTCGCGCGACTTGACTGTGTGCCTCTCTGCTGGGACCCAGTTTTACTCTACACTTATCCTACAGCAAAGCTTCCAGCCTTTCATTTGGGCAATAAGACATATTTAATTAGATTAATGAACGTTATAAGCTCTCCGAGGAATGGCTTAGTACACAGTGACAATGAAGCAGCTTATATGTGGGGAGGAACGCTTGCCGCTTCAGGGCAGACCTTTTCGGTCTCCGAGGACGAAAGTGAGAGAATTGACAGCAACGTTGCAATCTGTCTCTGAGTTACGCCAAGAATAAAGGGCGATGCACAAATCTTTATTGCAAATTTGTGTTTGGGAATTACAGGAGTCTCGAGACGTGAAACAGAACAGAAGTGGACTGAGAGAGCTGAGAGGGCTGATTAAAACAAGAGTTTTTCTTGAGAGTTCAGAAAATCTGGAGTCTGGTGTTTAGCAAGTTTGTTTAAGAGCTTATCAGTTGTTATGAGTGCTCTAGGAGAAAAGAGAAATTGGATTATTAAAATTATTACAAACATTTCTGACTTGAAGTGCAGCAAGGGCAGGGAATCCGGTTCATAGGCCAAACATCACTTTTATGGAATCAAAATTGATCATTTTCCTTTCCTAAAGTGATAGTTCACCTAAAAAAGAAAGTTATGTGATCATTTACTCACCCTCAAGTTGTTCCAAACCTGTAGGTGTGTGTCCTTTTTCTGTTGAGCACAATATATTTTGAAGAATGTGGGTTACCAGACAGTAGACGGTAGCCATTGGCTTCCATTCTACAGAAAAAAGCCAATGACTAAAGTTAACTGTTTGGTTTCCAACATTCTTTAAAATACCTTCTTTTGCATTCAACAGAAGAAATAAATAAAAGAAAAGGTTTGGACCACAGATCTATACATGACTGGATCGCTCATTGAGTTCTAAACTGCCAACAGGAAGTGAAGCCACAGGAAGTGTTCGATCCACCATTTTACCAATCTCTACCGGCAGAGAGCACCATTGAGTCACATTCAAACCGCTGACCTAAAATCATCCGATTTGGAGCAAATCAGTCAAACAGAAAACAGTTGGTCACTGTTGGGAATGAAAAAAGTTTGACTTGATTATTCGAATAAGTTATAATGTTAAAGCAACGTAATAATGTTATAGTGCCCTCTATAGGCTGTAGGGTGAATGTACTCTGGAATATCAGCACTAGCAGCACAGCCCTGTACAGGTCAACCATCACAACAAATAAATCAATAAATCAGCAGTCAGACACAACAGTGTCATACTTGAAACCTTAATAAGATACACAATTGAGGGATAAGCAATTTTTTACTATTTAAGTGAAGCTATTGACATATATCCATAAACAGCTGTCCACTTAAGCTCATAAGCACAACACATATTGTGGCACGTCTGCCGTTGTTGCAGCAGGTCGCCGCTTGAGTACCTGCAAGCACAAAATAAATCTCTTACACTGCACCGCCTTTGGGAAAACTTTCAGTATCAGTGCCCCCAAAAAAGGCCCACACCCAACTGATCCAACTGTTCTGTTTGCGCTCATGTTTGTAAACAGATGAATAATTGAGCCAAGTTCAAATCCGCCGTGGCAGTGGGGTGAGAGAAGAGGAGGAGGATAGACAGATGGCCTAGAGCAGATAGTCTAAAGCACGGCGCTCTGAGCGCACACACCAAAGAACGCAGGCCGGCATTGTTCTGCCCGCCAGGGCCGTGCTGTCATGCGGCGTGCAAGCCATCCCCCCAGAGCCAAGGTCTTAGCGTGTCAGTGTCCCGGGCCCATTGTCTCTGCGTTTTTTAATTTCTGAGACGCAATCGAGTGTGACGCCAAAATGTTTACCTAGCGTGTCTGCCTCAGCCATGAAGTGAGGAAAATAATAAAAGACAGAAAAAATAAAGAAAAAAACATGTCCAAGGGTCTCAACACAAAATAATCCACCGTAATGCTAGAGAGTTTAAAGAGGCTTTGCCAATATCCCTCTGTTTTCAGGAGGGAAAAATAGGAGGGAGAGATAAAGAGCTGGGAGAAACCATCACGAGAGAGAGAGAAAGCTGCTAAAAACCCCTCAGCCTCAAAGGGATTGTTAATGATTGTTTTTAGAGAACAACAATTGTGGTATTAGGGCATAAGCAGCTGAAGATAACATCCAGGGGAAGAGGAACAGCAGCTTGGGGAAGGAGATAATGAGGGAAAAGTAGGGGATTCTGGGATGGGGCCCCGCTCTGTTGAACCGATGCCCCTCTCAGTCAGGGGGTATCAAAGTGACTCGCCCTCTCTCTTTCTCTCTTTTGAAAAAGTACCTGCTCTAATCCACCGAGACGACGGGGGTTGAAGACGTCCTTGCAGAGCAGATCTTGAAAAAGCTGGAGGTCAGAGAACACATACTTGGAGGCAACAAATGCCAAGAGTGGCTTCTCTGTCGTCATCCATTTGCGAGACAAATGGTCAGACATATGTGGGTCTTTGCGAAGAATATGATCAAGAACGTGGCATATTCGCATTCGATTTAAAGCAGGAGCTTACAGCGAGCTTATCGTTTCTGGCAAGGTCCGAGGAGGCTTTGAGAAGCGATGTTGGTGGAAAGACCAGCCCACACACGTACAAAACTCCCCCTGGCGCTTGTCCAGTGGGCAAGGGGACTCGTCCAAAACAAACTGGATGCCAGTGAGCAAACAAAGGTGTAATTGGAGAAGAAAACAGCGCCACCTGTTGGCATCGTAGCCCTGTTTTTATGTGCCGCACCTGAGCCTGGCTCCCAGAGATGAGGGGAGCGAGGTCTTCAAAAGGGCCTGGGGAGTCACCTGGCACATGCAGCGCTGCACTCTGGGCCGTGTGGGCCGCTTTATTCCCATCTCTCTGGATCCACAAAACACACACAAACAGGAAGACAGCGGGGGGCAGATGGAAGGGTCACTGTCTCTGCCAGGTGGCCAGGGGGCCTGAGGATGAAGCCAGAAATTATTTTTCTCGGATAACACACACAAACCAAACCAGACATATACACATAACAATTCAAAGAAATGGGCAACGATTGTATGAAATTCGTCAGATTTATGGTTATGGGCTTTGTGCATTTAATGTTATAGGACAGGGAAATAGAATGAGATCAAGACATAATGCAGGCTGGATTCCAGATATCCTGATTCACAGCCCTATTTATTTCATACGGTGTGAGGGAAGTATGTTACATATGGAGTGTGAAACATATGTGTTGACTCTCAGCTGTGTTTGTGACTTTTGCAAGAGCCAGTGTGCAAACAAGTGAACAGATGACTAAATGAATAAATGAAAGTGTATGGCAGAGAAAGTCTACATTAGTCTCTGCCATTTTCCTGGAGGCTGATTACCCATACGACAGGTTTTATTCTAAACCATTTAAACACAAACTCAAACTTATTTATAAATGAATATATGTTAAATATCTATTCTCTTTTTGTGACACAAGAGTGACACTTAACACAAAGTAATTGTAAATATAATTACTAATTAGTAAATAATTTAACTGGAGGATGCTTAAATGTTACTTTTATTCAAGGATGCATCAAACTGATTAAAATGGACAGTAAAGACATTTATAATACTACAAAAAAAAAGTACTTTTCAAATAAAGGCTGTTCTGTTTACTTTTTTTTTAAGGTGTCACTTTTTACACATACTATATTATTATTGTTATTATTATTATTATTATTATTATTATTATAAAGGAATGTTACTTGAGAGGAAAATCTGCATATTATATTAATTTCTGAAGGATGTGATGTTAGCTGCTGAAAATTCAGGTTTGCCATTACAGGAATAAATGGCATTTATATTTGAATAATAGTATTAGTAATAATAATAATATGTATTTATATATTTATAAACAATTCTTTTAAAAGCATTAAATCCTGACCTGAATTGATAACGTCTACTTAATATCTACACTCGAGTTCCACAGTAAAAAGGGTTCGGATCAACATAAAAATACGTAGATGATGGCAGTTTTACTACAGCATTTTATTTGTAACTTAAATGTTAAAAATACAAATATTTTTGGGCTAATAAATCTGAGGGGACATGTTTAAATACGCATGACGCTTCTGTCTGTTAGCAGGAACCAACGGGAGCTTTAAAGGCACTGGCTCCAGGGTCTGAGACTGGAATGACCTGAAGTCTCCCTATTGCTGGATGTTTGTCTTGGTTCTGAGCGTGTGCACAGGCTGTGCCTGCCGCTGCCATCCTCAGTCCAAAGCCACAGATGCTGCAGTGTTTGCGTGTTGACTCCGTGTAATTTGTTTGCACTAATTTGTTTTGGGGTATCAGGGGAGTTCCCTTTTTAATTTGCCTCTCTCTGTTTACCCCTCTTTGTGGAGCACTGATCTGTAAAGCAGCAGTAAGAGCGAGAAAGAGAGAGAGAGGTGGGGTGTAGAAGAGGCTAAATTAAAAGAAGGTACTATGCAGATTGTTTTAAGCTCTGGCTGCCCCGTCGGGCCCAAAGGCCTTGCTCGCAGCCAGCACCTGCTCCATCCCGCGGGAACCTGGTTCCTGATCCGTAGCCCCTCTCCCTCTCCTGTCTCTCTTTTCTTCTGTCTCTCTATCTCCCTCTCTCTCCCCTGCTGTTTCCTCTGCACGTCTCCAGTGCCTGGAAACGCCTTAATCAGCCCTCCTCTGCGCATGGATGGCTGCCACTCATTAGCCTGATTGAAAAGATGGTAGCTCACGCTAAACACACACGCATACACATAGGTTGGAAAACATTCACACTGATTAAAACCTATATTCAAACATATTGTGCAAGCAAGAGCACTATTGTTTTGAAAATCAGCACGAAAGAACATATAAGTTTAATATCGAGTAACTTACTAAACAAACAAGCCTGAGTAACTAAAATTTATCGCAGGTATTTTAGCCGCACCAATGAAAATATTGTTCCAAGTTAAGTCAAAGTAACACTCTGTAGTATTGTTTGTGAAAAAAGCAAGGTTTCATACAAAATCAGCACAGTGAATGAATCAATGACTCATTAATACAAAAACAAGCCATCTGTTTCATTCCTGAATGAATCAGTGTTTTGAACAGATCAGGAAAGTGAATGATTCAGTGTTCATAAAAACACTGGTTGCATCTGAAATTGCATATTTCTGTACCGTATAGCAGACAAAAAACAGTATGTGAAAAGAGTAATATGTCTGTATTCACAGTATTCATAAAACCATAGGCAAAACAAGTACCTGGATGGATTCTTATAAGTGCCACTTTACTATCCCATGAAACCACTGGTACTCACATGACAATGACAAGGTGGATGTAGTGTGTCTGGATTACATTTGTACTACATAAACACACACATACTAGAAGTTATTTAAGGGCTGCAAAGTAACAACTTACTTTAAAAAAAAAAGAAAGAAAGAAAGAAAGAAACTTACGGAGAACATGCGATTTCGGACGTAGTCACTCCTGAATGCATCAGTGTTTTGAACTAATCAGCACAGTGAGTGAATCAATGTCTCACTCATTAAAAATAGTCACATCTTTAGTTTCTAGATTAATTTGTGTTGTGAATGAATTGGTACAGTGAATCATTCAACGACTCATTCCTAAAACCAGCTGTTTGTTTCATTCTTGAATAAATCAGTATTTGAACTAATCTTCTGAGGTAAACTAAACTAATGCACAGAATGAAAGTCTGTCTGGAACCCACAAACACAGACAAACAGAGTGACTCAAAAAGTAAAAAGTTCAAGAGAGCACCCCTCTATTAGTCAAATTTGAGGACCATAACTGTTGCATAATACTTAATAAAAGCAGAAGAAAACAAACAGATACGCATCATGCATGTTTAAACTGTCACAGCTATTTTAATTGACGTTTTAGAGCAATAACTGTCAAGCAACCACTCAGTTCAGGTTAACCAAGCATTCAAGAGAGGGTTTTAATGCACATGTTTTATAGCTGATTCATAGTAGGTAAAATCTTGTGTATTAAATATATATATATATATATATATATATATATATATATACACACACACACATCATTTTGTTTCCACAAACAGGAAATTAATTCTCTAATATGGCTTAAAGATCTATAGCAAAACTGACATCTTATGAGAACATAATCCAGCTATGTTCCGAACACACCGACACATTTCTAAAAGTCTATTAATAAACATACAGCATAGGGTAAAATTATGCATGTTTTTTTAATGTGAATTTTGCTTCAGCTGTTATTTATAATGAATCGAAAAGACTATTTTTAGCTGAGCATCTCAAGTCACTGAAAAATATTTTTTATTAGTTTATGCCCAAAAATAAGTGTCAAATTAATTATCATTAACACAAAATTCATAAGAGACTGGGTTTATGTGTATTTAACTTCAACCTTGATTCTATACAGGGGATAAATATTTGATAGATTTCCTCTGGTGAACTTTACACTAGCTCACACATATAGACGCACAAACAAACACACATGCAGGTAACTACTGTATATCATACACACACATAATATACCTCACTGATTGTATGGACCCTGTTTTAAGTCCTCTAATGTTTCAATACATATCTTTACATTGTCCAAAATCTTTCAATAATCTAAAATGTGCAAAACAACATGGAAAGTAAACAACAGAATTCAGCATAAAAGATTATTATTAGGGATTTAAATAAATTAATTTAGTACAGGCTTGGGTTTCAAGTAAATTTATCAAAAAGAGGGTAAAATCATGCGGCTGTTGATCGCAACAATCTTCCCTCAACTAAGACAAATCTGCTCCAATGCACTACACTTTAGGTACACGCACACAAAAAGTATAATCAGACTCCTACACCACAAAATATGTCCGTTTAGAGTTCGCTAGAGGTTCACTGTTGTCATTAATATTTAAAACGTTCTTTTAAGGCAGAAGCTTGAAGAGACTCTTGCAACGGCAATAGGAGCCACTCGACATGTGAATGGTCACAGTGCCCTCTGCTGGGGACACACAAACCGGTCTGTATTACAGAATCCAACCGAGAGAGACACAGGGATGAAGAGAAAAGACCGTCACACATGTACAAATGGTTGCAGTCAGGCACACAGGCATTAAGCACCATTCAGACTGATCAAGAGTCTGACACTGATGACACACACTGGAGCCCTAACAAATAAAACGGGATTTGGTTCTATTGAATTAGCCGAAATATTTGTGGAGATTGGATTCTAATTTTCTTATTTTATGCGGAATCGGGATTAAACGCTTTATAAATCCTTTTATCCATCTCCATCAATTCTATTTTATTTACTTTGGCTGATCTGGGATCCGGAATGATTAGGTTTGAACAGGAGGAAGGAGTTCACACAGATTTCTCTTCAGCTGGCACAAAACGTTAAATTATCAACTTTGCACAAACATCCTAGAATCATGCAGGCTAGTATTTTGGTACATGATTCTGTTCTGGAGCAAATTTTTGATTCAAGTAAGAGAGAAAAGAGACATCAAAACCCAGACAGCAAGCAGTTTCGGCCCAGATCTGGCTCACATCTGGCCCACGTGAAATCCATGCGGACCAGATGTGGGCCAATTCTGGGCCGAAAACTGCTTGCTGTCTGGGAAGTGGTCTGTAAAACCATGAAATATTTGTTTCCTTGAAATGAAAGCTAATTAGAAACCATAATGAAACAAACAAACAGTTCTGAAAAGGATGGAGACAATTTTTTTTACAATGATGAGAATGAAGGATCTTTAACATGTGTCCAACTTCTGTGGTGTAAATCTTGATGTGTACATGTCCATGACTGACACGTTTAGTTTTTTTTATTTAGGTTAATCAAAGTGTGATTTATCCAGGCAAAAAATGTCAATAAGAGTTCTGGAGCCACAATGCATCCCAAAAAGCTCTCTTACACCAGATAAAAAGCAACCTCTATTAGATTTTACCCGTGACCTGCTGCTCCACATCCGAGCCATCTGCTTCAATGTCAGAGTCTGAGAGCGAGCGTGCGGAGTGGTCCGAGTCTTGCGAGTGTGTATTACTGTGTGACCGGAGGCTTAGATCACTTCCCTCTAAAGTGTCTGTCCTGGAAAAGAGACCAAGGTCCAGCAAGCAGGTAGGTGTCCCGCTGCTAGCATCATTGTCGCTGTCGTAACAAAAGTCCTCCAAGTCCACAAACCACTCGGGCCAGAACTTCCTCCGTATGCGCTCACAGTACATGGCGAGGTTGATCAGTTCTCCTGTGTGCAGATGGAAATAGTTATTCATTGTGCAGCTTGAAACCTGTCAAACATGGTCTGCTCAATGGCTGGTTTTTGTCATTGTGTCTCCACTCAGAATTAATGTCAAATTTAGAATACAGCAACATATTTATGTAGAGTATAATAATCCCCAACCACTTTTTCCAAGTATTTTCCTCATTCATTTTACCCATTTGGATTAAAAAAAAAAAGTTTTATTAAAGTGTCATAAGCAATGAACCAAACCAACCAGCAACAAGGGTAATGAGAAACTTTGATTTGAAAAAAAAAAAAAAAAAAAAAAATTGCACAAAGAGTTCAAGTCTGTGTACTGGATGGATTTTACATATTTTACATTTATTGCATTACATTATTCAAAGTGCTTTCTGAGAGTTAGTGGTTGCTAGACGCTCTTGTGATGCATTCTCAGCGATTCTCTGATTGGTAGATAATCATGGGTAATGTAGTTTTCATCTAAAAAAAAGCCCAGTGGATAAAATGTATACAATTTCATTTACTTTCAGAAGTGGACTCGTGCTCTCTATTCTGCTGAGGTGGTTTGACATTCTGTCTAGGTCGAAATTTTAATGTGAAGAAGCATAAATAAATGCATATAATGCCATCTAGTGGACATTTAACAAACTGCCATACCATAGCACAAAATTGAAAGGAAATTAAATTTTGGATAACTTTCAAACCCGTTTAATTTTCATTCCTCTAGGAACACAAAGGGAAATGTTAGGCAAAATGTCCAAACTGCTTTTTTGAATGTTGATGTGTGCCGTCAGGCTCCAAAACTGCTACCCTAAAGTATTCCAAAATAAATCCTTGTGACTTATGCACTATATACATGTCTTCTAAAACTATATGATAGTTTTGTGACCTAATTTAAATCATTATTGAGTGAAAATAACTTTGTTCTTATTTGTGTACCGGTCCACTAGCATTGCACAGAATAGAGCCTTTTGTGTTTCATGAAAGAAAAAGCCATACAGCTTTGGAACAAAAATGATGAAAGACTTAATTTCAGGGGGAAATATCCCTTTAAATAAAACAACATCTAAAAAAAAAAGACATGCATGAATCTATCTCTTGTTCTCCAGATATTTCCAATTATTTTATTGGCCCTATTAGGACTACAAAACTGCAGTTGTGAGGTCGTGCTCACCTTTAATGAGCTGCTCGGGCCGTGTGCCAGGCAGTGTCCACATGGCTTGTGCAAGGTGACCGAACACCGTGGCATCCACACTGGACAGCTTGGGACCCATGATGTACTTCTTATCCCCTGAGGGTGCAGAAGATAAATATTATCCCCGGCCAAAATTGAAGACAAAATAACAGACTTCTTTATAATTACTGTTTTCAGAAACTAAAAAGACACTAAAATATTTAGATCTTACGTTTATTCAATTAACCAATGGATACCATGAAAACATGTTAAGTGGACCTTAAAATAAAATGTAATCAAATATTTAATTAAATAAATCATTGCAAATCATTGTACACATCGCAAAAACATGCTCCTGACAAAGTATCATTTTAACCCTCTATTTGTCCTGCTCACCTAGCAGTGTGGCCAGTGTGCGCATGTCCTTCTCCATGAGGGTGTAAACTTCCTCCTTAGTGAAGCAGCCGATGCCGTGACAGTACATCTCTCGCTTTACAATGCCACCAGTCAGCTGACACAGGATCCATTTCAGCAGGTCACTGAGGGGCCCGGGAAAGTCCAGCATCCTTTGAGTCTCTTGAACATTATCCACCCACTGACAGTAAGCAATGGTCCTGTAGTGACAGAGATCAGTGGAGAAAGAGATGAATAAATGTTCATGTATAAAGAGCCATTTATATTGTGTGGGTAAAATACAAACATCATATTATGAATACAACACATTAATAATACGAAATGTATTATATTATTAGCTGGCTGTTATATTGTCATTTTTCTTAAGTAAGCAATGTTGCAAGGAGAGATGAAAGGAACAATTCACAAACTGCAGATGCACAGTTTTATTGATTCCCAAACTGAAATCTTTAGAAAGCAGATATATTAAGTGCATTACAACATGAATAAAATATATTAGAACTTTACTATACTGCATATTTAACTTGCATAATACATTTATTTAGCAGCTGTTTTTATCCAAAGCAACTTACAAATGAGGAAATCTTCAACAAATAATTGATCATAAGCACAAGCAATTCGTCATAAAATGGGCTTGTTTATATTTCAGAGTTTATTATAACAGTGCAGCTTTAGTATCACACAGAAAACAAACTCAGTTTGGCCTTTGAGATTAAACTTTGAATTAATTCTCTGCTCTGTGATTATCTGAATCAAATTAATTAAAGTAGTCTTCTAATTAACTTTTTTGCACAGTATGCAATGTATTAATAAAAACCATTCATCCAAAATGGCTTCGAGCGCTCTTTGGGTTCATGGCTTTGAACTCACCACTTGGAATTTACAATCAGCCTTTCATCAAGTTTAAATCAGATTCAAAGCTGCAGCGTGTAAATTCTGCACCAGAAATTCAAACATTGCATTGGCCAACATTAAATTTGTCAGGACATAATATATGGATTCCATCAAACAGTATTGTACACTACATGTTTTGTTTACATGTCTGAGTCTTAATCTGATATTATAGGTTTTTTTTTTTTTTTTTACTGAATTGGGTCAAGTACGTTACAGTAGGTTCATTACCTGATCAAAAACCCACCAGTGTCAGAATCCAGATTTCCTGCCTATTTCCCAGCATGACATCCATTACTCTTATTTATAGCTCAATAAATGTTCTTGCTCAGCAAGCTCTTCAGCTGACATACACAACACTACTCTGGAGTGGACATAAATATTCAGACTTATGAATTATTCAATCAATAGCCATGTGGAATTCTATATATAGCACAAGCACAGTGTAACTTACTTCTAGGCAGTGTGAAGAATGCACAAGAAAAAGGAATATAAAAGTACAAAAGAATAAAAGAAAAGAGACTTGTTGTACAATTGTTTTGTTCCTGAGTGTAATGCTTACACTATGATACCCAATGTGTAAGATAATGTTTTAGCACAAGTAATTTTATAAATCTGCTGCCTGCACTGCAAATCATGTCAGCAGAACACTGTAAGCTTACCACGCATATTTTAGTGGTTTATGGTTACAAACTCATACAACTTTTCATTCATTTTTATAAAAAGTGGTTGGAATCAATTTAAGCTACATTTAAAAACATTTTGCTGAAGGTTAGTCAATTAAATTTGTTTATTTAAAATGTCGCTAAAATACCACTTTTTCAGTGTATTTGTTTAGAACTGTTTTGGCTTATAAACCATGTTTGGTCTATGCATATTTCTCTCCTGATTCAGATGAGACAACTTTTCACTGGAGAAAAGCAACATTAGAAAACAATACAGAAGCAAAGGTTTGAAGTTAATGATGATGAATTTCTTTCTTACACACAAGCAACGTTTCGCTTCACAAGACAAAGATTTATCAACTCTTTTTGTGTGCATCATTTGTGGATTATTGTGATGCTTTTATCAGTTGTTTGAACTGATGGCACCCATTAACTGCAGTTTTTACAACTACATTCTGATAAAAAACTAATCTGCATCTGGGGTGGCCTGACGCTGAATTAATTTTGAGCAAATTTTCATTTTTGGGGTGAACTATTCCTTTAAGCCTTTCAAAATAAATAATAAACTCCCAAGCCAAATAAACAAACTGCAGAACTCTACTCACTCTAGTCAATTATCTGTAAGTGCATATTTGATCCTCACATTTCAGAGATGGCTCCACAGAAGAAGAGTGACTCATTCTGAAAGGCAGCACATGACTCACCAGTACAAGTGTTCCTCCACCATGGTGGTGATGGCCTGCGCTACCGCCTGCTCCTGAGCGCTTAGACTCTTGTTTAGGCTCACACCAAGTTTCTCCTCCAGAAAGTCAATTATAAATTCAGTCCCGCACACCTGCTTGTAATTATACTCGATCCAAGGCATCTTGCCCTGGGAAGAGAGGCTTCCATCGAAGTAATTCTGAAAAAAGGAAGCATACTGAGGGTGAAAAGACACAAACCATAAATTCTAATTTAGCAATTAATAATAAGCATCATTATTAATATAATATAACCCAAACACCACTCCTTCTTTTGAAGCATCTGGATGTGAACTTAAAAAACAATCCTATTTTCTAAGGGTTTTCATGAATTTCATTGACATTTCAACAGCAGAGGTGTGACTTCCAATAACTGCATGTCACCACTGATCAAAGGAATAGGACTCCAAAATCCAAACTGCTCCTATATGCATACTTGATAGGGGAGATCAACCATGCGCAGATAGGTCTCCATTTTCAGGCAGAAAGGTGAAAGGCTTGGCACCCCGTTTTTTGGCCTGGAGAACTGGTGAAGGATGATGGCATCTTTAGAATCCAACTGTTGTTCTTTCCTGTAAGGAGGAGAATCAACCATAGATTAAAACCAGAAAAATATTTCACTCAAGATTTCAATATAAACAGATGAATTAAAGATCACTCAAAATACTAATGATTAAATATCACAGTCAGACATATGGAACAAAACTTCCTATTTGTATTTAGTTAGCATGCATTTTGAGCAAAAACAGGTATGCATTTTATCAGCATATTTGTTCTTTGGGAGAATCCATCACCCTGGCATTGAAAGGCACCATTCTTTACCAGCTGAAGTACAGGAAGAAAATGGTTTTATAGGAACATTATTTAGCTTTGAAAGCAGCTATTTAGTCCCCCAAAACAAGTGGAGTGCATCGGAAAAGGTCTTATACTATAATTATGAGAAAAGAGCAGGATGTGTGTGGGAGGACACAGACAGGTCTTATTTCACAAGCAGGAACTACAAGTCCAAGCCTGAGCTTTCAAAACAACCCAGCTTAGTCCTATTCTGATCACAAGTTCAAAAATTCTCAACTATATTCTAAAAATGTGATTTGTATAACCAAACTATCCAAATCATATGGGCTATTGAATATGATTCTGATTCGGGGTATTTTGTGGGGGAAGGGGAAAAATGATTTAGAATTTCCTGAAATCCCTTCAATATAGATCAGAAAGATTAGCACAGATTCTGAGGTGCAATGGGACAAATCCGTCCACATTTAGCCATCATTAATAGAAAAAAGCAATCATGATTTCTACTCTCAAAGCATCAATAACAAACACAGATATCCAAATAATAACAGGGTTTACTGGTAAAGTGAATAGGAGACCCTGTCAGGGCAAGGTTAATATAATACACAACAATGTAAATTTAAATTTAAATTTAAATTTAAATTTAAATTTAAATTTAAATTTAAATTTAAATTTAAATTTCATAATGCATTATATCTTTTTAAAAAGCATTATAATAATTGAATAATCTTTTTATATCTTAATTTGGTTGTTTATTATTATTTAAAGTGTTATATAATATAATAATTATAACACTTTCTAAAATATTAGAAAATAAAACATTTTAGAAAATAAAATATATTTATATTTAAAAAAACATCTAAAATGTGTTTAGAAAGCATAATACATCAAAACACACGATAAACACAATTGCAGATGTAATAAGGAATCTGCAAATATATTTTAATGCATTTTAACTTAAGTTATGAAAACATAATACATTACGACACAAATTATGAATACCTTTATAGTGCATTAAACAAATTTTACAGAAATTTTCCTTTGCATGATGATCACATAACACAACTACTACACCTGTGGATTTGTAATTAACCATTAGGTTAAAGTTAAGAAATTAATGTCAAAAGATCACAACAATTTTCCATGTATGCATGTATTTATTTGTTTGGGTGCTATGCAATTTTTAGAGTTAACAGACAGTCACAGTTTATTATCCAGGCCGAGACAAACTCTGGAAATGTTTTACCAATTAACAAATGTCACAGTCTTTAGCTGGTGAGCCCAGGACGGCCAACAAAGGGAAGTCCTGTGTCTGTTTTTGATCAGATGGCTTGTCACTGTTTTTGTTGTTTCCATGTGTTCTTCAGTCTATTGTGTGACCCCACCCTTCTTGTTATCTCATTATTGTTTCAGTTACTCCACCTGTGTCTCCCTATTTATTATACTTGTGATTGCAGTCCTGTGCTTCTTTGTTGTTGTATGTGGTCGGCTATGCCTGTGTGTTCCTGGTTTGGGCCTGGCCTTCCTGCTTGTTTTTCCTCCTTTTTTGTTAGTTTTGTTTATTTTTTTACTTTTAATAAAGAGTCAATTTCCTGCATTTGAGTCTTCGCCTCATCTCTCCACGCCGACTGTGACAGAACCAAGAAGCCCAGGATTGCAAACACAAGGAGAATAATTAGGGACACAAACGAGGGAAACGTAGGTGGGGTAACTTAAACAATAATGAGAAAAGAAGGGCTGAGTCAGACAGTAGACTTGAGAGCAACAATGACAAGCCATGTGCTTACAAACAGACACAGGAGTGCCCTCTGGTGGCCGTCCTGGGCACACTAGCTGAAGACTGTGACCATAAAAAGGCCATTCAGATCTATAAGGATGCTACTCACCCTCTCATATATGCATTTTAGATGCTTCCACGTGGCTCTAAAATTAACATTCTGATGGCCTAACTATGTCTATTTATGTCTTTTTACGACAAAATCAAAGACCAATCTAGATTATATTGCAAGTGTAAAGCATCAGTACGATCCAAATGCTGCAGAGCTCAACACTCAAACATGACGCTGTCCACTGCCTGTGGTGCTGAAATCCTCCAGTCAAGTAGTCAAGTTTTGTAACCACGTCTAGTCTCCACATTAAAACTAACTACAGCTAAAACGGAAGTTATTTAGTTCCTCCAAGAGCATTTCAGGCCACCCTTGAATTTTTATTAGGTAATGGCCTTGCAGATGAGCCAAGAAAGGTCGCTTCACAACTCAAGGACATCGTGATCCAGCGAAGTAAACAGTCAAGATCACGTGCTGCATAATGACGCTTTATTTACACTAAAAAGAAAACGAATTTATCAAGGTTTTGTTCAGTGCGAATGTAAACAAGGGCAATTGCAGCTGGGTATCGTTGACGGGGCGTTTTCATATGCTCCCGTGCGGTCAAAAACCGAAAACGTGACTTGATAAAGCCCAGCGGACACACGAGCTCAAAGAAAACACGAGAACCTCACTGACACTGACATTGCCAGCGGACCAGTATTTACATTTTTCCCTCAAGAGGTTCAAATGTGTATAATGCGTGCATTACGAAATATTGTAAACAATGACAGTAAGTCATTTCATATATGTTATCATTTGACATCACAGCAGCAGGCCACAGCACTGACCTGATGGAGAGCAGCTCGTGCAGCAGATACGCAGCCGCAGCCAGCAGGGCACCTCCGGTGATGTAAAGCGTCTTCCTCCACCAGGAATCCGATACCAGACCCGACATGATCCCGCCGAAATCCTGCACAGGGATGGCTACTATGTATCCATGAAATAAGTGACGCTCATCAGAGCAACACAACCCGAGGGACGGGCTCTGATTCCGGCCAAGATCAACCACGAACGAGCGGGAGGAGGCAAAACCAGCGACCCAGTACATTCTCTCTCTCCCCCCGCTTCCTACAACGAATCCTGCGCCACTTCATTTATCCATATAAATACGGACAAATGTTACATGGTTATGTGTTAGGTCTCGTAAAGCAAAACACATGCATTTTAACGGGATTCGGCTCCCGCGCGCAGCTCCGCATCCTCTTTTGTTGCTGTGCTGGAGCTCAGTGACGTCACGACGCATCACACAGGGAAGCTAGGAATATAAAACATATTCCGTTTTTTTATTTTTATTATTATTATTATTAAACTGCAGACGCAGAGCTAAACTTAATTCGAAGGACATCGTGGTTTGCAGTGATTAATAGCGTCCATTTCGCTTTTCTTCATAGGTGCACATCACGATAAATTGCTTGAGTTCCTCAGGGGCTCAAATGTAAAATACTAGCAATAAAAATGCATCTGGTCACTCTACACAATAATCTAGAAACAGTGTGAATGAATACCACAACAGCTTAAGCATAAAACTTTGCAAAACACAAAATTTATGTCACTGCCAAACCTTTTGTTTTGTAAATAAATAAAAAGTATATGCATGCATAATGTAAAATTATCAAAAATGTTACAAAAATTAATAAATGTACATTGAATAATACATTGAAATAGTTTTCAATTTATAATAGATACAGTACAACTCTAAGGAAGTGCTCAAAGTAGAGAATTGTTCGGTCTGAACAAAACTCCTTCTCAATGATAACTGATTTCATTTTATTAAGTACCTACAGTTTTAAAGTGCTAAGTCACAAATCATTATATAATTCTCTTTGTCTGTTTGGCCTCTGACAAGAACCAATCAAAGATGACCACCACAATACACACAACTAAATGGTTATTAAAAATATACCAAAGAATCTTTGAAATGACATGTGAAATGTTGAAATGGACTATGGCATGTTGAGTGGATCAAAAGTGCTTCAGTCTCAAATTCTCATCACAATGTAACACAATGCAAAGAATTATTATTACTGATTCAGCAATTCTTCACTATGCAACATATTTTGACACCTTGAGTTTGGGCTATTTCTCTATTTTCGAGCAAGTGTAGTCTGTTTTGATAGCATTTCCACATTATAATAGCTCAGCTGTAACTTGTGTCTCGACCTGGTTCATCCAGATTCTCACTTTCAGCCCAGACCACGTCAGGCTGGGGTTCTTCTTTGCGTTTGATTGCATGCAGTGCATAGTTGATGGCCATGCTCTTCTGCCAGCTCCACGCTCCTGTGAGAGGATTGTATATCATGCCTCTGATAGCCTCCACGTAGAAACCAACTGGGATAAAGTGAGACAAAAAGATGGTAAAAGCAAGGAATACATTCTGCTGTACATTAATCATTATAGCAGGGAAAAAAAGAGATCATATTGAACCATTATGTAATATACACCAGGCTTTTCCAACAGTAACTGCAAAGAAGATCTGTGATAGAAAAGTGAAGGGGTAATACCCAGAAACTGATCAATGAAAGATGAAATGGAAGACAAAGGCAACACTCACAAGACTCCAGAAGTCGTTCCAAATCCTCTGGGCTGATGAACTTCTCCCAGTCATGAGTTCCACTCGGAACAATCCTCAACAGCTGCTCCGCTGCCACAATCCCAAAAACGTAGGACACGTTGGTTTTGTTAAGAGTGGTGATGAAAAGAGAGCCACCAGGCTTAAAAAAAAACAATCAAACAAACATAATTCATAGCATACATCAATTAATTGTTTTATTATTGTATAATTGTATTTTAACATTAATTTAATTTACACTATAATGATATCACAAATTTTGTGTAAAAAGATCCTTGTCTATAAATCACTCAATGACCTAGGACCGGAATATATTGCAGATATGTTCACAGAATATAAACCTAACAGAGCACTAAGATCATTAGGAGTCAGTTAGAAATACCAAGGGTTCACACAAAACAAGGGGAGTCCGCCTTCAGTTACTATGCCGCCCGCAGTTAGAACCAGCTTCCAGAAGAGATAAGATGTGCTAAAGCACTAGTCACATTTAAATCTAGACTCAAAACCCATTTGTTTAGCTGTGCATTTATTGAATAAGTATTGTGCGATGTCCGAACCGATTGCACTGTATTTTATGTAAAATAATTTTCTATTTTAACTGTTTTAAATTCATTTTAAATAAATCAATTTTTAAATCATTTCCAAAGTTTTAAAATTGCTTGTTTTTATTTTTGTATTACTTTTCTTCATGACTATTTTACTTTCTTTTATGTTAAGCACTTTGAATTACAATTATGTACGAAATGTGCTATATAAATAAACTGCCTTGCCTTTAAGTGTTCCCTCCTTGAATTAAATACATTTAAAATATAAATGCATATAAAAGCAGTAACATACTTTTTTTATTGTAATATTTTTTTAATATAATTTCAGATTTATCAATGTATTTTATTTTACATTTAAATTATTCAGTGATTTTTGTCAATTCTAAACAACAAACCATCTAAAATGAAACTGAAAAGAAACAAAGAAAGCAAAACAGAAACTGACTGATGAAAGTGCCTGGATGTCACCGCATTAGAGATTATAAAGATTATGGGGATTTGGAGTAACTCTTGTCCTCTGGCACACTGACACAGGAGATTAAATCAGTCCATTCTGTTCTCTTTGCTGGGAATCCCACGGTCACTTTTTTATGCTGCTGTCACTGTTTCAGATGTCAGTGATGTGTCAGTGATGTTGACACACCGTCAACACCTGCTGGCAAAGGCATCCAGGTCAGCCAGATGTTCCACCACCTCAGATGCCACTACAGCATGAAATCCCTCTACTTCCTCCTCAGCGAGCTCCTCCAGGGTGCAGGCCTGATAGCGAACTCCCTCTCGTAAATCAGGATCATAGGAGGAGTGCAGCTCTGCGGTCCGCACACTGTCCTCCACTGGGTCGATTCCCAGGACGTCTGCTCCTAACCTCCCTAGAGGCTGAGAAAGGTTAGTGCTACTTTGTTTTTTGATAGCCGTCTTTGACAGCATCCACAGCAGTGTTAGTTATTGTTCACTTTAACTAAAATTACTACATATTATTTTTAGCAATTAAAACAAAACTGACAAAATAAAGTATTCACATTAAACTTAAAATAAAAACTAGAAATGTTGCCTAGGCAAATGTAGTGAAATACATTTCAGTTAAATTACTGAAATGACTAAAATAACTAAAATAAACGAAGAATAGTAATGACATAAGCAGACAAATTATTTAAACTAAAACTAACATGAACATGAAAACTGATCTATCTAATCTATATTAGTATTTTCACCAGCTAAAAATGGTCAAGTCAGTTCTTTCTATATTTTGCTGTAGTGTGTCAGTAGAAAAGTTTTCATTGCCATTTTTTGCTATTCATCATGTCACTCGGACAGACTGGATGATGATGAGATCAGATCTCTGTGTGCTGGTTGTTGTCATACTTTGTGCAAACAAAAATCTCACTGGATTATTACAATTAATGGCAAAAATTAATGTTTAGAAATGTAAACTTATATATTATATAAGTATATATACTTACATAACTTTATAATATATATAAATATTAAAAACAACACTAACCCACAGGAGAGATATTAGCAGTTTTTAATTGTGGATTTGTATTAGATTTGTATGGTAAACACATTTTAATGGAAAATAAAATTGGATGTAAAACTTTTAGGTGTATATATAAAAAAAAAAGTTGGAAAAAAAACAACAATAACAAAATTGCACATCGCCCTCTGTTGGTCATTCAGAAATATGGCTGCAGTAACTAGTCAATTGTCTCTACCAATGATGTGCCCTAAAGGGGATCTTCCAACAGAAGCTTTTGCATGACATACACTCAAGAGACATCATGCTCTCCAAAACAAAACAATGACACATCAGGCAAAGAGACAGCCTGGAGAAAGTGTGTTTATCTCAGTGGAGGAAATCACTGGGCGTGAAGCTGTCTGTTTTAATCGTGTAGTTCAGTTGGTAGGTTTTCAGTTATCATTTGTGGCCAGCTAAAAATAATCATGCATGTTATAAACCTAACAAACGTGAGACCAGCTTTATACTGCTACCACACCCAGACCAGATCTCAAATAACAAAATATCATACAGTAAACTGAAAAAATACTAATACAGCTAGCTCAATACTTATTTGTAGCCATTTTCATAATTAACACTAGTTACCTCACTCAGCACACCTCCACCACAGGCGACATCCAGGATTCGGAGTCCAGCTAGAGGTTTGCTCAACTGCCGCACGCCATGCACATTCAACAAATTATCCCTGAAAATGGGGTCAAAGGTCACAAAATGAGGTTAAGATGGCATTAGGATAGAAAACATATCACGTCTGGTCATGCAGAATGCATGTGCATCAGACTGACGTGAAACAGAAAATCCAAAGCTAATCACAGAATGCAATTCCACAGTGCGCTTCCTGGGCCACAAACACGTCTTACTGCTAGCCCCTCTGGCTAGACACATGCCTCTGACATCCTGAAGCGATCGCACATCCTCACTGCTCCTCTCGCTGGACCTAAGGGCATCATCCTCACGATCTTCCCCAAAAGCCTGGATGGACCATGCAGACCAAAGAAGCCCGAGGTGCTCAATGCCAATCCTGTTAACTCAGCCCATCTTTGCCAACAAACCCCATCGGCTTTGAAGGAATTCCCTGCCTGATCACTAGAAAACACACATTCCTCAAGTACAACGTAATAACCAGCAACAGCACAGAGGTCCCTCATTTAAACAAACCCCCGGGGCACCGCCATATACGCTGTACACTACAACTCATCTCGTGTTCATGGAAGGAGAAGAAATTGTGCACTGGATGATTCCAGGAGGCGAGGGGAAAGGCTTACAGTGACAATCGCAATATCCATCCTGACCTTTTTGGAAACAGCTGCCAAGACAAGAATCACAGACATGCTGCATAAACTCTAGCTGCTGTCCTCACTCCTTCATCCTGATTGGTGAAATTACCTGGACATGGGACAGATGCTTCTGTTTTCTATCTCTGGACGTGCCAGTACTATTGATAGAACAGTCTGAGTTGGATTAACAGAAATGATTCAGATAAGGTTATTATCATCAAGAATGACTACTTGTATTCAAGGAAGGATGCATTAAATTGATCAAAAATCTGTTTCACATAAATTCTGTTTGAACTTTCTATTCATCAAGGAATCATGGGACGAAATATGGATCAACATTCAGCTTTGCAACCACAGGAATAAGTTACAAAATACATAAAAATAGAAAACAATTCGTTTCAACTCTAATAATATTTCCAAAATTTGTTTAATTTCTCAGAATTTTTCTGAATTGTGAGATATAAACTCAGTTTCCAGTTTTAAAGTAAGAATTAAAAGATAAAAACTCACAGTTCTGATTTTTTTCACAAAACTTTTGAGGTTATTACATTTTTAGAGATTAAGCATTATAAGACATAAAATGCCATCTTAATGTCAAAAATAAAAGGTGATGAAAATGCAGTTAAATTTGTTATATAAAGAAATCAAATAGGCAGAAAAAAAGTATATTGCACATCCCTAATTAAAACAGTGTTTTGAAATTTTAAAATTAAGCTATTGTGCATACAACCTTTATGATGACATCACATCACTTTTAGACATTAATGTGTCATGGAAAATAAGACCATTTAAAATTATCTGATAAAAGCAATATGGTGCAGAAAACCTTATCTTAGCTTAAAAAAATTAAATGAATGTATAAGGTAGGTATACATTCATAAAAATAACCTTAAACATTATGATGTAAAAAAAAAAAAAAGCGTTCCTATCCTGTATAACAGTACGACTCACATTTTCACTTTTTTTTAACCGATTAACTTTTCAAAAGATTAAAAACTGAAAAAGGGAATACGTTTTAAATTAAACCAGAAATCTGCAACCACAACATACAGTGTGTGCTTGACTTCAAAACCACTTAACATTCCCTGCTCTCTACGCACTTCTCAAATAACAAATACAAAAAAACAAATTTAAGTTGAGTTCATATAATAAAACTGTAAAATTATACTAACCCTCGCTTAATTTCAAACGTGTATGACTTTTTGTTTGCTGTGAAGAATAATTCAGTTCATAAAACTAGTTAGGTTTTAACAGCTCATCATTTAATGTGAAAGGCACCACATAGCTTCAGTATAGTAATAATACTATCTAGTACCTATAGAATACAAGAGATGCCTTTATGGTGCTCTATGGTCTTTGTGGAGTTTGACATCCATATCCCCATATCACTTTCATTATATTGAAAATAGTTGATGGATATTTCTCATGTTTCTTGGACCACGAGAGTGTGATCAAAACTGTAATTTTCATGTGGTTTAACAAAAAAAAAAAAAAATCTATATCTATTATAAATATGCCCGTAATTTATTTTACTTTTTTTTTCCATATGTCTTCAATCAGACATTTCAAGCAGCAAGCTTTAAAAACAAGAGGCAGGCCATGTCAGACAGAAAGAATCATTCTTGTTTTATTGGACAATATACATGAAACGAGAATTTATTTCCTCTGGTGTTAGGTTTTAAAATGTTACAGTTTCAAGGTTCTACTGACTACTTGAACGCTTAGTCTTGCATAATACAAGGCAAAAAAAAAAAAAAGAAACTCATTCAAAATCTCCTGTTTTGAAGACAACACTTAAAAATACCATATATTTACAAAATGAGGGGAGGGAGGAGGTTTGGAGTGCAGAGTTCACCTACAACATTGCCTCGATAATGAGACAAGCCTGTTAACTCATGGAATTTTAAAAGAAGTGCACAGAACGCCCCTCAACGCTTGCGGCGGCTGGGAGACGTCGACCTGCAAGAGAAGCGTTGGACAGACTATTAGTGCAATCACAAGTGCAGAGCACATCCAGAACTTTATACACACTCTGTAAACAGCTGTTGGATCAACACTAAATGAGAAAAGGGGGAAATGACATCAATGTCTGTAGCACTAAGGAAGCACAGTCCGAACCATTTGTGCACAATTCAGAAATTACACATTCAACATTGTGACTGTGAATATAAAAAACACATTCATTTAAAATCAACTTCAGGATAATTTGAATTGCAACAGCTGTGATATTATAAATACTATTAATCATACACACACAATAAACAATAAAAAAATAAATAAAAAAAAAGTAGTAGGAAGAAAATGGATACTACCTTGATCGTGACTTAGACTTGTGTTTGCGGCTTGCCTTCTTACCAGACTTGTGTGACCTTTCCGTTGACCTTGATCGACTACGTTTTGATTTCTTAGACTTTTTCTCTTTGCTAACCTCAGGTGAAGGGGACCTGCTCCTGCTGGACTCTGAATCAGAGTACTTCTTGCTAGCTTTGGCAGAGCCTTTTTTGCTAGATTTACTGTCCTGCCGGGAAAACCTCTCACTGTGAGGGTCGCTCTCCTTTTTTCGCCTCGATTTGGCATCGTCTTCCTCGTCCCTTACTGAACTGCCCTCGCCCTTCTGTTTGTCTCTCTTTTTATCTAAATCTTTCTCTTTCTTCTTCTTATCCTTTTCGTGGCTCCGGCTCCTCTCTTTCCTCCTGTCTCTCTCCCTGTCCTTGCTGGAGGCCTTCTGTTTCCTCCTGCTGCGGCTTGTACTGCGACTTCGGCTGCGCCTGCGGTCCCTGCTACGCTGCCTCTCCCTGCTGCGGCTGCGACTGGCCTTGGACCTGCTCCTGTGGCCCCTGCTGGATCTGCGTTGCCGTGAATGGCTGCGCTTCCTGTGATGAGAGGAACGTTCGGTGCTGCGTGCACGGCTACTCCGCCTTCTATCTCTGGCTTTGTCGCGCTCCGACTGACGTCTGTGAGAGCTGCGACTTCGGCTACGCCTGCGAGTCCCACGAGAGGCAGAGTGGCTGCGACGCCTTTTCCTTCTGGGAGACGAGGAGCGAGAGGAGCTGCGAGAGGAGGCTGAGGATGAGGAGGATGAAGAGGACCGGCTGCTGGAAGAGCTGGAGGTGGAGGTGCGGCTACGTTGCTCACTTGCCAAGGGGCTGGCACTTCCTCCGTTACGCCCTGTGTGTTCTTTGCTTGCCCACTTGACCTCACTGACTTCTGGCTCACTACGTGACCTGCGTCGCTCTAATGTGGGCTCTGCCTCCCTTTCCCTAACTTCCTGTTTGTGTTTAGACTCTGTCTGCTCCTCCTCATAACCTGCCCTCTCTCTGCTTACTCTGTCTGATGCCAAATCTTCTGAAAACACACACAAAGAAAAATTACTGTACACACATTTGACAAGAAGGTTGAATATATATTTAAAACAAATAAAAACATATTATAGGACTTAAAAAGTAGTATAAATAAAATATTTTTTAAATTAAAAATGTTATAAAAAATTACCATAACCATTGTAGCCTAAGTCTGTGTAAACCTGATAAATCACACAAAATATTCCTTTCAAAAGGTACTTTTTGAAATGTTTATATGATGCTTTTCTCATTTAACAAAATGACTTTCTTTTGATGGTAATTTCTCAGCCAAATGTTAAGTATAATTAATTTGATTATTCGCTACATTATGTAATTTAAACAAAAAATAATAATACATGAAAATAATAGAATTTATTTTAATGAATAAATACATTTTATAAATTTCTTCTGATAAACTATAAAAAAATTTTTTTTTTAAATGCCATTAAAATGTTCACACTTTTCTCTAGATGCACCCACCTTTTACAGTCTGTACCTCCAGTGCCAGCCTCTCCTGCAGCTGCTGTAGCTCCTTCTCTTTGCGCCGGAAGGCATCCTGTTTCTGGTGAATGCGGTGCAGCAGCTCCTCATCGTCTGTGTCTGAGGAGTCTGACCCCTTTGGACTTCGCTCCTCATCCTCACTCTCGTCCGAGCCGTACTCACCCAGCCCTCCTGCAGCAACAAAGCCCCTCTCTTATAACGGACAGCAGGAGCATGGCAATCATAGTCGCTAACAGTCCCTCGTTCCACTACATGATACTTCACTAAAGCCCACCTCAATAAACGAAGCATGCTTTTTTTATAATCTGTGTTGCTGGAAGCTAACTATTGAGAAGATCTGCTGCTTGAGCTCGAGAATGTACTGAAGTTCATTAGAGAGCCCCTCTTCCCACCCCCATTTATTCCCCCCAACCCCCCGTCGGGCCAAAATATGAAGACACTTACCGAGACCAGTCAGAGAAGCCAGTGCATTTGACTGTGCCAGCTGTTTTGCAGGAGCTTTGATTCACATCAACAACAGGAACAACATGTTAAAAACACATACAGCCACCACTTTCGCATAGGCAAGAGTCTCTAGAGATGAGGGTACACATATGCACTTTTCACAAGAGCTGCCTTAGGCAAAATAAAAGAAAAAAGGATACAAATAAAAAAAAAAAAGATGGAGAGAAGAAAAAAGTTATCACACAAAGTCCATCAAAAACAGCAAACAGTGGAGGAGGAAAGAACCTGTGTGTACTAATACAGTCTCACTTTCGTAATGAGGAGCTGTCTGGCAAACATAGACGTGAGGAAGTACTTTTGTTTTACAGGAAGTAAATCTAGGAACAGATTTGACTGAGAACCCTTGGTAAGATAGCATTTAACTGCATCTATGTGACCATTTTCAACCTGCCTCTGCGGTTTATGTCTTCTGTTGCATTAGCAGAGAATGGCCGATGAAGAATTGCACTTTGGCTTATCATAAAGTATTACCATGATGCATGTCAGACAAAAAGGCACCATATTTATCAGTCAAAACATAACCAAGTCTAATTTCTGTGGAAATGTGGTTCTTTCTTCAGAATTAAACTTGAAGGCACAGTTGCACGGACAGAAGGGAACAGGAGCAGACCTTTAGTGGCTTTGCGATGAGTCTCTTTAGCCACCAGGAAGATTTCCTCATTTGTGACTTCAAGGAGGACTTCGGTAAGAAGAGTTTTAGTCATCAGCATCTGTGGGGAGCAAATAGAACTGGTTGAGAAGCACAAGTCACAAGTGTGGAAGATATATGCCGAGACAGAAGTGTGCGTGTGTGAACCCACCAACTGAAACTCTTTCTCCTCTTCTGTCATTTCTGGTTCACTTTGGTCTTCTTGAACAGGAGGAGAACTTCTACCACCAAACTCCAACCTTCTTCCTGATACGCCATCCTCCCCGGCACCATCTTCTTCACCATCCTCATCATCACTGTCCTAAATTAAAGAGGAGTAGGTGATTGGACCAGAAACCATACGCTTCTGGATGACATAAGCGCCGAGAGGAATTATTAGTGTTAGTGTGCAGCTGCTAACAAGCAAAGTAACTCAATTTAAAGAGTCCATGAAATCAGTTGGAGTTTTGTGGCTCTGTCATTGTCAGTTAGTAACCCATGTGCTAGATTACTCTTAGAAGTTGTCAAAAATATATATTTTAGCAGATATACACTACCGTTTAAAAGTTACTAATATTATTGTTTTGAGACTAAAACATAGTATTATCATCAATGTTGAAAACAGTTGCACACCACTTAATATTTTTGTGCAAACTGTTTTTTTTTAAATCAATAAGAAGTTTAAAGAACATTTGAAATTTTTTTTAGTAAATAGTCTTAACCCATCTCTTTCGATCAATTTAATGCAGGCACTGCTGAATAAAAGGCATTTCTTTCAAAAAAGAAAAGAAAATAATATACTAACCTCAAACTTTCGAACAGTAGTGTACACATTTTAAAATGTTCTAATTAAAATACATCAACACGCTCATCAAGGAAATTTCAAGGGGTCTTTGATTTAAGATAACAATCATGTAAAGTGCTTGTCAGCGAACCCCGGGACAACAGTTGCCAAAGTAACCGCAGCAGATTCCTTCGTTGTAAACAGATTCTGAAAAAGGATGCTTACAAATTTGCTCTTGCGTGGCAACCGAGGCCCATCACCTTCCTCCACTACAATATCGTTATCCCTTTCATTATTTGCCATTTCAGCACGCTCTTTCTCCATCCTCTCCTTCTCCATCTTTTTCTGCTTCTCACGATCCATCTTTTCAAGGCCTTCTCGAATCCACGCAGGCAAAGTCCTCCGTTTAACAGCATCTAGACCAGGAATTAAGACAATATCTCAACTGAAGCCTTTTATAACAGCAGTTTTTCCTATGCATCGACATTAATCAATATTTATAAATCACCAAGAGTAGGCGTCTCTGGTTTAAATTCGATCTGATTGGGGGATCTGGGCCGTTCAGGTCTGAAGCCAGGGAGCCGGTCTCTTCTGTTCTGTGGTCCTTCGGGCCAATAAGGTGCATGAAAGCCAGTGGAGGGTGGTCCGTATGCTGACCCTGTTGGCGCAGCTCCATGCTAACAGGAAACGGAAATAAATGTGATTAAGACTGGGAAGTTAAGGGACTGGGAATAACTTTTGATAATCCACACCCAAGTAAGTGTACCTGATAATCAAACTGATTGACGCCAACTGGGCCTATAGGGTAAGGCTCAGGCTGACCCCCAAACCCATGACTGTTTTGAGGAAAGCCTCCATGGTGTCGGTCTCCAGGAAACTCCAAACTATCTTGACTGTTAGTGTCTTCCGACGGGTTGACAACATCCATCGGCCCTTGTCCAGGAGGAACCCATGCTTGTTCTGGAGGGGGAGGAGGAGGCTGGCCATGCATTCCCCACTCTATAAACAATCAGCAAATACAAACCTAAGTTACAAACTTTGTAAATCTCTGCAAGTAAACAATAAGTTCCACAGACAAATGCATTGGCCCTACTTTGGCATGCAACAAATGTAAAATATGTAATGTATCAGAGAGGGAAAAAAAAATGCCCGGACTGGATGCCCGTAGTGTGAGTAAATTTTAATTTATGGGTGAACTATTCCTGACCGATTATTTAATATTTAAAGTCCCATCTAAACAGCAGTAGCAACAGATAATTTCATCTGTATTACAAAGCATGTCAGAATGAAATGGATACTCAAGCAAAAAGGTTGAGGGCTTTGTTATATCGAACAATTGTTGACTGGATTGGAGATGTCTGACTCCACAGTGAAGCACACCATTCCAGCAGAACACATACGCCTAGGTTAATTAAAATGCTCACAGTCAAACTGAAAAATTGGCCTTACCTGGTTGCCAACCTCTGCCAAAATTATGATTGCCCGGAAAAGCACCATGGTTATTATGGGCTGGAGGTTCCATGCTCCTCATTTCCTGGCCGTTGGGCTGAATCACCTGCTGGTCGGCAACCCCTCCAGTGGATTCTTTCTGTGCAATCCATGCTTGTGCTAGAGCAGCCCAGTCCACTTGACCTGCAAAAAACCCACACCAAACTCAAACACTACACCAAACTCAAACACTGCACCAAACCGAGCGGTTCAACAACTGAACCATATGATTAGTATCTGCAAGCTCAATTAGGAAAGAACAACTGCCGACCTGGATCTTGCTGATGCTGAAATGACTGCATCCACTGCTGCTGTGAGCCCAGGGGCCACTGAGGCCATGGCTGTCCTCCCTGGTCCCACATCTCTCACCGTGCGATTCCTGTGCCAGAAGCATCATGAAATACACATGCAGATGTTTACCAAATAAACACTTACTTGCACAGAATCAACAGTAAGTGCAAATAGAGCATTTAAGAGTTTTGAATGGCAGTTCTCTTATAAGAACATAAAAAACAAGCCCTGCTTTTTCATGGTCGATCATTACAGCTGTAATGTAAGCTGCACAGCTGCAGTTCCTGAGACACAACAGAAATACTGCTCTCACTCAGACTACTGCAAAACCAGTCTAGGATAGCCCATGTACCCTTCAAATGCACGCGGGTTGTTTTACAACGGATTTTAGTGCGTTTACCTTTCTGTATTTCACTGCATATAATTATGACATTTATTACATAGAAATAAGCGTCGTCGTATTGCTAGCTATGCAAGCGTTAGGCCCCGCGTCTACATCAACACTTATTTAAAAAACTTTATTCTCTCGTTTAAACGCACACAATTTACAAATTCAGAGATTGCCGCAACTGAGGAGAATAAGAAGCACAGGACTAAAGATTTAGATTGAAGATTTACAGACATGTTACGATCCCTTACCTTTCCAATTCTCACTAGTAAAATGGCGATGAAATTATGACCCGGAAACAATGCCTGCAACAGTGACCTCACAACACAGGCCCTCTAGTGGATACTTGCGACCAAAGACTACTTGGAGTTCTGAGGCAGCATAACGGTTTAATGATCTACAACAAAATATAACGAGTTTTTGTGATAAGTAAATTCATATTTTATTACTATAATACTGATTTATCGCTAGAACTAACATCAAAAGTGCAAAAAGTTAATCAGAAATAAACATTTACACCTGTTTTTATACAGTCTATGATTTACACACAAACTGACCACCAAACGGAACTTTCAGACGGCACCTTCTCCTTTTTAGCTCAAAGATCACGAAATAAAACGCACATGATTGTGGGATATCAAAGGAAGGGATACATCATGCTGCCTTCAAAATTCAATCAGAAGAAGGTACCTCCGAAGATAGGAAGTGAGAATTTAGATTTAAACGTGCCTTGATGCCTTTCTGCATTGGAATGCTGCCTGCCTCCAAAGGCAGCATTTTAGAGTGTTTGGATGCAGCCAATAAAATACCATATAAATATAGATAATATAGAGAGTATAGAATATTAAAGGGACTTTTTTTGTGGCGCACTTGAAAATGATATTATATGACGCCTTTCTATACACATTTTTTATTGTTTATTATTATTATTAAATATAATCATTTTAAATAATCTTAAAATCCGATTTCACTGTATGATTTAAAAGTCTGAAAGAATAACCTAAATTTGCTGAACCTAGCAAGGAAAAATTATTAGCCTAAAAGATAGCCTTTTTTAAAGAATATTGTAAAAATTGTATGCATATTTGTGTTATATATACATCTGCATATAATTAAGTTTATAAACTGAATTTATATAACTATGATTTTAAATGGTTTTTCTTATTTATGTTTATGGACCCCCATTACCATGACTTTTTAAGACTATAATAAAAATAAAATTTGTTACAGTTGTTGGGGGAACACATTGAAAAAATAAATACTATGTCAGCTTACATCTTGATTTCTATTTTATATATATATATATATATATATATATATATATATATATATATATATATATATATATATATATAATTTCCAGTGGGTCCACGCCAGCCCCCAGCTGACAACCACTTTGAGTCTTGAGGTTTACATATATTTTTAATAGATAGAGAGTGAGAGAAAAAAAAGAGAGATTTACGCAAGCAATTTTAGGCCTTGTATTAATTAAAAGCTATGGAAGTGTCATACCACTAGACAGTTTAAATGAACATGAACATCTTAAATTCCAAAAACCAGTTCCCATGACAATAAATACACTAGACATATATTGTATTATTACATAAAAATCTAACATAACAATCTTTTCTTTTAGGTCCTTCGGTTGCTTTTTTAAAAATTCTTTCAATTTAGTTTCAAAGACAAGAGTGGTGTGGTATTTACTGACACACCATACTGTATGTATGTTTCAGCGAGCAATTCAATACCACACTACGACTGAATCTTGTGTGGAATGAAGGTATTTTGAAGGCAAACCTTCAACAAACCAAGAATTGAAAAGCACAGAAGAGCTGAATACACTAGGCATTTCAGATAACCTCTCTGGCATCTTTAACACATCATAGCAGATATATGTATACATACAGTAGGGCTGGTTTAAAACCAAGAATTCATATCATACAGTTTTTGTGGAATTCAGTGATGGAATATATTTCACCCAGCCTCCCTTGCCACCCCAAACAGACAGAATTGCATTTGAAAGAGTGACAGAAGAGGTTACATGCTGTAGAGTAATGCAGAAACACAGCTGGGTCAAAAAAGATAACAAGCCATCATCTCGAACCACTTGTTATGTCTGCCCTGAAGGTATGAAGAAAAGCAAAAACCCTTTTCCACTCGGATATGTCTGAATGGCTCCCTTCACTTTCAACGGGTTCTTCTGAAAGCAAAATCAGCTCCACCCGTCCCTCATATCAGGTTTCTCTGTCACTTCCAATGACTGAGGGAAACACATCCAATCATTACCTCGCATTAAATCACTCACACAACCTCACTGAAAGAGAGCCCTGTTTTTTTTTTAAATAGACATGCTTTGCAAAGATTGCACACTCTTGTTGGTGTTTTTACTCTTCTGTTGTAACTGATAACCGTCTTGATTTGAATGTAATGGAATGAGGAGAGGAGCAAGGCAGGACACGATTGTTTCGGACGTTGCCCTTTTCTGATTCCACACCCACCTCCTCTTCACCAGTCAGCGACATGGTCTAAAACAGCACGCCTTTGCACCCGTCACGCCGAATCTCAGCCGAGGACAGAGTGAAAATGGCATCCTGGGATTTGTGGCGACAGGGGATACTAATGGCCGACAACATCTCCGGAAAGAGAAAGAGAGACACGGCACCCAGAGACCCCAAATGTTACCAGATGAAATAATTTCAAACCCACTCAAAGGTTTTCTTCCACTAAATGTATTTAAATTATCATTTTAAATGATTTTGTACTGGATTATGTTCACAAAATTCAAGCCGTAGAAGAGGAACCCTGAAGACTTATACACCACAGAAATCTATGGTGTTGTGGTAAACAGAATAAATAGTATTGAGCAAGATACATATTTTACATACAATGATGTATATTTCTAATCAGTATATACACAAACTGTTCTCTTTATACTCTTGGAGGAATACTTTGCTAAAGATATGCAAAAAGTTCTCAGCCCTCATAAACTGTAGGCACTGATGTGGTTTCAAAAATCATGAGGGGAAATAATAAGAAATAGTTTTCTTTTTTACTCGTATTCATTTCTGAAATAGATAAATGAGGCATGAGACAAAGTCCAGGAATATTGCACAAACTCCTTATCCATTAGAGTAATGTTCTCAAGTTATACATTCATGAAACTTTACAAGAGGGCCCACTTCTATGATTTGAATCAAACTACATTCAAAAACATTAGTACTGAGCAAGCAAAACAAAGTTAAATGTTAACACAAAAATAAATGAAAATCAGCAAATTACAATTTATTCTATTGTTTTCAAGCAACCTTGTGAATATTAAATTGTCTCCAAGTAAATGATGACATGTTGTTTGCGTATCTATGTGTGTGTGACTAGTTTGTGTGATCCAGTGCAGGATATGACTGGTACAAACGGCTCTGAAACAACAGCTGCATATTGTGCTGAGTTTTCCTTTCACAACAGAGGTTATAGACTCTTTTGGCAATTTCACCCTCTCCCAAAAAAAAAAAAAAAAAAAAAAAAAAAAGTTAAACTCAAATCTAAAATAACTTAAACTCATAATCTTTTACATCGATAATAATGGATCCCATTTTTAATTCAGATCACACTGAGTAATGAATGAGCCATAAGACAAAGATTTTAGTACATGGAATCCTATGTTAAAATACAGGGATACAGTCATGCAGTAAGTGCTCGCTGTTGTCGGAGCTGATATTGCGTTTTGCATTTGTCTGGATCATCTTGCATTCACGCGTCCGTCTGGATCTATAGGAGTTCTTCATAGAAAAGTAAATAAGCTTGAGAGTTCAGCACTCTGGACTCCGGTACAGTCTGTACGTTGGTGTCACTAACATACACCCACTGGCCTTGTGGGGCTGAGCTGGCCTCTCTGGAACCTAAAAAACAAATTGATATTAGTTTTCAGAGAACATCCACATTTAACATATTTGAAATCAATAATTTAGTTCTTAACTCCAAAACATCCACTTGATACTACTGTATTTATCAGTTATTAAAGGGGTCCTATTATGCTTATTATGCTTTTTCAACTGTAGTTAGTCTGTAATGTTGCTGTCTAAGCATGAAAAAAGACCACAAAGTTACAAAACTCAAAGTACACTTCAAAATGACATATTTTGTTTAACAGAAATCACTTGTCAAAAACTACAACGAACAACTCGTTTGGACTACAACGCATATTTTCTGGGATTTGTGATATCACAAATACAGACGAATTGGACGAGACCTGGTTGAGCTGCTCAAGAGAGGATAACTTGTGTTATCACTATGTCAGAGACACGCTAGCTTTCCCAAGGCAGACGAACTTAGAGTGCTTACAATCATCCGGGTTTAAATCACGCTCAAATTTATTTGATTTTGACAAATATTTACACTGAAGCTCACAGGAGTATGACATTTCCCGAGCAGGCGTCAAATGGTGCCCATCAAAACACACACTAGCCCAGCTAACCAATCACAGCACATTTCATATTTCAGAAGGCGGGCCTTCATTTGATACAGGAACTATTCGGGCGGGTCATGCCAGACTGGGGAGAGATGTGTTGTAATACTGTAAAATAAGTGAAAAATAATGTTTTCGAACAACCTAGAATGAGAGCCTATCCCCCAAACAAAATCAAGACTTTGTAAAAGAGCATAATAGGACCCCTTTAAAAATTACAGAACACAATTAATACTAAAATAACCTTTAATTACAACACAATCACAATAATTAACCTATTTTAATAAAATGCCACCTTTAGCTTTGCCTTCATTAAAGATGAAATGACAACACATGATGTGTCTCTATCTTCTGTAGAGTGGTCTACTTTTTATATGATATAAATAAAAATGACTTGTTCAAAACACTTAAGATCAATATTTTTTATGTGAGAATCAATCCTCCTCATTCTACAGGAACTATTTAAGCGTCCCAAATGATTTGACGTACTATTGGCACTTTTGCCATTTTAACAGTCCTTAAAATGGAAGCACAATAAAAGGCAACTAAAAAAAAGTGTGGAGAGAGAAGCAAAAAAGATGCTTCCATTCAGTGACTCTTTTAGAGACTGTGTAACATTAAAATTAGGCCATAAATTACTCACCCTCAATACAGACGAATCCAGTCGGAGTTATATTAAAAAAGGTCTTTGATCTTTCAAGCTGTTTAATGGCATTTAGTGGGTGCTGTAGTGCTTCAGTCCAAAAGAAGTTAATAAAAAGTGCCCATCCATAAAAAAAAATTTTTTATATATATATACACAATGTGTTTTTGTAAGAAAAATATCCATATTCAAAATATAATATAATGTAGTTTGCGCCATCAGTAGAACAAGGAAGCAGCTCTGGGAGGATGACGTATGAGGTCAGCACTGCCCATGTGTCGATGACTGTCGTGAAAACCAACGTTTGTTAACAGGAGCAAAGGAAGCAAAGTTTCCTTACTTTAGCAAAGGAAAACCAGTCTCCTCTTGGATTATATCGAAATCCTCTAACATTCTTCTTTGCAAATCCTTGTTTTGTACTTCTCATTAGTGACAGCTGTTTTGTCTCCCCTGTGCTTCTGTGTTTGTCACTTCTGAGCGATCCATGTGCAACGCTGACCTCATATGTTTCTGCCTTATGTTAAACTGCTTTAAATTAGTTTTTTTTTCCCCCACAACAATATACACTCCATACATCATAATTGTAAGGCAGAAAAACAAGTTTTTAACATTTTGCCAAACTGAGCAACTGATGGAGAAGGGCTTCGGTTAGAGTGGTTATAAGAAGCTGATGTTCACTCTAGTTACAGTTCCATGATCATATGTGGAGATAGGAGAAATCTAAAGAAGGACAAGCATCACTACAACACTCTACCGATCTGGTCTTTATGGTGGTGTGGCCAAACTCAATCCTCTCTTCAGTTAAGACACATGAAAACACGCTTGGAATTTACAAAACACCACCTAAAAGACCCTCAGACTGTGAGAAACAATATTATCTGGTTTGATGAACCTCAATTCAAAGCATCATGTTTGAAGGAAACCAGTTCTGCTCTTCACCTGCACAGTATCATCCCAAAAGTAAAGTGTGCTGGTAGCAGCCTCATGCTGCGGGGCTGTTTTTCAGTGGCAGGGACTGAGGGACTCGTCAGAGTAGAATTGATACCTTGATGAAAACAGTCCTGAGCATTTAGAATCTCAGACTAGGCAGAAGTTTAATCTTTCAACAGGACAATGACCCTAAGTACACAGCAAGAGTGGCTTATAGTCAATTCTATAAATGTCCTTGAGTGGCCCAGCCCCAGCCTGAGCTTGAACCCAAACCAATATTTATAAACCTGAAAATGTGCATCTGCCCTCATCCAACCTGACAGAGTTTAACAGTTGAAGAGATGAGAAGAATGGCAGATAATTGCCAAATGCTGATAAGCAAAGATTGTTGCATCAAACAAAAAGATTTGAGACTGTAAAGGTGCTTTAGCTAAATATTTAGTTAAGGGTATGAATACTTATGCAATATGCTTAATTGAGTTTTTAATTTTTAATAAATTTACAAAGTTGTGACAATTCTGTTTTTGCTATGTCAGTATGGTGTATAATAGGGCTGCATGATGTATCGTTTAAGCATTGTTATTGCGATGTACGAATCCAGGATAGTCACATCACAGGATGTGCGATGTAGGCTGTCGTAGTTGATCCGTTATTCATTAACTGTACGGCCCTGGACGAACGTGATTCGAGAAAAAAAAAAGGAATTTTATAAGTTAGCAACATAAAATGTGAAAAAATTAAGGGGTATGAATACTGTGTTTGGAACAAAGATGGTTCCAAACAAAGCCACAGCACTGTTTTGCGCCTGGTGTTTCATTCCTGAATGAATCAACCATTTAAATGATTCGTTCAATCGCAATGACTTACTTATTTACAGTTACTTGGTGCCACCTACTGGCAGCTTTAATTTCACATTTAAAGTACCTTTTTTTTTTTTTCAAATAGGGTTAGGCTTATAGATGATATCATTGTCCATTGCCAATGGCTGACAGACATCACAATGTTAAGCTGATCCAACTTGGTAGACATCTCCCAACTAATTTCAAATATCAGTATTAACGTTTTAGGATTAAAATATAAAAACATTATTCATGTTTGCATCTGCAGGTTAAATACATTCATGTCTTGCATTAAACAGAGTGTATATGCATCTAAATTCCACTTCAGATGCCACTTCTGTGTTTCCACTGCATTGCAAAAATACATTTTGTTGGTAACAATTTTATTTGTTCGGTAACAGCCCCAAATTTCATATTATTGTAATTGATTTTATTAATTAAAATGTAGCCTAAGAATATGATACACTTTGACAAAGGGAAAAAAATGGCTTTACAAAGGTAAAAATAGTTTTAAACTTGTTGGAAATGATTAATTTCTGTCAATGCTGTGAACTGACCATCACACAGAGTCAGCTGTCCATGGCAGTCCTGCAGTGCAACACAACTCAGCAAAATATCTCTCTGATTATCGTTATCAACAAAATCCCAGAAAATATTAAGTTATTTTTTGTCAATATCGCTCACCCCTAGGCTAGATATTTAATTCTCCTTTGCTTAGTGATTGTCTGGTACACCTAATTCACTGATCAACGTAAAATAAACTCAACGATAAAGAGGCCAAGACAAAAATATGAATCATATTTTAAAAAATCATACAAGGTTTTCTTTTTTGGCACCCCCTAAGAGCTTTGACATAATTAGAACACAACCTAGGATGCTTTGACGGTGAGTAATTTATGGCCTTATTTTCATTTTTTGGTGAACTAACCTCTATAGATAATAAACTACAAACAAATTCCACTTGGCCTTTACTAAACAAGCCACGTCCTCAAGTTTGCGGTCCAGTGCCGAAATGCAGACAACCATTTGTTTACTCAAAGGTTTTTCAGGTCTTTCAGAACCAGCTGCAAAGAAATGCATTGACTAGCATATGGAAACTATTGCTGCCTGTGTGGCTTTCTACCTGACTGGTTCCGGCGCTGCTCAGGTTTACGCTGGGGGGTGCGAACCTTCACGTAGGCTGCATAATGCCCACCACGCATTGATCCGCTGTGTTCCACAATGCCATACAAGCTGTACAGCACACGCTCTCCTGACCCGAGGTTCTGCCACACACATACTGAATCACTACTTTATAAAGATTCATAAATCATTGGTCTTTACTGATATGTTTTACTCTAATCAGTACCTTGCACGTGGCAGAGCAGAAAGGTGCCAGGTCTAGCAAAAGAGGAAAATCCACATGTCGATTAACTTTCCTCAGATTCATCCCGGCCTGCAAAAGACAAAGAAAGCTCAATCAGTGTACCGTCACACAATAAAGCAAACAACACATGACCATGCCCACACACACACACACATATATGTGTTTGGTAAAACATGTTAGCCTGAATGAACTGTAAGTCACTTTAGATAAAAGTGTCTGCTAAATGCATACATTTATTAAAAATTTAATTTAATACATATTTATATACGTATATATATATATATATATATATATATATATATACGTATATAAATATGTATTAAATTAAATTTAACAAACACATGTTCCCTGGGAATCGAACCCACAACCTTGCCCTGCTAACGCAATGCTCTAGCCACAGGAACACTAATATGTACATGCATACATGCATACATACATGCATGCATGCATACACACACACACTTGAAAGTATGATTGGTTAAAGGTGCAATAGGTGATTGTCTTCAGAATTTTTTTTTTGTTATGCTGGTTGAAAGTCTCTTCACATCCTGATAGCAATCATTAAAGGGGTTATATGATGCAATTAAAAATTTTCCTTTCTCTTTGGAGTGTTACAAGCTCTTGTTGCATAAAGAATATCTGTAAAGTTGCAAATACTAAAGTCTCAGATCCAAAGAGAGATTCTTTATAAAAGTTAGAGTCAACCATGTCTTCCTAAAACGTCTCATTTTAACATGCCCCCATGTCCACGTCACGATGTGGGAAGATTTGCACAACACCGAAGGCGGCATAACTTTTATTCTCGCTGTTGCCGAGGACACAACTAGAAATCAATGGTTAAGTTGTAATTCAATACTGTTCCAGAACAGTTCAACCCAAATATTCAGATGTGTACAGCACATTTTACGAAGAGATGAGGACTATTTCCTGTGAGAGTAGCCTACAATGCTGGTGTCTGTTTCTATAAAGTGGGGCAGTTCAAACTTTGCAAAGGACAGTCCTGCGTTTTTATGACTCACAGTCTGTAAGCAAGTTTTCGTATGTTAAGGTATTTGCCACTGATGATTCAAATGCAAGTTTAGAGTAGCGTTTGTAGTTTTTAGTTTCTCTGATCACAAATGCAGACATGTTTTAAGTTAACGCAGCACGAAACGTGTAAAAAGAAAGTATAAGACATTATAATCAGTAATTATGTCACCACTGGATGCAACAAATGCCCCGTTTGTAATGGGTCTTGGAAGATCTGTTTTATCATACTAGATACATTTGAAAGTTTTGTTATAATGTTACACCGTGTCCCCATCACTAATTTGCATGTCTCGCTTAGTTAACACGTCCGATTCGGATAACCAGCTCGTTAGAAGTGAGCACTTGTGCATGAACGTATATATGCATTCAGGGAGCGTGGGTTTGGATGGCGATTGCAAGGAGGGTGGGACGTTCACTTTCGGTGCCATCAGGCTAAAGTTAGAATTTTCCAAGATTCCTACTGCACCTTTAATAGGTTTGGAGAACAACAATGGGCACTTAATTAATTAAACTTAAAATTTTATGTCTGATGGTGATAATACATCTAGCAGTTGTGTTAAGGTTACAAACTGTCTAAAATAACACAAAATGTACTGCAACACAAATGACCATAGCAGGTTATAATGTGTGGAGCGCTGAGGATTCACACCTGGTGAAATCGTTTAAGGTGAAGAGTGACAACTGGAGGAAGTGCCGAGATGAGCATCTGTTTACGGGCACTGGTGTACACCTTCTCAGCCTTCTTATCTGAAACATACATAAAACAACTGTCTAATCTACACTTTTGACAGTATTTCTGATTAGCCACAAAAATTGCATTTTATGTTTTTTTATTTAATCTATTCCTACATAAAGATTTAAACCAGTGTTCTGTAATAGCCCCTCCAAAACGTTTCAAGAAATCTGCAAAGCTACTTGTAAAATAGCTATAAAGTGTGGATGCCATCAAAAATAATGCCATAAATAGATTTTATTAATTAACTTCTTTTAACTTAACTAAATTAAATCACTTGGTGTGACCACAGGTAGCTTTGCAGGCAGGTTTCTTGAAATGTCTTGAAGACACTGCCACAGTTCTTCTGGATTGAGTCTGTCTCAGTTTGTTCTGTTTCTTCATGGTATTCCAGACAGACTGATGATGGTGAGATCAGATCTCAATGTGGAGCACTTGCTGCTGTCAGACTCCTTGTGCAAACAAAAATCTCACTGGATTATTACAATTAATCGCAAAAATAATGTTTGGAAATGTAAACTGATATTTACTACTGACACACTACAACAAAAGATAGAAATAACTGATTTTAAACCATTTTTTGTTGGTGAAAATACTAGTGGCCTAAGACTTTTGCACAGTACTGTATATATTTCATGTGTGTATACATACCACTCCTCTTCATCTGTCTTTGCCTTCTCTCAGTACAGTTCTCACACAGCAGTTTGTTGTTGCCCATCAGCAGCTCAACAGAGGTGAACTGATGCAGGCAGGACTGCACGGAGCACTCTTTAGAGCTGGGGGTGTAACTGTGACAGAGGGCTTGGAAGGCCCCTTGATGGTGCTGACGGTCTCTCTCCCGGACCTCGGACGGTTCATCTGGGCTGTGACTGACAGGTAGAGTATCAGTGGAAGTGGGCACCAGGCCTAGCTTGGACACAGCGCTGACAAGCTGCTCTACAGCACCGCCCTGCTGAGGTCTAATGGGGCCTAAGGAAGTGGGGCTCAGGTTTGGTTTTAGACTTGGATTTGGTGCTGTTGAGGCCGAAGTCGTGCCGGTTGAGAGTTTATCTGATGGGCTACTGTGAGTGGACACAGATGGGATTCGTGGTGACCATTCACTCTCGGAGGCCTCGCTGTCCGCATCGTTACTGCTGTCCTGCAGGTTGGAATCCTTCTCGCTGCAGTCTGATTGGCTACCCATTGTATCTGCCTGGCAACTGGCCAGGCCACGCCCAGCCACACAGAGCTCCTCCTCTTGTCGGCTAGAAACCAAATCTGCACCTCTCTCATCTTGAGAAGTGGATGAATGGCGACCCTGCAGCTTCTAAGCACATAATCCAACAAACAAACAAATTAATGTTAAAATCAACGAAGCAAGGAAACACATACACTCCAAAAGTCTGGGGTCAGTAAAGTTTTTTTTTTAAATTAATAAACTTGTAACTTTTTTGTAATTAAAGCTTTTATTCAGCAAGGATGCATTAAATTGATCATAAGTGAAAGCCTTTTATAGATATAATAAAAGAAACAAGAACAAAAATAGTATCTTTAACACCAAATCAGCACATTAGAATGTTTTCTGATAGATCATGTGACATTGAAAACTGGAGCTCAAAATTCAGATTTCCATCACGGGATTAAATTAAATTTGAAAACACTGTAGTGGTAAACGGTTCTTTATATTTTACAATATATTAGTATTTGCACTATATTTTTGATCAAATAAATGCAGCCTTTTTGAGTATAAAGGGCTTCTTTCAAAAACATTAAGATATCTTAATATTTCAGATCACAAATTCAGAAAGTTTGTGTATAAGAACTATCAATGTCTCTTATAATATTGACTCCACCCACCTGTCCACTCAACCTCCTGCTGTTTCTATTGGCTTGTGAATGGGTAGCTGACGAGTCATCATGGGAGGCCGGTCCATCTTGCTCCCGCCCACTTTTCCCTAGTCTACCAGGGTTTGTAGGCTTAGAGATCTGAGCAAAAAAAGCAGCTCTCAAAAGACATCACTCAACTCAAAACAATTTAGCACATTTAGTGAATTGACAGATTATCAAATGCAAAAAAATGAAGGAAAAAATATTTAACAAATGTGGGTCTCACCCTTTCCTCAATGATGGGAAGGGAAATGTCAATAAAGGCTTCCTTCACTGTGGAAATCTAGGAGTGAAGCATATAAACACGTTACACATATTACAATTAGTAATCACTGTATTATTAAATAAATAAATAAATATAAATATATATATATATATATATATATATATATATATATTTGTACTACATATTGCATATTGTATACATATTACATTGAATTATAGTAAACTAAATTGATATGTATACACTTACAATATTATAACATTTTAAATAGATTTTTAATTTATTGTAAATAAATGTGAACAATTTATATCATCTGGCTTTGTATGTGGACATTGTACATTACAAAAAAGAGAAACTCTTACATGTTCACACTCTTCACACATTATGGTGCTGGTCAACTCTCCGACAAAAATCCGATCAACAAAATTCATTTTTATTCCTTCCTTCCCATAAGCTGTAGAACATACAGTATAAAATTTGATATAGGGGTTATACACAGTATATTAATGTTATATAAAGACACATTCAAATAACACCTAACACAAATAATATATCCTTTTTAAAATGATGTATCCATGTGAATAGTGTCATTGTTTTTTGAATCTTGTGAATACAAGCTGTCACTAGATGGCAATATTGTTCTGTATGATGTGAAACGCAGGTGACGGAAACATAGACTGATCACCCTTCACTTGTCGTTTGGTCTCCTCGTCAGCTGTCTTCTCCGTGGGGTTGTTAAAGGCTTTGAGGATGCCTGCTTTAATGCGCTGTCAATGTAAACACAATGTGATGCCACTTTGTCAGATAATGAAGCTCAAACAGTTGCTGTCACAAAAAGCTCCTTTAATCATGCTCAAAATAATAGAGGCACAGGAAAAGTACCACAGCTTGTATCTTTTAATAATGAAAAGTTAACGTTTCAATTAAATAATAAAATAAACAAAACAACGTCAACGTTTCCATTATATGTGAAAAATTCCTTGAATTTGACATGTAGAAACAAATCAAATAAGTCACGGCCGTTTTCCCACCTCAGACTTTAAACTCTTCACCCTTGGATGTTTTCTTTTATCTCAGGTTTTTGTTGTGGTAAACAAACTAAAGCAAATGCAAGGCCATGAAAACGTGTACGTGATGAAAAGTAAGTGTGTGCTTCACATATTACACACAGCAGCACATATGCATTGTATATCCCATGTATGTGTGGGCATAAAGAGCTGTGAAGGCGAGTGTCCCTGTGGTCTTAATGAGAGGTGACATGGTCAGTGACTGTGTTGTTGAGAGAGCTGTTAGAAGACACAGTCACAGTATAGCACCAATCAATAGATAATTGGCCGTGGTGGCGGTGTCTGTGGGGCTCGACCAGTCTCCCCCATTGTCCCGTCCCCACGCTCGGGACGGGCTATTTAGGTCAAAAGCCTGGTTAATCCCACTCCTTCAGCTACTCAACCCCCCAAACCCCCATCTTTGTCGGACCCTGCTGCATCACACACTAATTAATCACACAAACCCTAAAAAAACTAGTCCACCACACTCTCTTGATAAGTTGAGCTCACTTAAGCAGCCCATTCTTAACGGTTTTATTCAACAGCTAATTGGTGATAATTCACTGATGTTAATTAGCATATTGTGAGCAGGGATCCTATTGGCTAATCAACATAAATATTGTGGTGTCCATGTTTGGTGACTGGCTTAAGGGTCTCAACTCCGTTGGACACTGCGGGTGAGAGAGGAGGCATTTCGGAGAATGCTTTTATAACCATATGTTTATATGTTTTATAATGTTTTTTGTTCAAAATCTTGTTTGTTTGTATATACTTGTATATTTCACTTCTGCATGTTTATATCTCTAAATCAGTATACAAATTCAAATATAATTCGTTATTTTAGTTAGTCTCTCATGCTCACTATAGCTGCTTTTCTTTAATCAAAAACACAGTCAAAACATTAAAAATTAAGCTGAATTTTAAGCAGTCATTACTCTAGTCTTCAGTGTCACATGATAGTTCAGAAATCATTCTAATATGTTGATATAGTGCTTTAGAAACATTTATTGTTGAAAACTGGTGCACTTTTAATATTTTTGATGAAACTAATTTTTTTAAATTGTTGAATTAATTTGAAATAGAAAACATATATAACACATAACATTATAAATATTATTTTTTTGTCACTTTTTATTAATTTAATGCATCTACGCAGAATAATAATAATAAAAAAAAAACTTACTGAACGGTAGCGTATAAATATTTTTTACTTCGTTTCATCTGAAAAACTATGTGTATAAGTACATGCCATCTGTAAATTTACTGAAGTACACAATATTGAGGAACATTTAAACCAGATTGTTTCCTGTTTTCTCCCCCCTCAGCCTCCCCTAAGTGTGGAGGCAGGGAGGGAGGGAGGGAGGGAGATGGGGACGGTCCTCCATCACAAAGCCTCAACAAGCAGCTGACTGTTTCCCAGGATGCACAATGAGGCCAGTCGCGCCACTTGCAAGGTTCCTAAGTGGCACAACTGTCCGCATTCACAAGTCTGAATGGGCCTGGCTGGCCCTGGGGCTCATCGCCTGATGCTGCACCCGCTTTCTTAGGGCAGTTAGAGCCACTGGTGGGGTTGTGTGGGTCTTGGCCCCTAGCACGTCCACATTAAGAGACCCACAAGAAGACAAGAACCACTCTATCAAACTACTATGCATCTGCCCAAAAGAGGTCATCGTCCCACCGTCAGTTTGCAAATGTAGCCCTTTGCAGTGACTGGTATAGTTTATATATGCAGCGAGAAGGACTGAGGGCCTAATGCTGAGAACAAGACCCCCTGTAGACCTGGTAATAAACACCCGTTTTTGGCCACTCCAGTGGAGACAGGACAATGCAAACACATAAGCAGGGAGTAAAACTCTACCACCCTATACCTGCAGTGTACATGCTCATTCTTTAAAAAAAGAGAAAAAAACAGGGACCGCAAACTCATCCATTTAGATCAGCTTTAAAAATCCTAAACGGAGCAATATTTTTATATAGATATTGTATAGCTTTTAAACTTTCTATTAATAATTAAATTATTATTATATTAATTATAATTATATTACTACTTATTTTATTATTTATAATCTGAGTATGGCCTTAAAAGCAATTTATTTATTTTTTTACATCCCCCTTAAAATTCAATCACAAGTGGTTAAAGAAGATGCACATTACATTAAGTCTACGTGATGATCTCGATTTGACTGTATTACTAAGACGGATCCCAGGTGAAAAAAGGGCCAAAAGTTACTCTTTAAATAGAAAAAAACTAAATAAATAAAGAAACAAATCATGCACTCACCTTTGTCTCCTCCACTCTCATGGAGTCCAGGAGGTAATGCAGCAATTCCTGACTGTCCTGTTGCTGGTAACCCTTAAAGCGCGGTGCCCTGAACAAAGAATGAGAATTCCTGTCACACAACACACATTGGCACAAGTGTAAATACATCCAAAGGGACAAAAGGAGCCAAAGCCACGCAAACACCAATTAGCCACACACAAAAAGCAATCAGCAGCATATAGACGAGTAAAGACGAGAGAAGAATGGACATAATCTTCTCTCAAGGCCTTTTCTCTGATGCTGCATGAGGTGATTCTCGCCGTCTCTCGGGAGGTTTCAGGATCTTAGAGGCAGCTATTATTTTTCCCTGACAACTTTCATTCACTTTTCATTTCATCATTCAACCAGCTGAGGTCGGTCACACACACGCAGCCACACATACGCTTTCACACACAAACAGATATATAAAGATAGTCTGACCTTTCACCAGTTCTCTCAATTCTACTGAATTATAAACCCACGATTGGAATTTATTTCTCTAAGATATCAAAGAACCGAGAAATTTAATTAATCTAAAAATTGAGCCTTTAAGAATTCATTTTCCGGATTTTAATATGTGAAGAACCACCTCACATGACAAAGTCCTTTTACAGTGATTATATACCAGCTTTGCTCACTGCTGATGTGTAATTTAGTTTGATTCTCCCAGGCTGGCGAGTTTACGCTATTAAGATGTAATTGTTCTGTAATGAAGACTTTAAAATGGACAAAATGTTCTCAGTAAAATTAAGCCAAGAAAAGCTTAGGGTTATAAAAAAAAGTAAGTGCAAAATGTAAATACTCAATAATAAAACCATTAAAAGTAATCCCAGAAAAATGTGTGTGTGGTATTTATGCACTTTCCAAAAAAAATTGCATTTACAGTACATCCAGTTCAAATAATTTTTTTTTTTTTTTTACAAGATATTCTTGTTTATTAAAACCAACCTCAGCAATTTATGGCTTTTATGATTATAACCATCACTTACGTTGACCTAAAATTCACTACATCCCTATGCACTTGTCATATCTTGATGTAGTTCAAACACATTTAATGCAACATGCTCAAAATTACTGAAATCACAGACCAGAACATCCTAAATACTCCAGACTGGAAGAAGCTGGCACTGTGGAGATATGTTTGTCCTTCCTCCCAGCTAACCCTGTGGTAAATCTAGTGGAAAAACATGTTGGGCGTTTAGGAAACAACCCCTTAGATTCTCTGCTGGGTAACCCAGGCCAGATGTGGGCCAGCTGTGGGCAACATATGGATGTTTGAAGCCGGCCCTGCATCAACCTGTTGTGCATTGAGACTGGATAGCTGGTCAAGATTATGGGAAGACCATTTGGCCTGGTGATGAACTCAAGGGTAAAGGGGCAAGTCAAGGTGTTGGGTTGGGTTGGGATGCCTGAGGCTGTCCAGATGCTCATCAATGATTTTGCTATTACCTGCTAAGCTAGCAAGCACTGTGTTTGTGAGGGCAGGCTGGGTGAATGAATGTACTGGCAGGACGGATGGTCAGGCAGTCTGGAACGCCTCTACCGTGGGCTGATGAGTTTTGACGTTCTGCGCAGCTCTGTGTGACCGGAGTGCGTTTAAGAATGTCCAGCCACCTGCTTCTAACACAGGTCATGAGCAGGAGGTCTGGAGAGATGGCTTCCCTCCCCTTTCTCTGTTTCTCACTGCTTCTTTTCTTCTCAAAACTACTGTTCTGTAGCAGCATGCATGAAGAACGTCCAGCCTGAAAATACCACAGCTACCTATAGTGGAGTCTAAAAGTTTGAGACCAATTTAAAATCTATAAAACCTGGAGTTTCAGTTTAGTTTTAAGTAAAATAATAATAGATTAATTTGATAAATTATAAATATACATGTATATATAAAAGTCTGGGGTCAGTAGGATGCATTAATGATAATGAAGAAATTTTTATTTATTAAATAAATGCAGTCTTCTAAACATTCTATTTATCAAATAAACCTGAAAATAATATTATAGTTGCCACAAAAATATTAAGCAGTACAACAAATCAGCAAACTAAAATAATTTCTGAAGGATCATGAAAAACTAAAGCCTGGAGTAATGGCTGCTGACAGTTATGCTTTGCCAACAGGGCATAAAATCCATTTTTAAAAACGTTAAAATATATTTTAATTATATAAATATTTGCATACTGCAATAATATTAGTTGTTTTTTTTTTAATACATAAATGCAGCTTTGGTAAGCCCAAAAGACACTTTCTTGGGTTTTCAAACTTTTTTGTTTTCATTCATACTGTTATGGTGTTATTTGCAATAACAGAATTTGAACCCCACTGTGTCTATAGTAGATATTGACTAAATATATATATTTTTTATGAGTGATCATTTTTTTATGTTTCAGTGTCTCTCTAGATATCCACATCTGTCAATGTCAAACTCAAACTAGCTCTTTGGTAAGAGGTTCAAACAGTAAGTGGTAACAAGCACAGCGAGCTGCAGAAGGACAGGAACAGAGTGAAAGTGTTCTGGAGGGAAGCTGACGGGTGAGACGGGCTCCAGTGGGAGAGGTGGGAGAGACTGAGAATGTTCTGGAAGCTCATTCCACTGGAAGAGAAGGCTTAAGGAGCCTGTAGCGGTGCACCCAATATGGCCCTGCCACAGACGGACAGCTGTAACCACTAACACAATTAACAGCGGATGAGTTATTACCAGACGCCAGGCAGCTCCATCACAATGCTGCAACGCACACATGCACACACAAGCATACTACTATCAGTCAAATATAAAACACTCCCAAACATGCATCTTATGCCGAGCACAAAACATACAGATCTCTGAGACAAAAACATCCACACAGATTCATCCCATAGCTAAGCACTCACAAAATCTGGTAATTAAACATTTCATCAATCATCTCAAACATCAGTAGAATCAGGGATCAATAAAAATGAAACAAATGATCATAAATTAAATAACACATTTATCTATTAAATGCATTTAGAACATGGCTCTCCTAAACACCTGATTCCAAATGGTCAATTCCGATAATCTACAGACAAATATTTTAGTATAATGACCTTACAATAAACTGTAACTGATTATTGCACCAGGTAACAAATGTCCAAATAGCTGTGCTTGCCTGCTGTGATAGATAATATAATATATATCTATTAAATTGTTACAGTGGTATCCTTTTGACTTCAAAATACCTAAACTGTCCACAACAATATTTGATGGTTCCCTCAGTTTTTTAAATTACAGAAGCTAGTTGTGTGTGTGTGTGTGTGTGTGTATGTACAGTAAGTATATATATATATTATATAAATTATATAAATTCCAGAATGTTCCACTCTTTTTAACCAAAATGACATTTGTCTGTTTGTAAGAGGAAAGTTTTGTTTTACATGATCAAATATTGCCATGGCATAACTAGACAAATATATATTCTCTATAAAAATTGTGTATGACATTTTAAGATTTAATTTACTTGAATTAAAAAGATATAGAAAACACACTTTTAAAACTAGACTACTTCATACTTATCAAGGTTTTCTAAGGCTTTCTAAGAACTTGGTTCTTCCAAGTACGTGGTAAAATTTTAGATGTTTATGTTTGCGTTTTCGTTGCTTATTTTACAGTTTCTTACGATCGCCCTGACAATGCTTTTAACTACTTTCCTAAACTCTTAACACAGTTAGAACAACATCCGTCTGTGTGGACTCCTGTATGAATGTGAGATTTTAAATGTGAGATTTTACAAGATCTGATTCTTCAGTACCTCCAGGATGCAAGGGATGCTGCATCACATGCCAAATCATTACAGCTGAATAATACCAGGAAGGATAAGGCATACCAAAAGAATCTTCCCAAGATGCCTTGCCAGAGAAGATATCAGTTGTGACTGCTCTCTCAAACGCAGAAGACCAGGCAGATTAGATTACATTTATTTGTTATTCTTCTGTGGCTTTTTCTGTTTGTATATTTTGTATCTTCACATAATAAATGACAGCTATATTGTTCTTTTTTTTCTTGCATTCTTTTGAGTTTTTTTTCTAATGTCCTGTTGTAAGTAAAGCATTTAATGCAGCAATTATGTCTCTAAACTACAACTAAACAGAAAAATCAGGTCAATTATTTTTACTCCAAAAAGAAGCAACATTCTGAGAAAGTACAACCTGTAACTGGCTCAGTTTTGAATACCATAAAGTGATTAGTAAAGAGGGAGAAAACTGATGAGATATGAGAACCAAAATAGCAGACAGTGTAACCAGAGCTTATTATTTTACATTGCCAACTCGAGCAACCAGAACATCTCTGAAAGTGCTGTACCTGAAAGTGCTGAACCTGTGAACATGTGCTTGAATCTCTGTACTAACAAACCTGAAATAAGTCTCATTCCACCTAAATGTGAAGTATGCAAGGGGTCTGAGACATAATTATAACACAATTAAAATGTTGTTACAGAAAGCGGAAGATAGAGACATATGGGCTCAGGGTCAGTGTGCGTGTTTACAGGCTGGGACCCTCACTAGCACCATGACTGCTCTCTGGACTGCTGCTGGCGCTGGTGCTGCTCAGATCTGTCCAGCTGGCAGCGTGACCTGGCCCTCAATCAACCATGCCAATAGCACTCAGCTGTGTAGCACACACAAACACACACAGGCTACTTGTTCTTCACCCATTTTATGGTTGGTGTTCATCCCACCTTCGAAAACACTTTCCTTTAAAGCGTGAGGTCTCAAAAGATGCCATTCTGCCACATTGTCCAACATAGCAAATGTACAAGATGGTGTTCAAGATGGCGCAGGAGTTCAAGTACCTCATCCGACCAACAGCTGTGACCAGTAGTTTGCCAGTCAACAAACACATTAAACAAACAGGATCTTTCCTGTCAAGGACATACTGGATCGCACAAGCGCACACACATAAACTGTGCAGCACAGAAGGCCTTCACTTGACCCTACGAGCTGCCGCTCTGGAGTGCTCAAAGTGTGCCCATGTGGGTCCACCACAGATGTATCTGAGGTAGAGAAATTCTATGTGTTTAAAGGGGTCATGGCATGCTCCTTAACATTTCTTTTTTCATTTAGAACCCTCATTCTGAAACTCTCTTTAACTACCTGCTTTTAAGTGGTGGGTACTTTAAGGTTTGCCAGTAATCGGTCACTGTTATGATTGGCTAACATCATTGCATAGGAAACATTATCAATGCTAGGGTGACCACAAGTCCTCTTTTCCCCGGACATGTCCTCTTTTTGGACCTAAAAATGCGCCAGGCCGGGATTTCTAAATCACCCATAATATCCGGGATTTCGCTTTTGCTTTCTACCGTCGCCATTTATTACAGGTCCCAAACTTTTGAAGGTTAATGTGTAGGACACATAAAAGACATCAGACGGATTTGGAAAAAGAGAAAGTGAAGAAAGTGTCCTTTTTCAACATATTTCTATATATTAACTTTATCAAAAATCAAAAGTATTCATATTTATTTTTTATTTGAAGTGTTTACTTTTTTCAAAGCACTGTGCATGTTTTATGCATTCATAATGGCTGATGTGTAAATGTGCAAATGATGTGCAAATACATATACTCAAATGGATTGGTGCGCTTAAGGCTGAGACGATGCCAGGTGAGCAGAATGCACATGTACACATATGCAAACCCACAGGTCTGATAAAGGCACAGTAGCGGAGTTAAATATCACAGAAGCACCAGAGAGACACCCAACTGCCTGGCAGGCTCCTGACTGAGCCACCCAACCATTCAACATGATCAAACAAGGTTTAAACAACAGTCAGTGAACTGTTTAGCCTGTGCGCAGCTTTAAAAAAAAATCAACCCTGAGAGCAGAGATCCAACCAGCCATTTGGGTTTAAAAGAGAGGCTTGAAACCGCTTGGCGTTCAGTGCCAATCAATAAGATAAGTTTAGATTTGCTGTTGCACAGAGCTTTCAGAGACTTTCATAGTGTATATTTACAAATGACGACAGTGTAAACATACTTCTGACACAGCTGGTTGAAAAGGATCTTGGGGGAGACAGGCCCTTTCCCAGGCTCCTTAATGCTTTGGAGGAACAGGAACATGGCTGAGGTGAGGGGTTCTGGGCTGGGCAACGTCACTGTAAGTGGCACCTGTAAGAAAGCATAGCACTCATATCATATCAAACACAGAGCAGTGAGGCGTTTTGCATATTTTAATATGAGTGAGATTATGTCAGAGACGGGACTAGTCCAGTCCATGATAGCTGGAACCTACCAACTTAGTCTCAGCAGGGGGGCAGATCTTAATCTTATGTCCCTTTTCCTTGACGTCTTGAATTAGGTCATTCAGCATGTGGGTCTGGGACAGATTCTAAACCAAAACACACAAACAGCTTTTTATTTTTATTCAAAGATGAGTTTCCACAAAAATATTAACCAGCACAAGTGTTTTCATCACTGATAATAAGAACAGTTTCTTGAGCACCAAACTACCATATTAGAATGATTTCTGAATGATCATGTGACACTGAATACTGAAATAATTGCATTTTTAAATATATTTAAATATAAAAACAGTTATTTTAAATTGTAATAATATTTCACATTATTACTGTTTTCTTGACTAAATAAATGCAGACTTAGTGAGCATAAGAGACTTCTTTAAAAAATGCAAACACGCACACATACATATAGTTTTATTTGTTAATTTAATTTCGCTTCATTTGTAAAATTATCTGAAGTGATCTTATTGAAATTACTTATTTAAGTTTGTCCCTCTGAAAAAAGCAAGAATAGGGTGTTTTCTCAAGGCCACAAGGGTGAAGGTGCAGTTTTAGTGACTCTTCCACATAATATATTTAAATTAATTTGTGGTAACTGCCCCGATCATAAACAAGCTGGCTTCCCCCAAAACACACAGAACTAACACAAATAAAGAGTCAGGTGAGTGATGTGAGTTCTTGGACAAAATTTTACCTGCATCACAGCATTGAAGAAGCAGGTGTTACCCAGGTTGTTGATGCCCTTGACTGGGATAAGTGTGCTATTCACTGGAGTCTTCCCTCTCTGAGGGTCTACATACTCAGCGGATTCCTCTCGGAACCTGATAAATTTTGAAGTTGTTCCTAAAAGAACAGAACAGAATATAAATGAACAAATCTCTAGTTAGGACATTATATAGTAAAGCATCTACATTTAAAACCTTCCAGCGCAATAATAAAGAAAGAAAAAAAGTTGAGAGCTTGACTTAAACTTTAATTTAATTAAATGAAAACAGTTCTTCTGTTATGTGTAGATCTAGACTGGACCTGGTCCCAGTGTGCGCCTGATTTTCTGCAGGAGAAATGGGTTAACATGCTGGGTAGCAGCTGGGAGAGGCTGCAGATGACAGCTGGATAAGACTACACTGGTTAGGGAGCAGGGAACAAGCCCAGCTGCTCCCCGCTACTGCCATGACTCTGTGGGAGATTCTTGGCCCAGGCGGCTAAACACAAGGCCCGCCGAGAGAGAAAGAGACAGTTTTTCTGCACAAAAAAGCAAAACTCCAGAGAAATGACGGGTGCACTGACTTCAACACTCAGGAGACATGAAAGCAACCTGCATGATAATTCATAGCGAGCAGTCGGTCCTGTAAATAGCTCTTAGCCCCTCACGAAAGAGCGCCTGTGGTTTTCAACAATACAGATACAATTATAATGCCATTTATTTTAACAATTTCTAACAGTTACTGCTTCTTTGTGAAATCATCAAATTTCTGAAGAAAAAAAAAGACTATTACACACATACTTTAATGAATGTCACAAATTGCAATAAATTAACTGAATATCAACTTAAGCATTTAATCAGTATTTTTATTTTCTGTATTGTACAGTCTTTCATCATCCAATAAATATACATTTTATATTGTACAATGTGTATTTAAATTCTTAATAAACAATAGCTTTGATAATTGGATGATAGTCATTTAAAGGAAGTCTCAATTTTGTTACATAAATCTGACAGAAAGTAGTGCGTAAAAAGTAGATATCCTGTACACAATGACATACAGAATACAAGGCCAAAAAAAGCCATGAAACAATAAACTTTCAGAATATAATCGTATTTATTAAAAAATAATAAATCCCATTTAATTTTTTTTATTTTATTTTATTTGCTAGCTCGAAGAGAGAAAACAAACCAGTGCCAAGGCCAGAAATCTCCAAATGAATGGAATTGGTTGAAATAGGTTGGATGAATATTTTGCATGAATATTTTTATTAACAAATATTATGAAGCAGCCATTAACTTAGCCTTCACGAGACATTATCTTTTATATGCATAAACCAACTATGCACGTTCCACTGGAAAAAAATAAATAAAAAACCGCTGCAACTCAATGAATAATAATGTGGACTACATATACACAACAGAAGCTTACCTGCAATTTTTGAATGCAAGATATTTTTTAAAGTTTTAATCGGTGGAGCAGTTGTCAAACTGGGTGGTGGCCTTTAGCAACAAAGCATTGGACAAGCCTTAACAAAACACTGAATCCATGAATGGCTCTTGACCCTTCTTTTTGATTTTTATACTCACTGGCACCATTTGTGAAGGAGAGCACAAGTGTTCTGTCAAATTAAGCATTAATGAACAGCTACAAGCACCCAAGGCACTAAGAATGAGAGAAAGTCAGCATGTTGCTGCTTGCATCTACTAAATATTGTTATTTATACTCTTCTGTAGTACTTTTATGCATAAGAGCACGAAACCAAATGTACCTTTTTATAAATATTAAGTAAATAAGCAGCCACATGTTCCATCAAAATTCTAAATATATTTTAAAAATGTACTAATAAACAAAATGCCAAAATTGGTATCAGCACTGCAACTTAAAGGATTTTAAAAACTTAGACACACGTAAACTGATATCAATAAGTTCTAATAACTTATTTGGGTTTAAATGTTGTTTTGCCATTACTGATACAATTATATTTGCTGGAGACACAAGTGTACCGTATTCATGTAATGTGCTCTAAATAGCTTCAAAATTATCTCAAGTAATTCATATCATATAGATGAGTGCAGGTTTTGTACTATCTACAGCTTGTTTTGCCCTCAAGTGGAATAATATGCCTCATTCTTGTGTCCCAATTGGTTTATTCTTGCATGAATGATTTCTGTTTAGAAAGTGGATAAAATTAGTTGTTACATGCCTTAGTGTGCATTGATTTCTCCCATACGGTACCTCCTGTTGGAAATATCCACAAAGAGGACAACATACATTGACGAGCTGTAAACAACTTGGAACATGATGCCTTGGAGGTCATCTTTTAGACAAACTACACAAAACCAAAGCACTTACACATGAAGGTCCCTTTACAACTATTCCAAACTATTATGAAAAAAGGCACTTTAAAATGTACAATAATAGACATGTCAAGCTGTTGAATGCTTGTGGAGATGGGGGACATTTCTGCATGTCAGCCTTTGATGAATCTCTGCTGGACAATACCAGGCTTCTTCATAAACACACCTAGGCTGACACATACAGTGGGGGAAATACTTATGTGATCCCACAGATTAGTTGGAGTCCTGCCAGAGATGTGTGCAAACCTGGTGACCAACTACAAAAAACAATGTCTTGCCTGTGCTAACCAACAAGGATTTCTGCACCAATTTTGCTTGGGAATCAAATACTTATTTCACTCACTGAATTGCAAATCAATTTCTAACCACTACATAATGTGCTGGATTTTTTTAATTTAAATTCTCTCTCAATACGTTAAAATAATCTTACCATAAAAATAACAGATCCTTAATTTCTTTTTAAGTGGGCAAACTTACAAAATCAGCAGGGGATCAAATAAATATTTTCCCCAATGCAGATTTATCTTAATGACTTCAAGGCTGCAATATAATCTCTTAAATTCAGACAATATCAAGGCAAATGGATGGGTGGAAAAAGTAATATCATAAATCGGGAAAGCAACTAAAATGTCTTGAGTTACCTTTCAGGTTAAAATGACATTACAGCCCCAGGACCACCTTATTTAGCTCCCCTTCTGAACCCATATTGTCATACCGCCACATCCGAGGAAAAGCCCAAGGTCAATCCATTTTCTCCAATTCAGGACGTAAATTGGATTTCCTTTGTGCAACAATGCTCTCTGGAGCTGCCCGAATTTTATGCAGATCCAAACACACTTATTGCAAACTGGCCCAGAATTAAGCCTTGTTCAGAAAAAAAAAATCCATTAAAATCTAAAGTAGGCAGCTTCTGTGCCCTTACGATTTTCTCACAGGGGTTAATCAGGCATCAAAACAATAGAGAGGAGTGCTGCTATTCCTAAGTGGGGCCAAAAGCATCTGGAGCACTACAAGGAAACATCTGGAAGTTTGTCTGTGTCCATACAGTCATTCGGGAGGGAGCCCATATGTCCAGGAACACTGAGGTGCAAACAAGTGTGGACAAGAGGGACGCACAGCTCATACAATGAGCAAATAGGATAATGAGTGAGTGTGATGGCAATAAGGTACATTTGCATCTTGTCAGTCCCATTTTTTGAATGGACCAGGAGAATAAATGTGCGATGTGGGAATGCCTATGGAGTTACATCGCATCTGGGCCCACTGATCAAGGTAAACAATGTTCAGAGAGCCATCTGCCAGGATGGCAACGAAGGAGATACATAGAGGGGACTTGGGTGGGTGGGGGGGGGGGGTGCCCTGAACAAGCATATGGAAAAACAGATTTTTCCTCTCCCTGCAGCAGTTAGCAAAGGCAAATGTCAGCATGCACCACAGCCACGCTTGACTGTCCTGCACTCGGCACCACCACCTGGCTCTCCTTGCTCAGCCACCGAATATGGGCAGGAGCGACACTGTGGAGCATGTCCCCGGGGCAGCCTAAACTATCAGCACTATCCCACTACTCCCCACCCAGCTCTCTATAAAACGCACAAGCGCCAAACAGGGTTTCTGCAGAATTTTTAAGCTCAAATTTAAGACTTTTAAGACCTTTTTTAAGACCTGAACATATAAAATTAATACTATATGCGTGGGGTAGGGTAATGTCTATAGTACCATATAAGCTCTGAACCCCCTCCCCTCTTATATACAGTGAGGAAAATTGTTGTAGCCAAGGCAAGCTCACTGATGCTATGGGGATACCGATCCTGGGGAAAAAAGTTCCTGGTACAATTGTTCAGGGTAATTTTGGTGGAAATGCGGCAAAACTCTGACCTGCACCAGGTACTTTGTGCAGCATTGGTCTGCTTACAACCTCATTCAACTACCTCTTCAGTCAGTTTAAATAAAGAATTGCTCTCTGAGCTTTTTGTCACTTTAAATCAGTCTGAATAAGCTCTTTTGCACTTTTGTTTACTTCACTGGTTTGCACTCTCTGCCATGTGTCTTGTGCTGCTTTATTTAACTGTACTTTATTTATTTTTACATGCCCTTATGCTCTACTGTTAGTGTTATATGTATGAAAATAATGCAATTTCAATTCTCTGCATGTATGTGCTGTACATGTGGAAGAATTGACAAAGCAAACTAGATAAGGTACTTTTAAAATACCATAAAATTACTGTAAAAAGCATAACTTACAGTTCAGATACAAGTTTTCACAAAAACAAAGTTTTATAAACTGATAGACTTTAGATATTGGCCATTCAGGAACAAAACAGCGTCAAGTAGCCCAGAGACGTAAAACAAAGGCTGTGTTGGAAATTATTTATTTATTTATTTTTATTTTCTTTTGAGAAATAGAGCAAAACCAGGATATATGGTGTCTAAAACGTAATCTCTTAATATTAACTACTTGTTTATTCAATTGTTGTATAAAATCAATATCACATTTGTAATCATGCTTGCTTTGGAGGAAAGAAACTGCACTCTTCATGTGATAGACTTCATGTGATTAACTATATGAAATTATGTAAATATGAATTTTCTGCCCCCTATCTTAAATTATGTGATAAATATAAATGCATTTTAATAGACTGATTAATGCATGCAAAGAAAGAAGGCACTCTAAATGCACGAACACACACTAGTCTAACCTACTAAACTTCATCACTTAATATATGCGTGCACTCTGTAGGTGTGTTTTGTGTTTGCTTTTCGCGATATACTCATATCTCCCATCATTTAAACTACAATCACGATATATCGCAGACCATACATATTGCACACCCCTATGTTTAGATTTTTATAATGCATTGTCTTATCGATCCACCGGTTCACATTTAAAGCCTGCGTGTTTGAAGGGTAAGTACATGGGTCGATTTTTCGCATTGTTCTGAACTCTGAACAAAACAACCATTGTATTGAAAATACTCATTCATTCTCTGCCAGCAGGTTGAGCGTTTGGTAGAAATATAACTTTCCCCGATAACAGCAGAACACAAGGCAGCAGCACTGAACTTGGAATGTGAAGCGCTCATGTTTATTCAATGAAATCATAAAGTTAGTCTTCTGAAGTTTAATCATAACATTCAGCCATAATCGCAATTTTCGTCTTTCAGTCCCCAAATTTATGACCTTTTGAAATCATAATTAAGACTTTCTCCTACAATTTAAGACTTTTTTAGGCCTTATATTTGATAAACTAAATTTAAGACCCCACAGAAACCCTGACCAAAGTAAATGTGGTTTCATGGTTTTAAAAGGAAGATCTTTCATAAGCACTGTGAAACACTTTTTTTCCACCCTAAACCAGAAAGAACGTATTGTGAAACACAATATTGAGCAGAATGTCTAAGCTGCTCTTCTTTATACAATAGAAGCAAACAGTGACCACAGTTGGGCCACGTCACTGCTCACATGCATTGTATACCTTCAAAAAAGTAAGGAGGCCCCAACCACTGATCTATAATAGAGAATATTAAATAATGAAAATAAATAAATAAGCCGCTTTATATCATATAAGAAGCTTGGAAATTGTGATTAAAATCTTACATTTATTAGTGCAAGAAAGCAAGCTTAAAATGACATGAGGGTGGGTAAATAACCACATAGACAACCAACTGACAGAAGAAATTATTTATAACTTGCTTCATATACATAACTCCAAAGGTTATAAAAGTACCACTACTATTCATTGGTGCTTGAGGAAAAGCATTGAAACAAGTGTTACAAAACTAAAAAGTGTTTAATGCGTTGCAGTGAAGAACTTGCCAAGAAGAGTCAAGCACAGACTTCCAGAAGTGAATGCACTGAACATGTACACTATTGAAAATCGTCCCTTTTTCCTCATTAAGTGAAGGACAGCTCTCCTCAGGCTGAAGACAGCAAGCAGTCATGAGGAAGGCCGAGCAACACCAAATGTCTTATTAATTTGTTAATTTGTTGTGGCCATGGGGCATGAAAACCGTGTTTCATTGCCATCTGAGGCCAAGGGTATCCAACGTCTTGATTCTTTCATGCACACATACACACACACACACACACACACACACATATATAAATGTGCTGTTCACGTTGGCCCTGAATTGACCTAAATAGAAGAGCATTCTTCCACCCTAGGCTAATCATCCTTAGTAATCAACAAGACTTAGCCGTAAAACCCTCAACATCGGCAGACTAAATGTAAAACAAGGTTTAAAAACCATAAAAGTGCACAACAAATAAAGGTTAATGAGTTCCAATGAATACAATCAACATTAAAAGTTACAAAAAAAAACTGAACCAGTAAAGAAATATAATTTAGGAGGCATTTAGTAGACTTGAAAATAGGGATGCGCTGGAATTAAAATTCTATTTTGAATTTCAAATATTTTGAAAATAAATTTACAAATTAACATTTTTAAATGTGAAAACGTTTAAATGCTACAGGTGAAGTTACCTTAAGTAAGCATTCAATCAAAGAAAAAGGAATCTAAATGTTAAAATATGGATAACAAACATGCACAATTTCATATGGAAAAAAATATATATATGTGCATCCCTATTTCGAAATGTTACTTTGTTAAAGGGATAGTTGTTCACCAAAATTTTTTAATTCTGTCATTAATTACTCACCTTCATTTCATTCCAAACCTGTAAGACCTCTGTTCATCTTCAGAACACAAATTAAGATATTTTTGCTGAATTAAGAGAGCTTTCCGGATCCAAACACGATCAAGGCTCAGAAACGTAGCACGGACATGGTTAAAATTTTCCATGTGACATCATTAGTTCAAGCATAATTTTACAAAGCTACGAGAAAACTTTGTGTGCACAAAGAAAACAAAAATAATGACTTTAATCAACAATTTCCATCTCCTCCGTGTCACCCAATAGCGCCATTTTGGAGAATATCACAAATGTAAACAATGCATGCTGTTCTGTGTCAGCATCATCGTACACGGATACATTGTTTAAGCTTTGATCTGAAGGTAAATAAAGTATCCGCGTACATGCGTTGCTCGACGAGTTCGCACTAACATATAATAAGATTAAGCAATTAGTAGCATATTTGGCATGCTGTCGAGAGGGAGGGTTCCGAGCTCGGGAAAGAGCCCAAACCCAGAGAAACATCATTAAAGACTGTTATACTCTGCAAAATGGCACTAGGAATTCATCAAAAATATCTTAATTTGTATTCCGAAGATGAATGAAGGTTTGGAACAACATGAGGTTGAGCAATTAATGATAGAATTTTCATTTTTGGCCTAAATGACTAAATGTAAATGTAACTATGCGCTTAAGTGCTTAGCAGTTTTAGAATGGTTTAGGAACCATAAGGGATTACTAAAGAGACCCAGAGTACAAGGTGCAATTCTATGCTAATTTCAATATCATCCACTTACTCAGGATTTTCATGCAAATCATTTACAACGGTGTTTGGAAAAAGAATACATGAATAAAAACAAGAAATGTAAAGCAAAATAAGTTTGAACCCTCACCTCATGAAATATGAAATGAGACTGAAAATCAATAAAAGCAAATGAAGATTCAACTGCTGCATGTGCCAGCCTCTGATGCCTATTGAAGCAAAAACATTTTAATTTCCTCAAACAAAGCCTTCCCAGCTGTGTTTCAAGCAAAAGCCTGGCTCTCTGAGGTCAAGTCTCTTTCTACCAAGACTCTGGTACTTGAGCTGAAGGCCTTTTTGGTGAGAGAGCGCAGTTAATAGATTTTCTTTCTTCTCCCTGCTGTTGTTGTGGAAAACTATTATGGATTCTGGAAAATTCTCACTAGGGCTCTTTTGTGCCACGAGTCTATGAGAAAACGCGAACACAACAACAGGCTGTGTCTAAAAAAACCATGGCCTTCAAATTTTGCAGAAATGCAATTTCACCGACTCCTCTATGCCAGCGCCAGTCCATTTCACAGCCACAATGGACGCCCGTTTCTCCCTCATTTAGTCAGCTCGCTAGGAACAATGAGCATGGAAGAATGGCAACAGGTAATTTAAAGAGCTAGGTAAGAAGGATGTGGGCAGGAGGTGGCCCAACTCTGGCCAAATACCACAGACCACCACCAGCTACCTTCTAGTCCTCACCAGTAGAAAGTCACCAAGTGTGCAACGTTTTTTCCCTTTTCTGTCTTGGTATCTATTGGCTCGGGGAGACTCTCGGGCTTGATCAGATCAGAGATTATAAACAATTATCATCCAGTGAACACCAAGCTGTTTGAATATGTTCAAAATCATCCTGCGAAGATGATTGAGTCTGTTTGACTCTGTCTGGAGTGGACTGGTTTTCCACTAAAATAAATAATAAAAAGTTATTTCCCAAGCGTAGTTGTGAAATAATCACAACTGAGTTTTGTGTTCTTATGTTTGTAGTAAATGTGATTACAACTGCTACCTCAAAAGCAAAAAGTCCTTCTCACAACATCCACCAACTTTTAAAGGGTTAGTTCACCCAAAAATGAAAATTAGCTTTTGTTTTACACAACTCAAGACATGCTAGGTTTATATGACTTTCTTCTTTCAGACGAATTCAGTCGGAGTTATATTAAAAATGATAGAGTCTGGAATAGCCAGAACAATTGTTTATAAAGCTCAGACTGGATTCGTCTGAAAGAAGAAAGTCACATACACCCAGGATGTCTCGAGTTTGAGTAAAACACAGTCAAATTTTTTAATTTGGGTGACCTAACCCTTTAACAGCAGAGAATGCAAGCTGGAAACAAGCTGCTCCTCCTAAAGAAAATGAGACCCTCTCCCTGAAGCTCAGAGTGAGAGACGAGGAATCATGGGAGATTTGGCAGGGCGGGGGGAGGAGCCGAGCTCAGGATCAGATCACTACACAGCTGCAGTTGTTCTTCAGGGAATCCGACCGAGGAGCATCGCTCAAGCGTCTAATGCCATTAATGAGCGCAGCCATGCAGCAGTAACGGAATTGGAGCACAGCTTCTCCAGCAAGAGCCTAGCTGCTACTGGAATGGCGGTTGACCAGTTATGCTGGGATTAAATGAGCTAAACTTTGCTACACCAGATCATCAGGGCACAGACAGGGACAGAAATGGATTTAATGACTGTTAAGTATCATGCAAGGACAAGGTGGTAGCATGTTTCACAGCTATGTGAAATTTTATACATTAGCCTTTGGTGATCACTGAAAAGGGAAATGAGAAGTGTAACAGACACTGTGCTTCGGCATTCACTGTCAAACTAAACTGGAGAAGGTGTCTAAGTTTGCATACCAGAGAATTCAAGCTCACGTTTACGAGGTGAAACTCAAATAAAACGTGACAGACAGATGTAACAGAAAGTAATTAAGATAGTTTTCTCAACTAAACCATATGATCATACTCTTATGTTATTTTGTATAATTTCAGCTAGGCTTTACAGGATTAATGATATAGGTGAATGAATCTCCTAAGACTTGCAAGAACATGTTCAAGTCATACCTCACTCCAATTTCGCAAAACAAAATGTAAATTGTAAAAACAACAAGACAAAAACAAAATATATGAAATTGGATAATTTGACGGTAAATTCGAATTTTCAGTCTTCAGTGTCATATGATTAATCAAAAAATGCAGATTTGGGGCTCAAGAAACATGAACTATTAATAACATTATGTTTGCTTAATATTTTTGTGAAAAAAAAAAAAAACGGTTCTTTGATGAACAAAAAGTTCAAAAGAACAGCTTTTATTTGAAACTGAAATCTTTAACATTTTGATCAATTTAACGTGTCCTTGTTGAATAATGAAGTATTGATTCCTTCAAAAAAAAATCTTCCAGACCACAAACGTCTGAACTGTAATGTGCATAGTGACATTATTTTTGTGATACTTCAGCATGTTATCATGTAAACAATGAGTTTAAACGCAACATTTTCTTAAACATGAAAGGAATTTCCTCCTTTCTAATTATGTTTTATTCTTCAAATTTTGGAGTGAAATTTGACCCACAAGACAAATTTACAATTAAAAAAATAAAATAAAATCATACAAAGCATTAGTTGATCATGGATCTGATTATCTTGGAAACAACTTTTCTGAGACTTGACAAGACAAGACAAGTAAGTGGAGAAATAACTGAGAAAATGCTACTCATTCTAAATGTGTAACAGAGTAACTTCCGCATGCATCCAAGGCAGCATTGCTGCTGGACCTCTAGGTGGAGCCGGGGAGCTGCTGTTATGAAAGAAAGCAGTCAGCTAGTAACAAAGGTTCAAAAAACTGATTTTCCACATACTCTACATTATTGTTTCTCTTCTATGCCCCGCTTCTATGAAATGCATTGATTTTTTACAAAACTCATCGTTTTCAATGAGAGGGTCATTGTACTTTCTGTCTTGAGCACTTAAATGTCTTTCTTACAATAATTATCATAACATTTATGAGCATTAACTTCAAACAGTAACTGAAACACAGCATGCTGTGAGCCAAGAAGGATTTATGGCATCAGTTGCAAACATAATTTATTCAATTATGGTTGCTAATGCTGTTCAGAAACATTGTGTAAAAAAGACAAGATTTTAAATAAAGTACAAGTGGTGTGAAAAGTCACAAATGAGACAAAATAACCTAGGATTTAATTTACCAAGGAGTTACAATGATCCAAGGTTAACTATTTCAAGTGTAAAATACCTCATATATTGTGAAAAGTGCTACAAATTAAACTTAATTTAAGTGAGTATAGAAGAGGATATTGAAGAAGTTTCTACCTGTGAAATATCACAGTGCTTTCAGGCTGCCTAAAAACTGTGGGATGAAACATATGTCCCTCATTGTATCTGGCAAACTAAAAACCAGTGATCCCGCCAGGACAAAGGTCAATGACTCACAGATGTGCCGACATAGCGTTTCTATGTACAGAGAAACAATGAGGAGCTTCTAAAAGAGCCAATTAAGAGAAATCTGCTCTTCTCTGAGCTCCATACAACACTAGAAAACAAGAACATTTTTCATTTTTTCAAAGCTGAATCTCCACCACAGCGTGAATGACTGTCACTACTATACACAGGTGAAAAAAGAGGTGTTTTTCTATGATTAAAGAAAGTCACACTTCTGCTTGTTTTCCTGTGAAATAACTACCTGAGGTGGCCTTTGCTGAGTGCTTCTGCAGGAAATCCAGAGTCTGAGCCAGCGCTTTCTTATTGCAATGAGTGGAGAGCTCTTCCTTACATTCAAAACACCTGTTAAAGGAGAATTTTTTACATCTACTATGCCTTTCATGTCTTTTACAAAAGAGCATCAACTTCCTTTCAAAAGTTTGGGGATCGTAAGAATTGTTTATGTTTAAAAAAAAAAAAATCTCTCATGCTTACTAAAGCTTTTATCAAGGCACATTTATTTGATCCAAAATACAACAACTTAAAACATTTTTAAATATGATGGCAAAGCTGAATGTTCAGCATCTATTTCTCCAGTCTTTAGAAATAATTTTAATATGCTGATTTATCAATAATGGGAACAGTTGTGCTGCTTTATATTTTTGTTAAAACTGAGATGTTTGATGAATAGAAAGTTCAGAAGGACAGAATTTATTTGAAAACTGTAACTATGTAAATGTCTTTACTGTTACTTTTGATCAATTTTAATGCATCCTTGCTCTTGCCCCAAACTTTTTCTTATATGGTGATCTTTCAAAAAACGCATAAGGATAAATAATCATGAATACAGTATCAGTTGATATTTCCTACCAGGCTTTCCATGTACTGAGGCTGATGGTGATACAGTGAGAGTCAGAGTGATGACCTTGCTGGTGTTTTGTGGAATGCTGAGTTTCTGCCTGGTTACAACCCTGAAAGAGAGAGACACAGAAGTAAGGTTACCATATAATACTCTTGATGGAAAAAAAAGTTTTGGACAAGTTTTAGTACAATTCTTTCTGTTCAGCATGGTCAATAAAATTGAGTGATTGCAAACACAATTTTTTTTAACACACTGTCAAATCAAGGCCAAACAAACCTGTCATATTGCCAAATGTGCTGTCACGGCTTAAATGTACCGTACAAAAACTGCGGGTAAAATGCAAAGGAAACAGTAGGGACACTCCAATTACTTTTATAAAATGCTTTGGACCAGGAGTCTGTGAATAATATGACCTTTTACACACAGGCCTAATAAAACTTCATTATTTGGTTTTAAAACTTGCAGTACCCAACCGCCATTGCTGTGTTAGGCCAGCCATCATTTTTTATCTCTACTTTTTACAACAATGTTCAAATGTTTGGGGTCAGTGTAAGATATATTTTTTAAAGGGGTCATGTGATGTGATTTCACGTTCTCCTTACTCTTTGGAGTGTTACAAGCTGTTTGTGAATAAAGGAGATCCTTAAAGATGCAAAGACTAAAGTCTCAAACCCATAGAGATATTTTTTATAAAAGTCAAGACTTGTCCACACCCTCCTAAAATGGCTCGCTTAAACACGCCCCCACGTCTATGTCACTGTGAGGGAAGATTTGTATAATGGCGCCCAAATGTTTATGCAAAGAAAGAAGGCTAAACTTTGATTCTCGCTAAAGTGTTGTTGCTGCCGCTATGTCGCAGAGAAAATACTTTCTAGGGTTTTCCAAAAGAGGACACATCTAGAAATCAGTGGTTAAGTTGTATTTACAACACTGTTCCAGAACAGTTCAAACCAAATATTCAGATGTGCGCAGCCTACTTACGGAGGACTGCTTCCTGAACCTGGGAGAGTAGACTACAATGCTGGTTGTTCTAACTCACAGTCTGTAAGTACGATTTCATATTTAAAGAATTTGCCACTGACTATCCAAACACGAGTTTAGAGCAGTGTAGAGTTGAGCGTGTTGTTTGTCATTTCTCTGATCACAAAGGCAGACATGGTTTTATGTTTATGCAGCGCAATGCGTAAAAAGACAGTACAAGTCATTATAATCAGTAATTATGTCCCCACTGGATGCAACAAATGCCTCATTTGTAAAGGGTTTTATTGTTTTTGTCTTGTCATATGCGCACGACACATGTCATTCACAGTATGGTGAGAGGCGTAACAGGTATTCGGCTAATCACAAAACACTGGATAGCTGGCCAATCAGAGCATACTGTGCTTTTCAGAACGATGAGATTTGTAAAAATCTATGCGTTCCAGAAAGGCGGGGCATAGAGGAGAAACAATAATGTACAGTATGTGGGAAATAATGTGTGTGTGTTTTCTTTTTAGCTTAATCCACATAAATGCATTGCATTACACCAAATACACAACACAATGTTCTTTTTTAGCAACATCATATGACCCTTATAAATACATTGATAAATTTTATTCAGCCAGGACACATTGAATTGATCGAGAGTGAAAGGCTTTTACATTGTTAAAAAAATATATATTTCAAATAAATGCTGTTATTTTCCAGTTACCAATCCTGAAAAATTTGTATCTCAGTTTCTGTTGTACTGTTACAAGTGTGATAAGAATAAGAAATGTTTATTGAGCATCAGATCATTAACAAGAATGGTTTATGAAGGATCATGTTACTGGAGACTGTACTAATGATGAATAAAAATTCAGCTTTGTCATCACAGGTATGAATTACATTTTAAAATATATTAAAATAAAGAACAGATATTTTAAATCGTAATAATAGTTTACAATTTCACTGATTTTACTGTATTTGTCAATCAAATACATGCAACCTGTCATTGCACGCTGACAAAAACGCCTACATAGCACAATATATTACTGCAGCAGAAAGAGAAGATCTCACCTGGAACCCACACTTGAGGCACACAAGGATGTCATGTGCTCCTGCCGGTTCTCCCTCATGAATGTTCCTCTCTTTAAGGCAATCGGAGCATACAGACCACAGGCTGCCTGTCACTGCCTTCTTCACTGAGCTGAGGTCCACAGCCCTGCTCACATGCTGGCATGTCAACCCTGGATGGCACCAAAATGTAGTTTACAACTCTGTGCAAGCATTGGTAAACCTACAATCTGAATCAAAATGAACTTCATGCATGATAGATCCTTAATGTCTGATAAATCCCTTAGATGCTCCTCTGTGATTTTTTTAAATGAGTACCAAGTGTCCCATGAATAATGTACTGGAATGAGGAAGGACATTGAAACCTTAACTTACCGCCAACCTCGTCAGAAGAGTCTTCATCACGAGGCTTCTTTGGCTTGTTAGACCGCTTGGTCATGTCTGCGGTTTTTAAAGAGAAGGGGTCTTTCAGCCGCATTTGTATCTAGGAAAAAAAAGTCACTCACTAAGTATGAGAGTACACAGAAGCCTAAAACTCTGAACATTATCATACAACACATGCCCGGGAGCCAGGGCTCACAAGAGGGCCTTGGCAAGCTTACAAGGTGGGAATAAAATTAATTTTCATTTAAAATAATTATATTAAAACGAGACATTGTCATTAAAAGACTAAAACATTTTTTAAATAACTAATAGGCACATTTTTTTTTACAAAATTTTAAAATATATGAAAAGATTTATTAACTATCAACTACAATTATACAAAAAAATATATAAATGCAACTACAGGGCAGGATTTTTATTAAATAATACAAATGTAACTAAAATTAAAAAAAGGCTAACAAACTAAATAACAATAAAATACTATATTAGTTTTCCCCTCAACAATTTTTGTTTTCACTGAAGAACATATCGTTTTAAAAACTGTAATTAATATAATCTATTGACACTCCTGAGTATTGTTCATTTCCATCTCAGTAGGCAGACACTGCAGTCACTTTTAGTCCTATTTACACCACATGTATACTGTACCAAAGAGGACAGCATTTGAATACAATTTTGATAAGGAAGTCTCCAGTACAACCATATAAATTAGAACTTACGAATCAGGAAGTGAGGATAATAAAGACACACAAAGGAAATAAGTTATTAGCACAGCCACTGTGGGCTGTGGCAAAGAAAACAAGGGCACGAAACCTGAGACTTGCCCAGGTAACTGATACAATTGACAGCAGGCACCGATATTGGGTTAAAGGCCTTTGATTCTTTAATAAGTCACAACTGTTTATAGCACAAAGTTGCTCCAAAAGAGTAGTTATAAACATTAAATGTCTTTGGCTTACAGTAATAAACCCAGCTCACCCTGTTTATGGTGCCCTCCTCTCCAGGCTCACTACCAAGTGAACGTCAGTTGTCAAGTGGCCAGGTGGAAGAGCGAAGCTGTTAACTTACATATGCTTCCAAGTTTAGAAATACGAAAGAATTTCTGCCTGTGGTTTTGGTTTTCGGATCTTACACTTCGACAATCAGGAATCGAGTAATCCGGAGACGCCGTTTATAATCTGATTAACAGATTTTGTCCGCGTATTTGGTCGCATTTGGAGGAGAACTGAAAGCACAAGTATCACATGTGTCACGTGGTCGCATCCTCAACGACGCACTACGGATACTTGTATGGCCAAACTCGTTTGTATATCTGTGGTTACAAAAGAGTTGTTTTAAAAAGTGCTGTGGTGTTTTGTATAAATGTTAGCGCAAAAGGGCAGTATAATATAGAAAACGTAACTTTTTTCTATTTTTTATGATGGTCTATTTTATTTTACTGTTTGCATAATTGAATCAGTTTCACTTTGCAGCATCTCTATGCATTAGGCCTATATGTTGTATTCGCACATTTCACTTGTCTTCGCATTTTTCGTATTTGTAATGCAAGTAATATTATAATAATGTATTTTTCATATAGAAATTAAAATAAAGGTAGGCTACATTTTCTTATCAAGCCAAGTACCGCTACTTAAATATTTAATTCCTGCATGTCCACTTTCACTACTAAGATTAATTGTCACACTATAATCCAATACACCTGACCATAATTACTTATATCAAAATACAGTATAGCACTTTGTTAAACAGATTCACAAAAAAAATGAAAAGATAACGATATTTTAACGATATAAAATAAATAAATAGTAAAGAAGCATTCGAGTTTGGGATTTGAAAGAGGAGCCAACGTAACTGGTAAGGTAATAGGTAGTTGTGCGCATGCGTACAATTCGTTATGATGGTAGTTCATTACGAAATCTCAGCTCTTCAAGCCAGCCTTCAGTAGATGTGTCCTAAGAGCAGTAGAAGACTCCAGTGTGGTTATAGACGTCCGTGAGCCGTGGGAACTCAGGGAATATGGGAACATACCGGGGTCACAAAGTGAACAGTTAATATACAATAAGGCATGATTACAATATTTTAATGAAGGGCTGCCCAAACGTTTTACTTTTTACTATGATGAGCCAAAATTTAAACCTTATTGCAGGCCATAGGCCAAAATTAAATGTAACATTTTCCAACTATATTTTATTAAAATATTTTTTTTTTTATATGCAACCAGAGTATGGTTCAAAACAATAGTTTTGTGTTATGTTTGCAGGTCTACTCAAAGAGACTGATGCAAATAATGAATACTATTCAGCTTCAGTGGCATGTATTTTTATAAAATGCTTTTTCTGAATAAAAGAAATTGCACATTAAAACCAGTTTAAGATCAATATGCTATAGTGCTCTATATTGAAGTTCTGTTGGCTTTAGTTGTCTAAGTTGTCTCTGTCTTCTTGTAGGGTCCAGCATTATCCAGGTGGAAGGCAAAAATGGGCAAAACATTAATAAATAAAACCTTTTTTTGTTAAGTCTGAAAGATGAATAGTGCACATTCTATAATGATATTTTATTTGATGTGGTTAATTTGAATGGATAGTGCAGTGGCCAGTGTGTATGTTATAACTTCTGTTCATAGGGCTCTTGTTTATTTGCCTAATAGTTAAACCTAAATATTTTGAGAAGGCAATCCAAATAACAGGGGGAAAAATGTATGCATTTTATTCAGTGATTTATGAAGTCAACATAGCACTGTTTAAAAAAAAACTTTTTTTTACTTTAATGTAAAATTGAAATAAATATTAGAATGCAGGGTGTAACTCGTCCTTCATCATCTGTGCTACGAATATGAATATCAATACTTAATTTAGTGGCTTCAGTTTTGCACAGGAAAAAATTAGTCAAGTTTTCTTCACATAATGTAAAAATCAGATGAACAGTTTTTTTTATTGAACTACAAAAAAACTTTAATTTATGTGCAAATACATATTTTATTCATCAAAGAATCCTGATTGAATTAATGTTTTTAACAAAAATATTAAGCAGGACAACTTTCTCATCACAGGAATAAATTACATTTAAATTTTTAATGATATTGTTAATGTTTATTTGCTTATGCATTTTTCAGTGTAATCTGTGACTAATGATAATGAGCTGTATAGGGCACTGCCATTATATAATCAAAGAAGATTGTCTAAAAGAGGTACAAAATCTGTCAACATGGGGCAGTATACTTTCAAAGGTAAATCTTTGTACCTAATTATTAACTAAAAAATAGTGCCTTTAATGAACATGCGAATACCTCACTAACTTTCTTTTCTGAGAGTGCAGTAGTCGTATTAGTCTTTGATATGTTTATGCTTATAAGAATTAATGCCATTAATGTGGATGGGACAAAGCTGTCTCTTACTGGTGAATCTGAAAAAAAATTTTTTTTAAATAAAAGTGAGCAAAGCAGCATGAGCAGACAAATATAACAGTGGCTTATTATTGGCAATAAAGAGGATAGTCTATTGTCTTTACCAATGCTGTCATAGTTTGTTTTTTCTGTGTGAGCACTGCTATAGGGATGAGTGACTAATGTACTGTAATGGAACGAGACAGCAGGAGTAAAATAACGCCTGAGTGTTTGAGCTCATTTAGCCACTGCTCACATCTCAGTTAGATGTAGACCCAGCCTTCCTCCCACTTGCCTGGCAAATCTTAGATAGTTGGATAGAATCTCATAAACCACATTCGGTCAGCATTCTCAAAAAAAAAAAAAAAAAAGAGTTCTGTAATGATTAAAAATTAGACCATATTTCAGCTGAAATATTTTTTAGATCCTGATTAAAGAATCTAAGGACTTTGTAATTCCCCACTTACATTCTTTAGTCATCTCAAGCATGAATCTCAGACAGGCACACTCTAGTTTTGCACATTCTGCCATGTAAATAGTGACCACATTAGTGTCATCTCCCTCTGCTCAGATTGACCTGGTGACATTACTCCTTGCCCTATCGAGAAGCATGTGTAATTAAAACCCTACATATCAAATCACATCACGACTACACCTCTAATGAAACCTTGTCTCATAATTTACCCCTTTATTCAACACCTCTCAAGACCCTGACAGATGTTTGAGTGACAGTACTAATTCTTGATTGAGCAGAGGCTCAACATTCCCATAGCATTGACTCATGTTTATACAGAGTATAAAAAGCCTGGATCTCTGGGAGTCTGGATTTGCGAGCTTGTAAGAGGAAGATCAACACACAGCAAGGCCTTAACATTTAGTCACTTGCCCATGATGAGTCGCAGCCCAGAAAGGATCTCATCCTATCGCCGGCATTTCGAGGACACCAGCACCTCCTCTTACCAGGTGAGGGTCAGCAGCCCTTCTCCCATCAGACGGGATGTCGGGAGGTGCCGTTCAGCCAGCTACACCCGTAAAGCCAGAGCTGTCAGCAGCAGCATGGCACTGGGTCGGAGGACCATCTCATCCTCACGCAGTCAGCCCTTTATGACTGGGTAAGCATTGCCCATCCTGCCTGCACAGATAAATAAAGGAACAAAGCAGAAAATCATTACATGCATTAAACGAAATGCAATTTGTTTAACCTATACAGAATTATTTTTTCTCTTCTTCTTCATCTCAAAGTAATTCATATTTTATGGCATTTAGGAGATGATCTGCCTTATAATTAGAGAGATTTTTCAACTGCCAAATATACATAGGCCTATTCTGTTGTTTGGTTGCAACTTACTTCTTTGTTAGAACATGAACACTTTTTTTAAATTGTATTTACTGATCCGATAAAAATCACACAAGGCCTCTAGAAAAGTCAAGCGCCCTCAATAATTGTGTGACCCAATAATAACAAAAGTGACAAACAACTGCATCTTTCCCATATCATCCACACTTTACCTTGCATTCACTTCACATCTCATTTTACCTTAGGAATTCACGTTCTGATAAATCTGAACTAATTGCAGTGTCGGAATGGGATCCATCTGTCTTAGCGGAGGGGGTCCAGGGGTCGATCTCGACCAGGCTTCTGCAGAAAACCGTGAATTCCTGAACACACGAACCGGTGAGAGACAAGAGATGATTCTGCTCAACGATCGACTGGCAGCATACATCGAGAAGGCAAGTGTACTCACACATAATTAGTATGCCCTTGGGGCATATTTAAAACACTAAATTCATCACAGTGTTAATGGTGCCATTCATATTTTGAATAACACAGCCTACTATACTTAATAACTAATACCACAATTTAAAAAGCAACATAATTTAACAGTGCTCTTAATGCTCGTGGAAACAAGCCTCATTTTTAGAGCCATCTTTGACAGGATTTGTCTGATTTGGCCACGCTTGAATGCGTCGCGGGCACTGGCAGTGTGGAAATGCCACTGCTGGCTCGCGAGATAAAGCGCATTATTCGCACTTCTGTGGGCACACAGACATTGCACATAACACGCGTACTGTGTTGTCTTATTCTCCTGTCGCAACAAAGGTCCGTTCGCTGGAGCAGCAAAATAAATTGCTGGAGACGGAAATCGAGGCCCTAAAGAATCGATACTTGAAGCCCACCGGCCTTCGCCTGCTGTACGAGGAGCAACTCCAGGAGCTGAAGAGGCTGGCGGACCACATGAGAGTACAGCGGGTACATATAATCTTAAGTATACCGGTATCAAATAAAATTGTAAAGATCTACAATAAATGTAGCTACACCTGGTAAATTAACATGCAGCCATGTTTAACGTGTATTCGTGAATTAATTTGCCTAAATTAAATAAATGTTTTATAAATATTTACACTGGGCTATTTTTGGAGCAGAATATGGTTGTTTTAGAGGGAGGGAACAGGTAATGATTCGTATTGAGGGGGAAATAGTATCAGACTAAGACACAGTCAATACCTATAATTACTTTTAAAGGACCTTGCTATCGCTGCAAAGGATGCTATGGCGGGTCAGCTGGAGATGATGAAGGTGAAATACGAGGAGGCCTTGGAGATGAGGAAGAAAGCCGAGCTTGATATTGAAGCCTTCCGTCCGGTATGATTACCGTAAAATTGTCTGAAAACATTTAGTTATAGAATGAGGTAGAGTGAGGTGAACATCTTTTATCACCTCAGGATGTGGACGCCGCCACCGCCGCGCGCATCGCTTTGGAGAAGCAGCTAGAAAACCTAGAGGTGGAACTAGAATTCCTTCGAAGAGTACACAAAGAGGTAATTAAAACGCAAAATAGTTGTATTGCCCTTAATAAATAAATAGATAAATGATTATTTTTTTCAAAACCGCACATATACAGGAAATCGAGGAGCTTATGAAACAGATATATGTGGTCCACGCCTCAGCAGCAGACGCCTACAGCCTCCCAGACCTCTCCAGCGCCATCCAGCAGATCCAACACCAGTATGATGACATTGCCGCGAAGAATTTACAGGTGAGGATTTCTCACATGATCTCTATTGGAAAATATTGGAAAATGTTTGAATGTTTCTGTATACATAATTAAAATATTTCAGTTAAAAATGTTGCTATGTGTTTTCCATCTTAAACGTTTAAAATGAAAGTGGTGGCATGTTTTTTTATTTATTTTATTTTATATTTATTTTTTATTTTGATTTTTTTGTGGAATTAAGTTTGTGTGAAAAGCTTCAAAAAAAAAAAAAAAAAAAAAAAAACTAAATAAAAAACAAGCAAAATACTGAGTTAAATGTTTAAACGAAATACTTCATTTAACAAAACAGTTTTTCTGCAGGAAATGGACTCTTGGTACAAAACTAAATTTGATGATCTCAACAACAAAACGTCAAAACACGTGGACAAGACGCGTAGCGTGCGAGAGGAAATTGTAACTGCTAAGAAGGACGTAAGTAACCATTATTGATACATGCTTAAATTGGGCAATATAACCAAATTCAAAATTATTACAGTATAACAGTCATTCGTTGTTTCCTCTTGTTTTTAATATTCTACTTATTTTTAGATTCAAAATAAGGAGCGTGATCTGGACTCTATGAAAACCAAAAATGAGGCTTTGGAAGCACAGATTCGCGAGACTCAAGAAAAGTACAGAAAAGATCTAGAGGAACTCCAGGTGAGAAACTGAGTCACATATAAGCATGCCTTGGCCTACATATAAAGTAAAATAAAATAAATAAATAAATAAAAAGAATCTGAGCATATGCATGAATATAAATATGATTCTAGCATTTCTTAAGACTTCAGATCTTTATTAAAAAATTTTCAGGCAAGAATTGAAGCCTTGCAGCTTGAGCTGAAATCCTCCAAACAAAGGACAGCACTGCTCCTGCGTGAATACCAAGATCTGCTCAATGTGAAGATGGCCCTGGAGATTGAAATTACCACATACAGGTAGATTTTAGATACTTGAAAATCTCTTTAAATACAAACAAATACCACACTCCAAAACCACTCGCAGCTTTCAGTTTAAAACATACCAGAAGTTAATGACAAGTGACAATTATTTCAGAAACATATGGAAACCTATTTTGTAAATTTGATTGTTATTTATTTTTTGTGCTATTTTTCTGTATACTTTATAATCATTGTGATCTTTTTACTTTATTGACCCTTTAGTATTGCATGTGTTAGAGATATGCATTTCTGACAATAAATTATTTTTCTGTTTCCTTCTATTTATTTTTGTCTGTACCATTCTGTTGTTCTTTTTGGATCATGCTTGCTGTTCAAATTTATGCTGTAACAGATTTTTTTCAATTGTCTTCAATCCTTCCTTCTAAATTTTTGTTTTCGTTCACAGGAAGCTCATTGAGGGTGAAGACTCTCGCATTGCTTCTGTGATGCAGGGCATACAGACCATGTCCCTCATGAGCGGCAGCGTAAGTGTTCAAAGTTCTGGAGCAGCAGGTGTTGCAGGGGTTGCTGGAGGTCCTGGGGTTGTTCCAGCCACAGGTCTTGGAGGAGGTCTAGACAGTGGGCTTACCAGAGGTCTTGGAGGAGGGATTGGCAATGGTCCTTCCAAAAGTCTCGAAGGTGGTAATGGCGGAGGTGCTGGAGTAGGTCTTGTTAATGGCATCACTGGTGGAGTTGGCGACCCAGGCGCCGCTGCAGACTACACTCAAGAACAGGCTGTGGAGATGACTGAGAGGAAGACTGTGCTTATCAGGTAGCATTAAAATCAAGCTTTCTGTCAGAGCTGTGACTTAGTGGTTTGCATGTGTTCGTGCATGAACTTCAGTTCTGACCTTAAGTCAAATTCCAATCCCATTCCCGTATCTCCCTTTACATATTATTTCTTTATTAAATAAAAAGTGTTCTGTTTTAGATTTTTATTTTAGGCTACTTAGATTCTGCATTGCTTTTTTCCCACAGAACCGTTAAAGCTGAGGACGACACGCTGGAGAGCAACACACTGGAGAAATCGTATTCCATCTCTGGAGCTGCTGATGAAGAAGAGTAGTGGTGTATTCTGCTCACCAATCATGCCTTCAGATGTGCGTGCCTTACAAACCAAAGATCAGCTTGCATCTTGCATTGCTTGTCCACAATAAAGCTCTGAGCATCACATCATTTTGTATGTTTTGTTTCTCCATTGTTTGTGCACACAATCAACAGGTGTAGATGCAGGGTGCATTATGACTGTGTTGGAGACAGATGATGAGGAAGGAACAGACAGGAAAACAACTTAGGATAAAGGCAGGGAGAGTGATGTGTCACTCCAGGCTCAGTGTATCAGCTCGATTCTTTGGCCAAAGGGGAATCCCATGCAAGCCGTCATAAGAACAGTACTGCCACAACATGAAGTCACACTCACTGTATGGCCCCATTCTATCTAAATCTACACTCCTCCTCTGCATCTGATCCATCCTGATCGGTCCGCACTGGAACATGCCAAACACTCATACTGTCTGGAAGTGTGAAGGAGATGTGCACTGGAGTACTTAAGCATAAAACTATACAGAAGCCAGACACTGTGGGTAAAAGGGGCATGCCACAAAACAGTCAAAGATATATAAAGCTTGGCATGTGGCACTCTAACAATTTAAAGTTAATATAACTCACTGTTAATTTATCCTATATGAAAGGATCTATACACATCCATCAAAGACTTTAAATGACAGCGCATGAGCCTGACCTTGAGCACTGACAAACTACACTTCATACCTGTGAGTCAACAGAATACAGCAAATCAGATATTACTGATCACACATAGCAAGAACTAAAACATGCAGAACGGTTGCCAGAACTAATCAACTGAGACAAGGAAGTCTAAATTTTAAAAAAGTTGTGAGGCACACTGACATATGATATGTGTGAATTTTAGAGCAAGTATAATCAGCAACAATAAAGATGAATGTAAGGTATTTGCTTTCTCCATATTTAGGATTTTATACATATAATTGTATGCCTATAACATGCGCTACTCTATGATCTGTTATTTAGACAGTATACATTATATAGTTCAGAAAAAAATATTAATTATCCTCACTGACTTTCTGTTTAAGATAAGTAGTAAGTTTATATTATTAAATTTTATTTTCTGACATTATTTGAGAATCATTGGCCTAATTACACTAATAATGTAATCTTAAACACAAGGGATTTAGTCTAGTTTAAATAAGTCAAAACTGTCATACAGTCATTTAATCGTTATTAGGATATTTTGTCAGCAGTTCATTTCATTTTTAAAACAAAAACAAAAACAATTTGTATAAAAATAACTCATTTATGCATAATTATTTTTATCATCATCTCAGGCCAAATCGCTGTGCCTTTTTTTAATTGACAGCACTGGGACGATTCAGGGTCTTGAACATATCGGATTAATCAATAGCCCCTCATTACTATTTTATCCACAGTCATCATTTCCACAAGCTCATCCCACCCGAAAAGGAGGCGCAATTAACGGCCAGTACTTGCCTTTCGTTGTTTCTCTGCAGAAATGCACTGGACATTATGAAAAACCCAGAAATGTCAATCCTGGCCATTAATGAGAGGCTACTGACAGTCGCAGAGACGGTCGCTGATTCATATCATTAGCATGCCTTTTCCTAGTCAAGTAATGCACATCTGAGCTATAGGCGTTGTAAAGTTGGTGATATGCATTACGGCATGATGGAAATGAACTGCCTCATGCATTGCCTGCATGCGTGTATTATCAATATAATTAGCTGGCGTTTACGTGAGTGGCTACATGACCTTTGAAAGACGGGAGCTATCCAGGGTCCTGCCAGGCTTACATACACATTTAAAGCTGTTGAAAATTTTGCTGTTACAAATTATAAGAATCAACGGCAAATGCAATAATTTTTAAAAAGTATTACATTTAAAATAAAAAATTCAAGTGTGGAAAAGTGTAATGTCTCATTCAAAATTAATTAAAAAAAACAAAAAACAAAAACACCTAGGCTTCATTTACAGATCTCAAGGTGACATTTTTCAACTCATAAAGACAACATTTTTATCAAGTAACAATTTTCCTTACAAATTATATTCAAAACCACATATTTTAGCTTACCTGATGAATATTGTGTCTGAACAGTTACTTGTCGGGTACATTATAAAATATTATGCAGACACAAATTATTCAAAATGTTTTCAATTCACCACTGAACTTGAAGAATGCCGTCAATGGAAAAACTAATGATCCGTCTGTACACACCATCACACGAAACTCCCTCAGCTTTTTTTCGCCAGCGACAACTTAATTGATCTGAGGATCAAAAGAGGGCAAAAGTTGGTGCTCTCTAAAACCTGAGAATTTCGGTCAGTTTTTGCATATGGTTTTAGTGCCTTTATCCCAATTAGACCCGGCTGACACACAGAGCTATTCATAGCAAACCTCCTCTGAATAAATTTGCCTAAAAATGAACTTCACAAATAGAGCTCGCGGTAAAGGCGTTCGTCAGAAGAGAGAATCGGATAGACTGAAGGCTCATTCTTTCGCGCTCGAGTGAAAAAGGGTATGAATTTATAAGGTACACCGAAACATTTCAATTCAGACAAATTTACACCCCATTATGCGAGGCCTTTCAACTGAGACAAGAGAGTTAAAGTTGGGGAAATTCGGTTCAAAAGGCAGAGCTAACTTTGTTCAGGCTTTGAATACTGAAACGAAGCAGCCCCCTTCCTTTTGAGAGCATTTAGAAATGGGAGCACGCATGAACAGAGTCGAATCGGTAGCCACTTATCTCGCCACTTTCTAATGCGACTTTGAATATTAGTCTGGGTTAAAATCCCAATCGTGTCATCTGGTGGGACTCCCATACAAGCATAATTACTATTCAATCGCGTCACTAATGTCCCACCCGCATCCCCTATCTGCGACGCAGCTAGTCCGGCCTTTGTTAGGCGTGCACTTTCCCGCAACGAGAGCGAGTGGGTTAAGCGCATTAGGCATGTAAGATTAATATTTGTAGCCAAACATATTTATACACATTTAAAATACATTCATTCATTCATTAATAAACACTCATAATTTTCTCAAGCTTTAATTAGCACAACACCAATATGCCATGCGACTTGTTGAAAATGATGCACAACTAAAGTAAAAATAAGTGATTTGTATACAAAACGAGTTGTTGTCCTTATTTGCAATGAAAGGAAAACAACGAAAAAAGAAAGTAAGAGCCCATGAAGGGAATTTGTATGGATGATCGTTAATGGTTGGTTTAAAAAAAATGTTGAGCTCGGGCTTTGTGCATCGTTGAGATAGAGTGGTGAACCCTTGGCATCCAAGCCCAGTTTGGACGCATGAATGAAACCCCTGGTGAGACACTGCAGTTCTTCACACAGTCTCTGATACCCTACATTCATGCAACCTGTTAAATCAAATCCAACATTTAACTCGAATTGTAACGCTGAGACCCTGAGAAAATGCTTTCAAGCACCTGACTGAAACTTTCTCCAAATCTCACAATCCGGCGTGTAAAAAATGTCCTGGAATGCTCCGTTGGGGTCCACAATGTTGTTCCGAAATAAAGCTGCTGCCGTGTAATTAATGTGCCGTTTAAAAGACAGCGGACAATGCGAGCGTTCAAGCTATTTGATTTCATTTAATTTTCCATCCCATTTGCTCTGAACACTGCTTTAGCTCCCAAAAACCTGCTCCAATGAGCGCTTTGGGATTACTTTCACCCTTTACTTCTCCTGGTGAGGAGGACAGAAAAGAAAAACGTCCCCGTTTCCGCCTTTGTGCACAATTTATTAGTTGGAAAACTTCGACTTTAAAGAACACAAGACGAGAATGAGAATGGGACCGGCTGGTGTGAGAGCTGTAGAGGCCGGACCCGCTGTTGCAGAGCGGATGGGAACCAGTCACAAATGGCAACATTAATAAATAACCCACCACACAGCCGGCCTTTGCATGCGCCTATTCAAAAATTGTTCGCGTGTCGTTCACGCTCTTTGACTCATTAAGGAGCCCAAAGAGAAAGTTTCAGAAAGGAGCAGTGGGGTACCTTTTCCTGAAGAAAGAAATCCCACCTCAGATTCTCCAATTACAGCCGAGTGTCATCATAGAGTCGCCAGGCCAGAGGTTAGCAGGACATGTTCATGGCTTGAATTTATCGCCCACAAATTATTGTTTCTTTCCCTGGACCTCTGTTCAGTCATTGATGGCCACGATCAAAGAGGTCAAACGAAGTTTTAAAACCAGTGGGCAACAATACCACTAAAGTCACTTCAAATGACAACCAAGTGTCAAGAGTGAATGTAGTGGACTCCTCTTGCCATATGTCTGAATTAATGAAAAAAAAAGCAGAAGAAAAAGAAAATGTGAAATGTTCAAGTGTATTAATTCGTGCAGGCTAAATGATTACTTTTCCGGAATGTTTAACAATAAAATAAATAAAAACATATATATATAGTTATTTCTCCTTTTCTATTTAATACAAGTGAAGACAACGAAATCTGCTAGGAGATGAAATATTGGCAAGCAGAAACTCTTGTCTTGTACAAGATTTCGTGTTTTGTTCTGCATCCTTTGATAAAAAATTACCATTCATTCTGGAGCCCTGCAGGGCGCTTCGTCAAAACCGAACGCGCACATCCTGGTACGTGACCTGTTGTCAAAAAGTGTGAAATGATAAGGTGGTGGTTATTTTGAACGCGGCTCTTATTTTTTTATTATTATCATTATTATTATTTTTTGGCTGGTTCTCCCGTTGAGTACCTGCCCGGTCCCAGCACGGCACACGCCGGGAGTCAATAGAAGTTAACAAGTCTCCCAAACATTCCTGCTCCTTTTGTTGAAACTGCAACAGACAATGCAGCCAGGGAGAGAATAAAGAGCTTTGAAGTACATAAAACCTAAAAGGATGCAGCCAAGTAGATTTAAAGTAGTCACTGATTTCCAAAAACTGGTTTGTATAGGAACAATAAAAGGGGAGAGAATTTATGGAGAAATTATACAGTGAATTTGTCACTTAAAATATCGGAACTGTCTGGCGGACAAAGCCACATGCTGAGGATTAATGGTTGCGCCAGACCTTTGATTCTGCACTCTCTTTTCTCTGCCCTTGACAAATTGGATTTTGGGGATGGGAAGGTCGCTGGGGCCTATTGTCTCTTGACCATTTGGAGCGGTTCATTATGCGTGAGGGTGAGGGAAAGTCTCCATGTGACCATTTCGGAGGGTTCTACAGCTGCTAAAAGAGCGCAACTCTCTCATAGCGCGCTGCTCGCCCTTGCGCATTAATGTGCCGAGGGGTACCTGACCTGGACATAAGAAAAGCCGGATCACACACGCCACCGCGTCACTTTATGGGCGGATATTAGTCTGTCCTCATCTCAGACTCTCTCATCTTAATCAGTGCCTGCTTGGTCTTCCTGTTTCGGTTAGCGCAGCCCCACACAGAGTCAGCCATGCAAGCGACTCGGACACCCACTATCAGTGTGTTCGCCGACTGCAGCATCCCAGCCGGGCTTCGGATAGGACCGGTCCCGGGTATCTTCAAACTGGGGAAGTATGTCTCGGACCGCAAGGAACTTGGAGTGAAAAAGAAGGTGAGTTAGTTTTCTTTTTTCCTTTTTGTTTTTGACCAAAGTGTTCAACTTTTTATTATCGCTTTTGAAACTTTTATTATTATTATTCTTATTATTATTGAAAATGTACTTTGAGAGAAATGTGAAATATTTAAATTTCCCATTGCAAATAGATAAAGCATTCGACACATTTTAAACAGCATGCAAAATAATAAATAATAAAATAAATAAAAATAGGCTAGATCATGCATGCAAATATATCTTTACGTTTGTATTTTTTCTGCAGCTTTTTTTTATTTAAACTGCTGAATGACAACTACATAGGCCTACAAGTATAAAATAATAATCGTTAATAATAACTATTATTGTATTTTTAAATTACAGCAATATTATTATTAACATATTATTACTATTATTATTATATTAATAACAATACCATTGTTTCCATTTAAAAAACAAACATGCAGCTAAAAACTAGTAAAAAAAGTTAAAGTAAATTATCTTACTTTACTCGATGCAGACCTGTCACTCTTTATAAAGCATCCTCGTATTAATTGGTTTGTGCTGTCAGTTTGGAAATAATTGAGTTATATTAGCAGGACAACATGTCATTCTACGCCTTTCACTTAACCGCGTTAATAGGGTGACCTGAGTTTCTGCGCGAGATTTCATGCCCTCTCTCCCTTTAAATTTCAAAGCCTTGAGAGCTGCTTATTCCCATCATTTCATTTTTTTAAAGAAAACAGTAATCTAAAAGATAAACAAATGATTACATAAAATACTGCTTACATTTAACTGGAAACAATGTTAAATATGAACAAAAATAGCAATCGTAATTCTATTAAATACAGATGAAGTCAAATGAACTAAAAATATTACATTAAAATTATAAAGATCTTTTAATTATTTTATTCTACAAGTCTAATAATATGTGGAATATTCGTAAATCTAAGGGTCGTAAAAGGCGTCACATGTAAATGGCATTTACTTTCCTAAATAAGTTGTAAATAGACTGGAGCTCTTTACGCTGTCTGCTTCTGTGATTGATGCGCGTAAATGCAACGCCGAGGGCCATGGGCGATCATCAGGTGCAATCTCTGTGTCAAATGTCACGCTTTAATCTTTAATTTGTTTGAACAGAATAGAAATGCTTTGACACTCTTCAAATTCGTTTCTCATATCAACTCAATTATGTGGTCCGTTCCTTGAAAATTATCGCCATTGTCTAATAGACCGAATAAATGATATTAACGCTCTTTTGTTTGAAATACCTTGGGGTGATGTAATTAATAATGTCTGAGAAAGAGAAAAATAAAAAAGACAACAAAAGAAAATCTGAAATGAGTAGCATTTCAAATAAATTAAATGTAAAAAAATCTAGATATTCAAAAATGCTATTACAAAATATTTCCAACAGATTTGAAGGAGGCAAACGTGGTAAAAAAATATATTTTTCAATTTCATGGATCATTTGGACTGTTTTAGATATAAGCCAAGTAAGCAACATTAAAACACGTTATTCATGATAAAAATCTGTTTTTGCAGATTCGTTTGGTGAGGGGAGAATTCGTGGATGAGTCTGGCAGTGCAGTTCCAGATTGGATCGGTTTAATACGCGCAGCCAGGAACAGTCAAGAACAGAACCTCGAGGCAGTCTCGGATTTACCTGGAGGACAGGTGAGCTAAACAAAACAAAAAAAAATTAAAAAAAAAAAAAAATACAGACAATTTCTAATAATTTTACTTCTTTTCAAAAGATATTCTACCGTGTTCTGAGAGAAATACAGGCTGGAGAAGAACTGAGTGTTTGGTATTCCAGTGCACTGGCGCAATGGTTTGACATTCCTACGACTGCAACTCCAACACATGACGAAAAAGGTATAATAAAATAATAATGTTTATTTAAAAATTAACATTTTTATAGGGAGTAGAAAATACACTTCACTTTTTAATAAAGCTCAGAAATACAAATTGTATGGTAATTTACATTATGAAATTGTTTTGAAATGTATTTATTTTTGTCCAAACGTAAATCTGGCAATTTTGTTGTCATTAAATAAAGCGCAGAGGAATTCCTAAATATAACATTTTATGAAATAATAGAAAGCACGTTATGAAGAGCAACAAACGGATTTAAGTAACGCCACCACCAGCAGAATCTAATCCGATTTAATAGGCTTATCTGAGAATGCTGTCAGATTATCCGTGTTTAGTTAGTAAATCGAAAGATATGTTGTCTGGGGCAGTAACTCTTATTGATTGGTTGAGAATTATTGAGCTGCATACACATATAGCTACTGCAAGCTACTGTATTTGCTATATAATAATGCTTGATCATGATTGGCACTATGGCTGCATCATCTCTCTCCTAATTCGTTTTATTCTCTAATAAAGTCCTGGATGTCCTCTCATGGGCTGATGCGCGTTGTAGTTTAGCTGGGGGAAGAGGTTAACAAATGTCATCTAGTCATTAATATTAATTTATTCAAAAGCATATAAATTCAAAAAGGTGCTCTACGGTAAATTAGCTGGCTGCGTAAGGTATTGTTGGCTTGTGAATGCAAACTTTTATGTGGGATGTATATTGCTCTGATTTGCGACGCTTTACTGTGAGCGCTCCTCTCCGGCCAATACACGGTGCGCTCCTTGACATACGCGTCCTATTCTCCTGCGTCAACAGATGGGCCAGCCTCATTGTCTTATGCGACTAGCGATTTCAAGCAGCAGCTGCCGTCAATTCCACGGGAAAACACACAGAGAAAGTCTCTATTCAATGTATTGGCTTGTAAGCGCCAGATTGGACCGGAGCTTGCTCATTTGATGGTGACAATAAACAACGGGGTTTTGCAGATTACAAAATCATTACATCTATATCATTGACCCCAGACTGCCCAACTGGTGTCATGCCAACGTGACAAAGGCGAGGTGATAAAAAATCACGACGGCGGGCTTTAATAATGGAAGGTTATCAGATTTCGCAAAGAACCATTTCTGATCAATGATGAATTTTATACTACGTGTTCTTGAGTTCCCCGTGTGCATTAAAAACATCTTTATGACGCAGTACTAGATTTTTATTTGTGTTGAACTCAAAAAAAGCTTTTCAGTGTAAACTTGGAAAACACTTTTCTACACAAAGCAACGCAATTTAATTGCTTCTCAGTTTTATTAATTAATATTTTATTTTTATTTTTCTCAGGTGAGGAGCGCTATATTTGCTGGTACTGCTGGAGAATATTCAAATACCCGAACACCCTGAAAGCCCATGTGCATTTCCACTGTGCGTTAAGCAACAGCAGAAGTTTGGTAAACAACGAGCAAGCTAGAGGCACAGACAGCTTTAACAGATCTCCGAAATCAGGGGACATCCCAAATACGTCCTCCTCTCCACGGAACAGCCAAAACACCTTTATGCCAGACGCCGTGAAACGGGTCGCGTCCACCTCACCGTTCGCCAATAAAGCGGGACTATCGAAAAAACTGAGCGCAGAGGATCAGGACAGAGCCCTTGACATGAGCGTGACCTCCTCCAGAAACCCCGGACACATCCTGGGCCTCGGCGGGACCTCTTCTGTGCTCCACAGCATGGGTTTCCATCCAGGCGTGCGCTCTGCTTTCAAACCAATGGGACTTTCGAAGATCTCCCGGGCCGAGGTCGCGAGAGACGAGCCTAATGGGAAACCAAACAGTGTCGGGTTTAGCAAACTACTGGGGAACAACGTTCTACCTAACGTTCACCCGTCAAAATGCTCGCACCCCATGGACAGCACACCTCCCGCGATCCCTTGCGCAAACAGCATCCGTGGCTTTCCTCTTCTGCCACATTTTGAGGAAAACTCCGCTTTCAAGCACGTTGACAGCCGCATGCACTCTGCCCTGTCCCCCCCGCGTTACTCCCAGCTACCGGCCGGGTTTCACTTCGAGAGGTTCTCCTTGCCACAGTTTGATGGGGGGAAATCCTACAATGGGGACTGCAATATACCCCTAATGCCATTCACGGTTTACAATGGGGAGATCCTTTATAGCTCCCCATACTACCCTCTTAAATTTCACTTTGGCAACCTGCTTAAATACCCAGACTACTTTGGCGCACCAGCTCTGAATCCAGATCTAAACGCGATTACGAACATCGACAGGGAGATAGCGATGCACACGCAACAGCTGTCTGAAATCGCCGTAGAGAAGAACCGTTCACGACTGGAGTCTCTGCCCGCATCTAACCCCAACTCGGGCAAGCCAAAAAAGGGACATTTGTGTCTTTACTGTGGCAAATTGTACTCTCGAAAATACGGGCTGAAGATTCACATGAGGACTCATACAGGCTACAAACCACTCAAATGTAAAGTGTGTTTTAGGCCCTTTGGCGATCCCAGCAATCTCAACAAACACATCAGACTGCACGCGGAGGGAAATACGCCCTACAGGTGCGAGTTTTGCGGGAAGGTGCTCGTGCGCAGGCGAGATTTGGAGAGGCACGTCAAATCGAGGCATCCAGGCCAAAGCATCAAAAAATCCGATGACAAAATCGAAGGCATGTTCGAGGATGGCGAACAAAAAAGCGACAACGACAGCGACGTCGACGTTTGCTTCACAGATGACCAGAGCGACCAGGAATCGAGTAAACACAATGATTAATGGACTAATTTCTGGACACGTTGAAATGGACTTTGCTCTTAAGTAGCTAAATTATGCATGTACATAAATTAGTTATGAATTTGTTTGTTTATTTTATAAAATCAGAAAACCTTGTGGAAGCAAATGTTCCTCTATAATAATTTTGTGAAGGAGTCACTCATCAAGTTAATCTAATAACATGCTTATTGGTATTGAGGACATCTCGGCACCCCCAATGGAGCAGCACTTTATAAAGACGGGTTAATGCCATAAAACGAGTTTGCGTTATTTTGTTGTTAAAATGATCTGACCGTTTAAATCAGAATAGCACTTTTATTACCAAAAGCATTTAATACATTCTGTAAAAAAAAAAAAAAAAAAAAAAAAAAAAAGATCTTTGCATAACAACCGGCACCTACCAATACAAATAAAAGTGATGTTTAAAAGAAATACTGGCATGTCTATTTAGTCGTAAAGCATTTGTATAAAAAAACAATAAATAAAAGAAAATAAAAAATAAAAAGTGAATATCATGACGTTCCTTATTGTTGAGTGATAAGAGTTGTATCGTTTATTATTAAGATAATGTTACTTGATTTTATATATTTTCCCCCAAACAAACGAAAACATTTTCACTGTCTGTTTTGAATAAAATGGGGACAATATTGAAAAGGGTTTGATCAAGGGTTTGAGGGTTTCATATATTTTTTTTAACTGGAGGATATCTACGGCTGAGCATTTTTCTGTGGCTTCAAGCTCCCTGAAAATAACTTACGGTATGGCAGGAATTAATAATTGCTGACCAAAACACCCCATAATTCTTTGAAGATGTGCTTCATTATATTTTAAGATTAAATATAAATTAAAAGGTGGAAGGCATAAAATGGTCAAGGTTAGACTGATGCGCACTTGACGCGAAACATAACCGTCTGCCTTTAATATTTTTATCAATAGAGAAGACATCCAGAAAAGGATTCCTGGATTTACTTACAGTTAATTGTTCTCTTTCTCAGACAGCAGTTTAGATTATTAAAATTACCTATAGCGGTTAATGCTTTTCAGCAACTCAATTTAATCTACAGTTCTTACAGTGTAAAAATCGGATAGAGCTCTTTATCTTTTTATGATCTAACTTTTAAAAATTATTTAATTATTAATGAGATATTACTTAACGTCATAAAAAAATATTTGGTATGAATAAAACCTGTTAACTACATTCTTCATCTATCCGCTTCCTAGGCCTTCTACTTAAATTAATTCTCTTTGTCTCCCTTTAACACATTAAATATTACAATATATATATATACACTGCAAATCAACAATTACACCTTGACTGAATAAAATTAGGTCTTCCAAATAAGGAACACATCCAAACAGTCAGACTTAAGTTATAGAAATTTACCATTAATATTGGGGGATGTGGATTTTGTGCACAGCTGTAATAGAAGTCTCTCTCCACACAAAATCCTTTGCTTTATTTCTTTCTCTGTCCTTTCCCACATTGCTGTGTCCTTGATATGGTGCATTCTTCTTCTCCTCTGTGGCAACGCCTGGGCGTTCCTCACACAGTGGCACAAACATGTATGACTTTCTGTTTCATAGCCTGGGCTCTTACTAGTCATTGCCTCTGTGTCTTCAAAGAACTGACAACACAAGAACAACAGCCTGTAAGTTATGGCATCAGCATCCGACCATGACTGATTTCATTTGCTATTGTGGATGAAATAAAAGAGGATAGGGCTTGTGTAGTTCTTACTTCTGGATAAATGAAAGTCTGTTTAATTACAGATTTATGAATTTATACAATTGTCTTTTTCCCCTCTTTATTTCTTTACTTGTTCACTGTTCATTCACTGCTAATATGAAAGATCTTGGATCAGGGCCAGAGATAACCTGCTCATCCCCTCCCCTGGTGCCCCCCACCCCCACCAGCGCTCAAATCCATTAGTGCCGTTGATTAGTACTGACACCAGAAAAAGGGATTGATAAAGAGTCTGTTGACTTTTCACACAGTCTGAGAATCAGAGAAGTTTGGGAGTGCTTTCCCACATATATTAGACACTTATTAAGACCAACGTTACATCTGGGAATAAAAATAGAGGATAGAAGTAATGACAACACCACAATAAATAAATACTTTTTTCATTCAATGCATTAGTATTTGTTTGTGTGTTATATACAGTGCCCTCCTCAAGTACTGGAACAGTAAAGAAAAAATTGTTCTGTTTGCTGTGGAGTAAAGAAATCTGTAAATATGATTAAAAGATGAATATGAGACAAAACTACAAACTACAAAGTGATTCAACACAAATATATTTTACCAGCTAAGAAGATCAGCACTTTTAGAGTTTCATCTTCCTATCTGATGTGAGCATATCTGATGTCTGCATTCTAAGTCTTGATTCGATGATGACAAACACCAACCAGGATGAAGACGAGGAAGTCAACTCTGAAAGAAAAGCAAGCAATTTGGATGCTAAAAGAAAAGAGGGAGTCAATTAGAACTATAGGAAAAACAAAGGGCATGGAGAAATCAAGAGTTTGGAAATCAGTAACCAGCATCAGCAACCAACGATGACCTGATCGGTTGAGAAAAACAACAGCAGTTGATGACATACAAATCATAAAAAAGAAAAGAACCCTACAATACATGTCTGTAAGATCATCAACAACCTCCAGAAAGCTGGGGTGATGCTCTGTCAATGTACAGTGAAGTTCGCAGGAGAATTTGACACAGAATTACAGAAGCTACTCAGCAAGATGCAAACCTCTGATCAGCACCAAAAACAGAAAGGCAAGGTTCTTCACAAATGTGAGCCAGTAGAGTTATGGAACTGAGTTGATGGATCGATGAGACAAAGATTAACTTTTATCTAAGTGTTTGGAAAGCAAAAGTGTGGAGAAAAAAGGGAACTGCAAAATACAACCTCATCTGTAAAGCCTGGTGGAGGTGGTGTCATGGCATGGGCATGCATGGCTGTCTCTAGAACAGGACCTGTTCATTTTAATGATGACTTAATTTATGATGGCAGTAGCAGAGTGAATTTGGAAGGTTACAAAATCATCTTGGCTACCAATATTCAAGAAAATACCTAAAATACCTAATAATAAAATGTGACATTCTGTAGTTTTGTTGCATATTCATCTTTTAATCATATCTGCACATAGCAAGTAGCTCTCTGATGCATGTTCATGAGAGATTCTCAACAAATGCCTGTTTACTTGAAATGGACAATATTGTGAATCCCAGAAGCTCTCTGGACTGTTTGCATCACTTTACAGAGTCCCCCCTTATTTTGTTGTGAACAGTGGGTTAGAGGGATAGTTCACTCAAAAATGAAAATTTGATGTTTATTTCTTTACCCCCAAGGGCATCCAAGATGTAGGTGACTGTTTCATCAGCAGAACACAAACTGAGATTTTTAACTGAAACCGTTGCAGTCTGTCAGTATTATAATGTAAGTGGATCCCTTTAACTAACCCATTAAAATCATATGAGGGTTTAATTTACAAAATGGACACTGATTTTGTTACTTCAGCAAAAGCACCATCATTTTAAAAGTACAGCTTGTACAGAAAAGTGCTGGATTCTATTTTGAACATTGCAATAATAAATATACAAAACCAAAAATGCATACAAACAGGAAAAAAGATGTATTGCAGTCCTTGACAGCTGGGTCAAGGAACAGGACCGCAGAATGATTCCATTTCTTTCATCTGCACCTCGGCACCCATCCACCACACATCTATTGGATTTGTAGGAGTTTGTTAAAGACTGGTTAGCCGTGGAACACATAGAAGTATAGAAAATGTGTTGACAGGTAAAGGGGAGACACACAAATGTTAAAGCACAGAAAGCCAACAAGGCATCTCATCCTTCACCCTTTTTGACCCACCATATTTTGAAATCTCTGTGCAAGTTTGCAGCACTAGACAGATACAAGTGACTGCTAAGACAGGTAATCAGTTAGAAACCAACCCTACCATTACTGAAGAATTACAAACATAATTCTTTATCATGCATACACATACACACACAGGTCAAAGTGGGTGAAGGATGAGATGCCTTGTAGGCTTTATGCTCGTTGAGCTGTGAATCAGGTTAACGTCTCATCTGTAACCACTTTTGAAACAAGACTACATGCTGCGATTTCTATTCAACACACTTTCCACATGTTCACTTCATCAGTGCACTTACGATGCAATGTAAAAACATTATTCTTGATCATATCAAGAGCACCAAATAAATACTGTTCATGGCTATTATACAGTTACTCTACTATGACATGGACCCTTTTCACAAGGCTGTGATGACATGTTTACGGTAATCAGCATCGTAAATCCTCGAAAGTTTTGCATATTTGTATATATTTTTTCAAATATATGTACATTTATTACACTGTTCTTTGTATTATATCACATTTGCATCAGTTTTTTTATTTAGTCTTAGTCTTGAGACGAAAATGCTTAATAGTCTTAATAGTCATTTTAGTCATTTGAGTCTTTCATAGTTTTAGTCGAAGAAAAATCATTGCATTTTTGTCAACTTTTAGTCATTACTATTAGTCAATAGTTTTAGCCAAACTGTAGTCACCAAAATTTATTTTGGTGCTATTCTATATGTAGTTTTCAAATTAAAATAATCATGAATTCTTCTCTCTTTAGACCAAATCAATTAAGCTTATGAGAAATTTGAATCAATGACTGAATTTGGAAAATCTTGAATAAATTATGACACAAATTATTTATATATATATATATATATATATATATATATATATATATATATATATATATATATATATATACATTATATTTTCAATATCTGGCTATCTGGGACTTCGGTATGGAGTTAAAGGTTAAGATTATATTATAACTTTTTCGCTAGTATTATATCACATTGTTAGTTTATATTAGCACCTTTTGTTGTTTTCTCATTGTATCTGATAAAGCGTTTGGACATGGAAGCGGTGACACGTGACATCAGACTTAAAGGGATAGTTCACCCAAAAACTAAATTATGTAATTAATAACTCACCCTCATGTCGTTCCAAACCTGTGAGACCTCAGTTTATCTTCGGAACACAGTTTAAGATATTTTAGATTTAGTCCGAGAGCTCTCAGTCCCTCCATTGAAGCTGTGTGTACGGTATACTGTCCATGTCCAGAAAGGTAAGAAAAACATCATCAAAGTATTCCATGTGACATCAGAGGGTCCGTTAGAATTTTTTGAAGCATCGAAAATACATTTTGGTCCAAAAATAGCAAAAACTATGATTATTATTATTCAGCATTGTCTTATCTTCTCTTCTCTGTGTCTGTTGTGAGAGAGTTCAAAACAAAGCAGTTTGTGATATCTGGTTCGCGAACGAATCATTCGATGTAACCGGATCTTTTTGAACCAGTTCACCAAATCGAACTCGGTTCTCGAATCATAATTTCGTCATCAGATATTATTTTTAGCTTGTCAACGCCTCGTCTTAGTCACAGAAAATATTTTTAGTTAACAAATATTTTTCGTCGTTGTCTTCGTTAACGAAATTAACACTGATTTGCTTAAAAATGCGAGGGAGTTTCTAATGCAGCGTCTATGGGAGGGATGGTAAATTTGATACCGTTCTCTCTTCTGACTGCCGTTATGGGTCTTTATCAATTTTTTCCCCTTTATTGAATGTCATGAAAACACTATCATTGATTTTTTCTTTTGCTATTTGAGCAAATGGGAATATATTTGTGGTACTCTCCCATTCACTGCTCTTCATGTTAACCCAACTATGATGACTTCTGCTGCTGAGAAACCTGGAAATGTGAAAAACGTCAAGCCAATGTACAGTGTGTGTTTAAAGAGCAGTAAGATGCAAAGAAGGAAAACAAGCAGGTTCACTGCATTTACCACAAATTTACTGTATATACACCTGTTTCTACAAGCACCAATCAAGCAAATGTACTCATTGAATTAACGCCATTTAACATAGCCACACAAGGCTCTCTATTGCTTTGAAAACAATACTCCAACAGTCTCGATTACAAAAACAAAGGTTATGCTTAAGAGACATCCTTAAGCCTAAAACTAAAAGAGAAAAGAGTTATATATTTTGCATTTTACTCTGTGTGGAGTAAACACATGGCCCTTTTCAAGCCTGACAATGTAGAAAAGTAATTGAAGAAAAAGTGCAACGAGACATTGAGGAGCTCAAGAGCACAGAGCCTTGGTCAGGTTTCTGAGGCTTTTGTCTGGTTGCGTGGCTTTTTCAGCAAAAGAGTCTGTGTGCCGGTGAATAATCTGCGGGGTTCCGGGCATGGCAAGCTTTGTGTGTGTGATGTGCAGGGACGCTGAGGATGTTTGTTTGGGATCAGACGTCCAGTCGTTTCTAAGGCAACAGGGATGTCAGTGCCAATCAGGATAAGAATAAGCTCCCTTAAAGGAGTAATGGGTAAAGCCATTCAGTGCCAGTTAGGACAGAGATGGCTGAGGAGTTGCAGATGTTGTACTGTAGCTGAACTGATGGCATGTTTGGATGACATGAGAGCAGATAAACGTTACTTCAAATACATCTTGTTTAACTCATTTTGTGTATCTATACACCTCCTTACACACACACATATATAGACTGCATCAAAAAAACAAGTGTTTTTGTACAAAGAACACCGACCGGCTTTGCCTTGTGCAATTTTCTAAAACAAATTAAACTGAGATGTAGAGGGTCAACATTTATTATTTAAAGGGACAGTTCATCCAAACATGCAGACTTTCACAATTTACTTACCATTATATTGTTCCAAACCTGCGAAACTTACTTTCTTCTACAGAACACACATTCACACATTTGTTTCTGTGAATTGCGGGGACTTTCCACTGACTTCTCATGCTCATGCTTCTGGACACTCACAGCACTTTACATAGAAGGGGGAATCTCTTCAAATCCCGACCAGTTTGCAGCATCCACCTGGATGATGTGATGGCAGCCATATTGTGGCAGAACGCCCACACACACACCAGCTTATTGGTGGAGTGATGAAGCCAGTCAGATTATGAGGATGGTTAGGAGGACATGATGGGCTTAGGCCAATGGGTGAATTTGGCGAGGATGCCGGGGTTACGCTACTTCTCTTTTTGAAGGAAGTCCTGGGATTTTTAATGACTGTAGAGAGTCAGGACCTCAGTTTAATGTCTCATCTGAAAGACGGAATGGTTTTGGAAAAATGAGCCATGTCAGAATAGCAAGCCAAATGTTCCTCTCTCCTGACATCTCCTTTGAGCTGAGGGGATAGTTTGTTGTGGGTGTGTTACTGAAAGTGGATGTGACAGCTCTCTGAGGTTGAAGTTGATCGTCTGTGTTCCTGGAGCAGGTAAAACCAGAGGGCCAACACAGGTAGAGCACACGCACAGCTGGTCACAACATCCACGAGAAGGACAAGGACATGAAGGATTTAACTTGGCTTGGCTACACAAACACATACACACACACACACACACAAAATGAATCTACAACACATCTTTTCTGGACGTCTTGTACTACTCCATTAACCACGGCTCATTGTGTTTCAGTGGTAGTGGTCAATAACCCACAATCCTTTGTCCTTCAAGGTCACAGACCTCTTCCTCCCTATTCACACCAATAGAGATGTCATTCAGTCCTAGTTCAGAGCTCACACAACAGCGTTTACTACGTTTACTGTGTTTATCATTTTAGCATCACACATTTAATAATAATAAATAAAAAAACACCTGATCAGTTGGACTTGTACCAAAATATTTGAGATGAACAGTGTTACCACTGTCCTCTTTAGTTTTAAGAGGGTGGCCTTCAATAGAGGTCCCAGTTCAAATGCAAAAATATACAAAGGGCTTAGTTATTGAAAGAAATCCTTCAGATGTGGTATTACAATGTAGGCATCAGGGTTTCATGTCAATTGTGACTTTCCTATTGAGAACAATAATGCATAGTGAACCATGGCACAGCTCCATGCAGAACCTTTCTAACAATAATCTCTCACTGACTGGCTGGCTGAACCAAAGATTTCAAACAGGTTATCAAATAAAGTTATTCAAGTATTTAATGGAAATTTACTTTGCTTTGGCTTCATTGTACGACAGTAATGTCACAAAAGATGTCAAATTAAATTTCTATTCAAAGAATCCTGAAGAAATGTATCACTAATTTCACAAAAGTACAGAAGCACAAGAGTATTCAACACTGATAAGAAATGTTTCTTGAACCTACAGCAGCATATTGAAATGTTACATTACCAGTAGTATTTCACAATGTTATTAATTTTACTGTACTTTTCATCAAATGAATGCAGCCTTGATATGCAGAAGAGACTTCTTGCAAAAAAACTTCAAACTATTGAACAGTAGAACAGTAGTAATACAGTAAAACGTTTTTCCAGTTGAGAGATGAATTTTAAATTTAATGATAATAATTGAAGTAGACATTTGCATGTTAATTTATTTTATATTGTTTAATGTAACACAAACATGCAGCTAAACAAATTAAATAGTTCGATTATTAGAGTTCAAGTGCTTTGTTTTTATTTTTAAATAATGTTTTATTTTACATTACATATGAAAATCCTGGTTCAATGTAATTTTTAATGATTTTTTGAAAAATAAAATTGAAAAATAATTTCATGATTTTTTTCTTTGTTAGTGTGCTACATTTAAGCAGCATAGACTCATTGGAAATGTGTGCCCCTACATAAATCTCACACAGAACTCAAAATACATACTAATCGCTGCAGTTTCCAGTTGAATTGAAGACTAGAGGCAGAGAAACTCCCTTTCCACACAAAGTGTGATTTTCAGGTCCACAGTTTCGATTAATAAAGCAAAATTTTTGATACCATTACCACACACCACACTGTTCTTCAGATGAAGACCCACAGTACCTGCAGGTGAGGGTGCAGTTCACACCAGCTGTGTTCTGTTGGTATCCTCTCCTCCTCTCTCTCAGGCCTCCACAAACAAACGCATGCTAATCACAGCTCCCTCTCACAGACCCAGCTCTCACATTCAGCTGCAAATGAGGTCAGGCTTTGGCCTCTTCCCCCTGAACCCCTGTTTGATGTGGGCCACAATGAGAGGGTTTTCTCCACCACAAACATGGAACCCTAGCAGGTATTGTGTGACACACTGCATATGTCACAGCGAAGAGAAACTGTTACAAAAGATGGGATTTCTGATGCTTAGTTAATGATGCACTAGCAGCTACACCAAGAAACTAGAACAGGTAGAAAACGCTCACAAAATATCTGTGTATGGTTAAAGACATAGTTCACCAATAAACAATTCTGTCTTTATTTATTCACTTTCATGTTGTTCCAGATTTGTTCTTTGGAACATAAAAGATTGTCCGATCGAGGGTTGGGCTGTTAGATGATTCCATCGTCCATCGCCGGTGGCTGATGGATATCACAATATAAACTGAAACATTTTTCCTTACTAACAAAAGTACCAAGTTTCACTGACAAAGGTTGATCTTGATTTAATCAGCTAATTGCAATTGACAAAAACACACACGACATGACATCCCAGTCTCTTGGTGATCCTAAAGAACCCTTTCTGAGTGTAAATTTTCGAAGATGTGCACCAAATATTCCTGATCACCTGCTTCCAGAAGAGCAAGTATTAGGTCTGCCCATGTTCCTCACATTTAGGGACTGAGCTGGAGGCATAGGGACCAGAGTGATTAATGGACATTTGTTTACTTGTGGCCATGCTTTCTGTCCAAGTACTGCTAAAGCTGAGCTTAATGTGCCCCATTGATTTCCTCATTATCTTCAGCCTAGTAAACAAGCAGTCAAACCAGGCTGCTAATGTACCAGCAATTACAACACCCACTTTCCATTAAACTATTGCTACACAGTTAGCTTAGGAAACTGAATGCTGACAAACATTCAGTACGAAATGCACCTATAAATGCAGACTCACATTTAGACAGTATGATATTGTACACTACAAGAACTTCACATTAAAAGTTAATTCCTGTAAACTATTTGCACCAGTAATCCCCATAAAGTAACTTAGTGAGAAATGTCTTGCTTAGGACACCATGATAATAAAACCGCACTAGAAGGACTAGCTACATGGGTTCAAACCATCCATGATACTATGACCAAGTTGAGTTAAGAATGAAAGGCAGGTTCCTGTAAAATAGGGGGGAAAATGAGAGAAACGGTATAATGCAACAATTTCAGTTTTTAACTAACCACTTTTTTTCTACACATTCCTCAAGATCTTAAATTATTCTACGAAAGCAAAATGCCGTTACAAATAAATGCACTCTTTCTTAAAATCTAGAAATGAACTAATATATCAGTATTGGCTGGAATATTAATATCGGTTAATTCCCACATTTAAAAATAAATTCCTCCCAAATGAGTCAATGTCATTTCCTTGCCATGAATTTATGTATTGTCAGCACCTAATGTTGGTAATGTCATTCATTTTAAGTTTAAATGCTTTAAAAATGCTTGGCTTCTTAAACATTCTCTTGGCGACTTGTAAAATGTAAGATTTTGAAGGTTCTCAGACAAAAAAAAAGCATTGCGAACAGAGCGCATCTAAAAATTAGAGGTCGAAAAAAGAAAAAAAAGAAAACAGTGAAATAAAGAGAGGCAGACAGTGAGAGACAGAGAGGTCTATTGGAGTGCAGTGGGCTATGAGACAGGTCCATTCACACAGATCTAAGATGACCGTCAGGCTGTGCTTGAGCGCACTCACCCGGGCAGCAGCACACAGGCCACAAACACAAAGTTAACCAGTCAACTCCATTACAGTGCAGGGGGGCGTGCCTGGACCTGCCACTCCAAAGAAAGCGGCCAGGCTGACAGAGAATATTAATTACCTTTAAATGAAGTGGAAGTCTCTTTATTGGACGTCTGGTGCTGGGTTTGTTATTGCTGGTTTGAAAAGGCCAATGGCCCTTTGGTCTTGCCGCCTTTGAAATCCCATGGACACTGGTCAGTGGGTCGAATTAGCAGACAGCATAGTTTCACACTTTTTTGAAGAGCCTTGTTTTCCTTGAATTTCGTTTTTAAGTTATCGGGGAGCTTTTGACTTCATATTGAATCAAAGCACTTTGACAACACTGTGCAAGAGCTTTTAAACCAATTATACAATAAATGTATCTCAATGTAACTGGGCACAAGAAGCTCATATGTCCTTTCGCATCCATGGCCTGAAAAACATAGATAAGAATGACGCCCGTAGGCGCCTCACTACCTATCATTACAAACACACATGTTTAATTCCTCCCAGCATCCTCATGTGAGGAGAGCAAACAAAGCCCCAGAGTCTGATCTTGAGATGAAGACGACGTCTGGGCTTCAGTGTCTGTGAATGAGATTACATATTAATCCTAGTAAAGGGGGAAAGAACATGCTACAGGTAGCCTTTTAAGCTCCTTTTGTAAGAGGGCTTTTTTACACCTCTTTTCTGAACACTGAATAGACTCTTTTCCTCTCCCTTTCTCTCGGTCTCATTCTATTGAAGAAATTGTTCCCTAAATACATGCTATTAGAATATCTGTATAGGTGAGTAATAAGTTATTAGTTGCAATTACTGGTCATCTATTAGTGGAGAATAATAGGCTGATTAGCCGCAAAGCCTTTTAACTTCAGAGGAAGTAATTTAAAGATGGCGGTCCTTTCACAAAAAGAAGAAAAGAGCTGCTCTATGAATGATACACCCGTCTATTGCACAATAGTGGAGAAAAAACCCCCATCATAATAGCGTAGCCACGATACTACAGAAAACTAATACAATCAATAGTAAGAATATCTCCATAATTTTCTGGAAATTTGTTGCAGTGTGTGAGCCAAAAGCAGTGTAAAGCCCTTCACATGGCCAGGAATCAAGTCAACAGAATATGCAACCAGTTGTATACGAAATCTACAGAACTGAACCAAGATGTTAAGTCTCTTCTTTGGTATTATGTTATATTATATTATATTATATTGTACTGCCAAAAACCCTGATATTTTTTGAATTGAAGTAACTATTTGCTCAACTAAGTTGAAGCCAGGCATCTTTTAGAGAAAAACGACAAAAACCTCCCTCACATTGTTTCAAGACCTTTCTTTGAGCTTCAAGGACATCTATTCACCTAGACTACAATCATTTCAAGCAGTGAGACCAAACATTTCAGCTTACTTTCATTTTTCCATCCATAAACAAAGGACAGACTTTAATGTAGATGCTTTTCTTCATGCCTTTGGCATTATATTAAAAAAGAAAATGGTACAACAATGTGCTGAATATATTTTCCAAACAAATATGAATGTGCTTTATCATTCTTGCATACTTTACAACTGAAAACACTTGTGAGTAGGAGTTGCGACTTTATATGATGACGCTTATTGGCAGGCTTACAAGGATGAAAGTGGTGGAAAACAGGTTTAAAACTTGTTCTTGGCAGCATTCATTTAAAGATAAAAAAAAATAAAAAATTATGCTATATGGTTACTATCATGATTTGAATTTCATTTGTGAAGAGGGTATAGAAGACAAAACTGTTAGACTTTGGCAAACCATACCAGGCAGTAAAAATATGTCAAAAATCTCAATAATTTTTTTTTCTTTTTAAACACAGGTGTTTTGAACAGGAATAAAATCAGATTTTCTCTAAGGTGTCTCAGTCTGAATGATCAAATATAATTCCACATTTTAATCATACATTGCGCAAGTCATGTGCTAGGATAAGAAGACTTCATTGCGATTAACTGTATCCAAAATAAAGGTTTTTGTTTATATAATATATGTGTATTAATATTATTATGTATATACTTTATGTAAAATGTATTATGTATATATTTATTTTCATTTAATTTATATTATATATAAATAATATTTAAGACAACATTTTTCTGAAATATACACATGCATGTGTGTCTATTTATACTGTATATACTGTACATAATAAATAGACACAGTGAACACATTAATAATTGCAATTAATCATTGCCCAGCACTAGCATAAAATAAATTATTTAAAATCTAATGAAATGATTTCAAGTGTTAGTAATATTGTTGCACCTTAGTTTTTGTTATTTTAGTAAATTTTTATTGAAGTTAAACTAAATAAATGAGAAATGTTAATGGCTATAAAAATAGCTTTATTTTCTTTTCTTTTTCAGTTAACCATTTTTGATGGTTTAAGTTAACTACAATAACCCTGACCTAAACAATACCTTACATCACAGAAAAATATTTTATAATTTCTATCGACAGAGCATATGTACCACTGAAAGCTGGGGATTTATCTCAATGCAACACTGAGGACAACATTTATAGATACAGAGCCTCATGAATAAAGGAATAAAGGACACGAAAGGGGTTGTTTTCAACCAGATATTATTGTCTCTTCCACCGAACAACAACTGGACACTAACCAGTCAGGTTTCAGGCTAACCATTAAATGGAGACTGCGGTACTGTAAGTCACGGAAACTCTGCGGATTGCAAAAGCTGATTCCAAATCATCAGTTCTTATTCTGCTGGATCTGTCTGCTGCTTTTGACACGGTCAATCATCAGATCCTTCTGTCTGCTCTCTCATCACTGGGCATCACAGGGATTCCACTTCGCTGGTTTGAACCCTATCTTACAGATAGGTCTTTCAGGGTGGCTTGGGGAGGGGAGGTATCCAAAGCACATCAACTTGTCACTGGGGTTCCTCAGGGACCAGTTCTTGGACCCCTCCTCTTCTCCATATACATGGCATCACTGGGTCCCATCATACAGGTACATGGATTCTCCAACCATTGCTTATGCTGATAACACACAGCTCTGTCTTTCATTTCAACCATCCAACCATTCATGATCCAACGGTAGCTGCACGGATAATCAGCCGACATCTCGGCATGGATGAAAGAACATCACCTACAGCTCAACCTGGCAAAGACGGAGCTTCTTGACTTCCCTGCCACTCCAAAACTACAGTATGATTTCTCCATCCAGCCAGGCACTTCTACAATTTCCACATCAACTTCGGTCAGAAATCTTGGTGTAACCTTTGATGACCAGCTGCCATTTAAAGACCACATTGCAAAGACTGCTCGATCTTGCAGGTTTGCATTGCACATCATCAGAAATATCAGGCCCTTTCTAACGGAGCATGCTGGACAACTTTTTGTCCAGGCCCTTGTCATTTCTAGGTTAGACCACTGCAATTCTCATCTAGCTGGACTTCCATCAAGCACAATGAAACCTCTACATGCAGCAGCATGACTGGTCTTCAACAAACCCAAAAGAGCCCATGTTACACCTATCTTTATCTCCTTGCACTGGCTACCGGTTGCGGCTTGCATTAAGTTCAAGACATTTATGCTTGCATACAGAACAGCCACAGGCTCAGCACCTGCCTACTTCCACTCACTATTACGAATCTACATCCCCTCCAGAAGTCTGAGATCCACTAGTGAACGACGCCTCATGGTACCATCTCAGAGAGGCTCAAAATCACTTTCCAGAACATTCTCGTTCACCATTCCTGGTTGGTGGAATTATCTTCCCAGCCCTATCCAGAATGCTGAATACCTGAACATTTTCTTATACTTATTTTAACAATGTATATTACTTGGTATTACAAGCACTTCCTGTGTCTGTACGCCTCTTCAAGAATAGCTTTATGTATCCCCCAATTGTAAGTCGCTTTGGATAAAAATGACTAAATGTAAATGTGGACACATGAAGACAAATAGCATGTTCTCAAATCTAATTTTATCTTTTAAAATCCATTTACTTTATTTTCCTTCTCTCTTCAGCTTTTGTTTATCTTAATTGTAGTAGAGGAAACAGCTGAGTGTGACACAAGGCTAATGAATACACATGTCTTGGAGTAATCTGACAGCGAGCTCTGCTGGCCTTTTATTGTGAAATGGTCTGCAGATGACAGTGCCGCTGTTGCTGCTGCACCAGCTCCGGAGCGGACCACCACAAACAGACACACTGTGTGTACTAAATACAGTATACTACACTAGCCTGCATACAGAATACAATAAAGTTAAATTTTAAAGTACCTGAATAATTCTGTACTATTTTGGGCAAATTTACATGACCTTAAAGCCTTTGGACATCAGCCAGAGTTTTATCATGTGCTGTCAGTTGGTCACTTTACCAATTTCCTCTGTGAGTCACTCTGCCAGTGCACTCAACGGCCAAGTACCATCGGCCAGTTCATTCACATGCATGCAACCGTCTGCCGTAGGACTCGCAATTCTCCCTGATGGTCCAGTTTTGATCTTGAGGCCGGTAATTGCTGCTGAAAGTGAGCCACTCCAGATGAATGGAAGAAGAACATCAGTATCCGTGATGTCAGATGCACCACGTTCAGGTAATAGCCTCCTTCTCCAGACCCTGTTGGCCTCTTCTACAGAAGTTGGGATGAAAGTGTTGAAGGAAGGAAGGAAGAGGAAGGGGGGTCAATAGGCTCTGCTCTGAGACTGGCAAACCATAATTACCTGTAATGAGACTTTTGTTTTGAAGTCTTCTTGAAATCACCCTGGATGATTGGATCAAGTGGCACCACACGGGTCTCTAGGACCCTTTACGATTATGATTTACTTTCGGCGTAATTACTATTGAAGTCTCACTTTCAGTTCTTTCTTTGGCTCCTTCCATAAAGTGCTCCTCGTGAGCTCCCCCACAAAACTCTCCACGCTCGAGAAAACAGCTGCAACACTTTGATATTTCTCAATTTGCCATTTCGCTTAATGCTTTACCCTGACAACTGTCCTGAATTGAGGGTGAGATGAGTGAAAGATCATGATCACACTATTTCGCCTTTGAGATCGGCTTCATAGGAACTTGTCATAACCAGTTGAACTGGTCTCTGGGTGGGCAACGCCTGGAGGTATCTTACAAAATAACGGTGGGAAAACGGCATCCCATGGAATCCCATTATTTTCGATTAAAAGATGCAGTCCAGTCATGGCTGTGTCACATCACAAATACCTCAGATGAAGTTCTTGATGCAGATTCACATTTGGACATTTAAAGAATAGTGATGGTTCATGCTGACTGCCTTAATTTAATTAATGTTAACTTAAAAGCCTTCAGCACACTGCCATTTAAAGCTCCACATTATAACTGGAGAGCCCGATTAAAAGAAAATCAATTTAAGGTTAGCCACGATAAAGTGAATCTCAATGATGTCTGAGTTTTGCAGTGCCGTTCACTATAAAGCAGAGTTTTATATGCAAGTAATTGGTTGTGTTATCTTTTATTTAGTAGCAAAACTACATAAAATCCTGTAACAAAAAGACATTTATTCAGAAGGGTCTATTTAGTAGGATTAGAGATCTGGCCCTTCAGTAGCAGCCTTGCTACAGTCAACATCCTTGGTCACAATCAACATTTTTTATGCAATGCAAATTTTACAACCTTTCCAACAAAAATGTCAATAGTTCCTGCTTAGGCAGTAAACAAAAACATATTATCCATCAAAAAACAGACCCAAAGCATGAGGCATTCAACAAATACTAATCATCCAAAAAACTAGATTGATTTGTACATAATCCATGACTACAACCTAATTTTGGACACTGAAACAGCTTACAGTCAAGCTCATTTTAATTGCAGGCTGTATAATGAATTGTGTGATACAATGAAAAATATTTCTTCCTGTACAAATTGTTGATAATGTATTATATAAAAAAATAGGGTTAGGTATCATTAACAATGAACAATAATTTAACAGATTTCACTAATTTTGACTAATGCTAATATATATATATATATATATATATATATATATATATATATATATATATATATATATATATATATATATATATATATATATATATATATATTACTAAGATCTTTGAATAAAGTCCTTAATGCCCAACAAGGCTGCATTTATTTGATAAAAAGTAAAAAAGTAAAAACAGCATAGTGTGAAATATTTTTACAATTTAAAATAAATGGTTTCTATTTTAATATTTCAAATTTAATTTATTCATGTGATGACTAAGCAGAATGTTCATCAGCAATTACTCCAATCTTCAGTATCAGATGATCCTTCGGAAATCATTCTTATATGTTGATTTTGGTGCTTTTATTTTTAGCAATGTTGAAAATATGTGAAAACCAAATTTAACCACTAGACACTTATACCTCAGATGGGATTGTGTAGAGCCCTTTGAAGCTGCACTGAAACTGCAATTCGCGTTTCGAGGCACGGAAATGTCACCACAATAATAGACCTGTGTGTAAAGATTATATGCCGCAAACTTTAAATATTTCACATACTTTTGAAAATCCAACATTTAGTTGATCCTGATAAGCACTCGTCATTACAGTTGTAAACACAACGGCTTTCTTTTTTCGTGAGGGGGTTTGGCACAATGTTTTCCTCAAAAACGTAAAAATCTTTTTGACTGAAGACAAAGAGAAATGAACATCTTGGATGACATGGGGGTGAATAAATTATCAGGATATTTTTTATTCTGTAATTGAACTAATTCATTAATTATTTAATATTGAACAATAAATAAATGGAGCAAAAGTATTGTTCATGGCTGATTCATGATACGTAATACATTGCATAAAGTTAAATTATTAGAACTTACTGCTAATTGTAAACATTTTATTTTTGAAAATTACTGTCTTAAAGCAGTTGCAAGTGTTTAAAAAAAGAATCCACTTGAGTGTGGATGTTAATGTTAATTCACCACGTTTAAGACAGTTACAGATAATCCACTAACAACATGTCATAACTGTGGTACAATCATTGTAATGTATAGTATTGCCTGGAGCATTTTATTGCTTTAAAAAAAGAGAGAGAGAGAGATCTGGATTGACTAAGTTCAATGGCTATACACTGTATAAGAACAGAACTGAAGTACACTATCAAAGCAACCTAATGTTTCAAACATGCATCAACATAGAAATGTGCAAACTCACGGTTATAGGCACGAGCACATACTCTCCCCCCTAATTCCAAAAAGGCACTCCAGTGAGAAATTAAGATATTTCCAGATGATGGATGAGCAGCCAAAAGGTTTTGCAGTGATACAAATTGTGTGTTTTGCAAAGTTTGCTGCATAAGCTGCTGTGGCGTTCATTCACTTTGTTGCTAGGTTATTGTGTATAGTGACAAGATGCATAAATTTTTTTTCTAAAAATCGCCAAAAAAACAAACACCAAACTTTTCACAAAAAATGTCCTGATCCTGACATAAAATAACCAGCTAACATTAATTGACTAATCATATCAGCATGTGGAAGTTTGAATGAGTACTAGTCAGGTGAAATCACTATCATACTAATTAGATTGTAAGAGCACATGGCCTCGCATGTAAGAAAATTGCTACACAGAATATTGCACCTGAAAGAACCATTTACCAGATTAAGAACTTCAAGGAGAGAGATTCAACTGCAGTGAAGAGGTCTTCAGGACGTGCCAGAATGTCCAGCAAGTGCCAGGACCATCTTCTCCTGAGGAGTCAGTGACAGAATAGTGTCAGCAGCAGTGCAGAGCTTGATCAGGAATGGCTGCATGTTGGTGTGAGAGCATCTGCACACAGAGTGAGGCCAATATTTTGGACAACGGAGTGTCAAGAAGGGCAGCAAAGAAGCCACTTCTCTTCAAGACAAATGTCAAGGACAGACTGAAATTCTGCAGCAAGTACAAGGATTGGACAGCAGAGGACTGGTGCAAAATTATTTTCTCTGATGAAGCTCCTTTCCAACTGTTTGCGACATTTGGAAAATCGATGGTCGGAGAAGAAATGTGAAAGCTACAATGAAATCCTGTTTCGTGCCAACAATGAAGCATTCCGAGAACATTCATGTGTGGGGTTGTTTATTTCATCAAGGGAGTGGGCTCTCTCATAATTCTGCTTAAAAACACTGCCAGAAATAAAGAATGGTATCAAAATGTCCGGCAAAAATGACTTCTTTCAATGATCCATGAGCAATTTGGTGATGACTCGTGCATTTTCCAGCAGGATGGAGCACTATGTCACAAAGCAAGAGTGATAAAGAAGTGGATCGAAGATTATTACATCGAAATCTTTAATCCCTTGGCCACACAACTTCCCAGATCTCAATCCCATAGAGAACCTGTGTTCAGTCCTCAAAAGGTGAGTGGACAAGCAGAAGCACACAAACTGTGATCAACTCCGTGAACTAATAAAGCACGAATGGATCACCACCAGTCAGGATTTGCCCCAGAAGCTAATATCCAGCACCCCAGAGTGAATTACAGAGCATATTTCTTGACCAATAAAAGCCTTTAAAATTTTGATATGCTTTTCAGTTTTGAAAAGCTGGCCTAATTTTTGTCAAAATGCAGCAGTCTGAACAGCATTGCAGTGGTTAATGAAAAGATGAATAATTTGTAAATGAAGCCTGATTGCCAAGGCAAGAGAAGGGTCTGTTTGGTCCGGTCTCAGGTGGGCTCTAGAAAGAAGGGCTTTATGTCTCTACAGGAGGGGTCCTCAAAATCCAGCCACTCCTCCTGCAATATAAAATTTAGGGCTAAGATGTTAATTAAAAGTTAATGCGTTAGCCCTAAAATACTTTAAATATTAATCATATACATTTAAATTTATACATTAATTATGAACAATTAATTAATAATCAAAAACAAGAAAAAATATGTGTTGCTTTTACAATATCATACCAAATATTCTTTCTTAAAGAGTATAAATATGTTTATACATAAAAACATTTAGAAAAGTAATGCTTTTATTTAGCAAGGATGCATCAATAGTGACAGTAAAGATTTGTATTTATTTGAAATACAAATGCACTTAATTTTCATTCAGGAGGAGTCCTCAAAATTCAGCCACTCCTCCCTCAATACAAAATTATTTCGACCAGGTCACCAGACAAGATATGATAATTAATATATGAGTGGCAGGTAGGCACCAATGTAACATTTTGAACCCAAACACACACACATACTCAAAGGCAAGCCAAAACAAGGCTTGTGCCCCTTGTGTTTTGTAGATGTTAGTGAAAGTTACAGTGAAAAGGCCTTCAAGTAAGAGTGTATATGCGTGTGTGTGCGCGACATGTGGGCTGGTTCCCAGTCCCCACTCAGCAGCGGGGTTCATTAGCATTCCTTTGTGCATGAATAAAAGGGCATGTAGAGCCACCTATTCTACGGCTGGACTTTACCAGCTGTCATCCAGGGCTAGTCCTCATTAAAGCCCCGCTGTTCCTCTGAGAACACCGCCACATGTTCCACACGTGCCCGCTCTCACCCACGATTGAACCAAAAGAGAATTTCACACACCAAACACTCAATCGTGCTCATACATAGGCTCGCACACTCCACCAGAAAAGCCTTTATTGTGACGGCCTGCATCTCCATATAAACACAAGGTGACCCTACCTCACAGGAGCTCTGCGCTCACCAATACACACCATGAGAAAGTGTACATGCCGCAGCTAGGGTTTAAAACCCTGCTTCTGATGGCTCTATTCAGCAAGCAGCCATCAGAGTAATTGCTGTTAGTGGATAATCATGGAGTGGATAGAGCTGGAGCTCACGCATGATGAATTTGATTACATGAGGTATGCAGACAAGATATTTAAAGGATAAATGTATTCTCAGCTCGGGGACACCAGCATACAGAACCTTTCATCTTTTCAATTCAATGCACTTCTAGTTACCTCCTCATCGCTCGTGCTTTTTGAAATACATTTGCTTGGACGCATGAATGCTTTAATGATTTAAATTTCAATTAAATGTAAAAAATTAAGTTGCATTTATGTGACCTTTGCTCTTCTTGAAAAACTTTTCTTCTCATGCTGTATGCATGACCGCTTACACAAATCGGTCTTTTGTGATAAAAAAAAAAAAAGAAAATAACTTCCTAGAGAGTTGTTTAAGCAACTTGAAATACAGCCAATGCATTAAAGCCCCTCATCTTGAATCAAATTGACAACCGTCCACACAGAGGACTTTCTAAAAGTTCTAGAAGAGCCAAAATCATGGCCTTGTTGATAAATGGACTCTGTGTTTAGCTGTTTGCCTGCTATTCTATGCTGTAAACTTCTTCAAAATACCTCAGAGTGTCAACAGGAGATTCATTTAACTGTAAAGGCAAAAAAGAGGAATGAAAAAAGACAAGAACATCTCATTCACAAAGTCACTTACATTTGATCTTTTCTATTATTTAATAAAATTTAATTTTATAATATCCAGCATGAAAAAATAGACATTGAGATTTGGTGTTGTGATACCCATTGTGCCACCTAAATGATTAGTTTTATTTTACATTTATTTAGACAATAGCACAGTATTAATATTGCTAAATTTGATTCCGCATTGCCCATAACATGAAATGAGGAAATAATTATTAGCTTTTCGGCACTATCCTTATAATTCTTAAACTTAAATTAACCTGTCTAAATTTGAATGAAAAGACCCATAGAGCACGATCGTACCACCCACCTGCAGTGGGATACAAGCATCGACTGGCAGAAAAAAAGAGTGCCAACTCAAACCGCTTCACTCTCAAGGGCCATTGATTGACAGCACATGTTAGCAACACCCATTTAGAACATGTTAGTGTGACCACGAGAGGCAGTGAATTAGAATGAGCGAGGATGAACCAGTGGAACAAGAGGAAAATTAGGGATGATTATAGCTGAACCACACCCATTGATAAAAGGTGGGCTGGCCCCCGTAATCCCCTGCAAGCAGACAATGATTAGAACATGAGGAGATTGAGGCCTGTGTTTTAACCTGGACAGGGAGTAAAAAGCCCCCTCATTCTCTGTATTCTCAACATGTGAATGATCAGCCTATTAGCCGGATGCTTTTAGGTTGGGCTCACATAGCGCGGAGCCGGCTTTGTCAGCCGTGGTCTCCTTTGTGCCACAGGCCCTTGCAACCATGCAATGGGATCCACGCAGTTGAAATGACACTTTCCTGTGAACCCCTTTCAATAGTTCTCATTCATTTGTCTGTATTTTCAATAATTAGGTCTTGATTATTTGTTTCATTGTGGGGTGTCCTATATCAATTGCAGGGCCCAGGTTAAGATGTCGTTCTTTCTTTGGGATAATACAGAATGTCTCTTTACTCATTACCTGATGTTTCTATTTACACATGTACTGTTTGTGTAATTCCGGTTGTCTTGCGCAGGGATTATCAGAATGGGCTCAAGGGACTGATATTTTGGGTTGTAAAAGTTAACATGTTAGCCCTAAAATACTATAAATATTAATAATATACGTTTAAATGAATACATTTTAATTATATAATAAGCAATTAATAAAAGGGGTCATATGATGCGATGTTGATGTATGATGTTTTCCTTTGTCTTTGGAGTGTTACAAGCTCTTTGTGCATAAAAAAGATCTGTAAAGACTAAAGTCTCAAATCCAAAGAGACATTCTTTATGAATATTTCATGAAACCGGTGTCTGTTTCTATAAAGTGGGCCAGTTCCATAAATGCAAGGACAGTCTGGTGCTTCTGGATCACAGTCTGAGTATTTTTACATATGTAACTTAAAAGGATTTGCCACTGATGATTAAAACACAAGTTTTGAGCAGTACAGAGTCGAGCTTGTTGTTTGCAGTTTCTCCAATCACAAATGCAGAGATGGTGTCATTATAATCAGTAGTTATGTTCCCACAAGATGCAACAAATTCCTCATTTGTAATGGGATTTATTGTTTTTGTCTTATTGTGCCGGGACACATGTCATTCACAGTATGTTCAACATGTTACGCCCCTCAAAATACTATGTTGAGGGGCATAACATTTCTGTCACATGCTTAAAGGATTCGGCCAATTACAACACACTGGATAGCTGGCAAATCAGAGCACACCTCGGTTTTCAGAACGAATGAGCTTTGTAAAAAATGACACGTTCCAGAAGGCAGGGCATAGAGAAACAATAATGTACATTATACACAAAATAAATGTTACCCCTAAATTAAATTATCAAAAATACAAAATGCCTTCAGAATATCACACCTAATATTTTCCTTACAAAGTATAAATAAGGTTTTATCAAATTTTTTATGTGAAAGCATTTTGAAAAGTAGTGATTTTATTTAGTAAGGATGTATTAAATTGATCAAAAGCCACAGTAAATAAATATACAATATTTAGAGCACAGTAATACCATGGTCAGTAAACCATTTACCAGTGTTTTTGGCACTGTGAGCAGGTGCCAGGTCGTGCTGAAAAACAAAATCTTCAGCTCCATAAAGCTTTTCAGCAGATGGAAGCATGAAGTGCTCCAAAATCTCCTGATAGCTAGCTGCATTGACCCTGCCCTTGATAAAGCACAGTGGACCAACACCAGCAGCTGACATGGCACCCCAGACCATCACTGACTGTGGGTACTTGACCCTGGACTTCAGGTATTTTGGCATTTCCTTCTCCCCAGTCTTCCTCCAGACTCTGGCACCTTGATTTCCGAATTACATGCAAAATTTGTCCAAAAGTCCAGTGCTGCTTCTCTGTAGCCCAGGTCAGGCGCTTCTGCCGCTGTTTCTGGTTCAAAAGTGGCTTGACCTGGGGAATGCGGCACCTGTAGCCCATTTTCTGCACACGCCTGTGCACAGTGGCTCTGGATGTTTCTACTCCAGACTCAGTCCACTGCTTCCGCAGGGCCCCCAAGGTCTGGTATCGGTCCTTCTCCACAATCTTCCTCAGGATCCGGACACCTCTTCTCGTTGTGCAGCGTTTTTTGCCACACTTTTTCCTTCCCACAGACTTCCCACTGAGGTGCCTTGATACAGCACTCTGGGAACAGCCTATTCGTTCAGAAATTTCTTTCTGTGTCTTACCCTCTTGCTTGAGGGTGTCAATGATGGCCTTCTGGTCAGCAGTCTTACCCATGATTGCGGTTTTGAGTAATGAACCAGGCTGGGAGTTTTTAAAAGCCTCAGGAATCTTTTGCAGGTGTTTAGAGTTAATTAGTTGATTCAGATGATTAGGTTAATAGCTTGTTTAGAGAACCTTTTCATGATATGCTAATTTTTTGAGATAGAAATTTTGGGTTTTCATGAGCTGTATGCCAAAATCATCAGTATTAAAACAATAAAAGACCTGAAATATTTCAGTTGGTGTGCAATGAATCTAAAATGTATGAAAGTTTAATTTTTATCATTACATTATGGAAAATAATGAACTTTATCACAATATGCTAATTTTTTTAGATGGACCTGTAGATTATCTGTGTTATTCAAGCCATCTCTGTTTTTTTTTTCATAATAATTGAGTGCATTAATAATAAATTGCTAATCGATGTATTCTTTTTAAAGTAGCCTATGGAACATATTTTCTGCATCATTCTGTGACAAGAAGCCACATTAGATCACAAAAGGAAGCATTTGACTGGTGTTGTGGAGTAAAAAGTGTTTTGCCTCTTTGTCACCATCTATGTTTGAAAACCTGGAATTGCAGTTCCTTGTGGAATTATATTCCATGTGTGGGTTGTGATCAAGCACGGATGAATCTGTTTTGAGGTGAATGTGTTGCTGTCAGTCACCAGACCAGTGTGGATATTCACTTTACTCAGTAATCACAGATTCTAGTCTCGGAATATATGAAATAAGAATTTTCACCATATATTGTCATCTGAACAAGTAAGTAACAAGTGTGCCACACTTTGTTCTGACCAACTGAGGAAAAAAACATTACAATAAATTGCACTACCAATGGTGATTTAATATAACGATCGATTAGCTCATATCACATCAAACCCTGAAAATTATTATTATTGTTATAATTTATTCTCAAATTATTAATGTTAACAACATCAGCATTGCGTGACAAACTGCATAAACTGGTATTCATGATTATTTCACACAGAAGGACACACGTATTGAATTGCTTCTGCACCGAGTGGTTTATCACATGCCTATTTTAGTTCCATTAAGCCTTTAGCCCAAAAGAGCGCACATTTAGAAAGATAATGATAAATTCTTAAATGTTCACATTTCATTTCTTTACAGAGGATATTACTAATGTTCCACTAAATTATGTGATCATATGAGTTGTGAGCGCTCTCTCTCATTTTACTACCATTACACGTAGTGAGGAAGAAATGCCATCAAAATTATTTTAAATAAAAAATAGCAATTTAATGAGTTTCTGTTTTTATAACATAGCTATGCCCATGATAGGACTTAGCCTATCACACAAACAAGTCCTGTTTTTTTTTTTCAAATATCTGCAATATCGCAAATGTACAGTAAGCAACAAATTACAGAATTCCGTTTTGCTATGTCAGTAAGAAAATAGAACAAACAGCAGAACGAGTCTCTGAACAAGGGTTTTGTTCCTCCGCATTATACAGACCAGCAAATTATTCAATCAGGTTATAAGTAGTCATTTACAAAGTAAAACAACTACAAAGATTTGTTGGATTTTTATTATTAGAGCTTTCCAACTTTTCGGTGTCTGTGATGATGCTTCTTATGTCCGTTTTGGAGAAACAGAGGACAAATATTTAAATTGATTGCTCAGGCACGGAAATCTGAGTTCTGATTTGGTTCTAGTACATACTGGTTACTTATGGTGCATTTTATGGTGCTTACATTCCTCTCATGCAGAGAAGCAGATCCAGCTAGAGCTTGATGGGGCAAGACGGAATGAAAACGTTTTTCAGGAGTCCCTGCAGTAGAGACAGTACAACTATAACAGCATGTGAATAATCCAAGTCGTACCATGCACTGGAAAAGCTCCAGTAGGTACCGGTGCCATATTGGTGTGTTTCGGTACCCAACTCTAGTAAATATACCTATTAAGCTTACCAAAATCGACACTGAGGCATTTTTAGTGTACAAGTTATTGGTTTCAGTACAAGAAGCTATGTTAAAATAAAATATGAATCTCTCACACAAAAAATATTCAATTAAAATCATTTTAATGACAAAAGCATTTCAATTAAGATATAGGCCTACAAAATATGACTGTGCTTAATGGGTAAATTTCTGTAACCTTTAAGCACACCCCTGTTCCCATTAAGCTCACATCATGCCCACATTCAGTAACACATTCAAAAATCAAATAAAACCAATCAAAAAAACATTTCATTTATGGTGATGAACACAGAAACTAGCCTCATTATGAAGCCTCTTATTAAATGGATGGCAACTTATCTGTAGGCTCTTAAGGCTGGAATACATTACATGATTTTTCCATAGATAATCACGGTGTATGGTATGGTGGTCACAGACTTTGATTAGCTTCAGACTATGATTTAGACTATGATTTCATCCATTTGGAGGAGATCAAGCATGTTTGAGGTTTTCATTTGTCATGCATCTCCTAGCAACAATGCGCACATTTCTGTGCGAGTTTTTTGTGATGAGAAGGAATTTAATGTCTGATAGTGAATCATCCTCAGTCATGTGTATGATGCCTGTCATTTTAAAACTCTGTTCAAATTTCAAAAGCCATGCAGTGTATTCCAGCGTTTAGCTGCTTTTTTCCTGGGCAGATATGACAGGTTTCTGTTGGCTCCTTTTTGTACATATGACACGCCTCTTTAATCTTTTGGACATAAACTATAGTTATGTTTAGATTTTTGTATCTCAAATCTCAAAGCTGTTAAATAAGTTATTTATCATTTTATAAAGATTAACTTAAAGTGGCAATCATCAGTTTTTATTTAAAGTCTGTTTATTAAGTATTTACATACGTTCAATGTGCAAGAGCTTAAAGAAAGCACACTGATCTTAACAGGAGCAGCAACATTTTTTGTAAATTTCAGGTAATATTTATTAAAATGAAAAGATTTTGCTAAAGAAATAATTTAGGTCAGCTATTATTAAACAATACCAATGAAATGTTACTTTTTATTAATGTCACACTGAAGCTGTGTGATTTTTCATAGTAGTGCACCCTTTAGGCTCACCTTAAAATAAAAAAATGACAGCAGTGTAAAACCATAGACCAGCAATAAACGGTCACATGTATAATATGGATATATAAGTATAAGCCAGTAAATACCTGTGAAGTTATATATTAGCATACTAAACAATCTTTTACAGCCAGTCAGCTAACTGTGTTCTGAAGCAAATGCTAAAACTAAAATGGTTACTAAAACTATCTTTTGGATAGTCTTACTCTATTTCCCACATCCAAGTTCCAGGTTATAATATGCAGAAGTCTAAACATAAATCTCTTAATTTTACAGTAAGTAGTGAAACTTACCCAAAATAAAGACTTAAACACTGGCAGACAGACATATTCACATGGACCACCATATCTCAGTGTGCAATGTTCTGATTGACTTGAAATTACAAAAATTGCTTAATGAGTATGAGAGCTTTATAGGTACATTTACCCTAGTTACTGAATCAAAGAATACATTTTTACATGGACAGTTTTGAAATATTGACAGTTCAAGGGGAAATAATACAGTAGCGAATGAAGAGTGTGGGAAAACATTGTTTTCTTTTCCTTTTTCATAAGAATGTTAGCATATTTTGAGGAGCCCTTCTTGCAAGCAAGGGCCACTTCTCTGGTGAACAAACACTTGACAGAACATCTTTATTATGCAGATCATCTATTTAAATTCAGACGTGGTATTGCATTGCATTCCATCATGCATGTGTTGAGTTCAGTTCAATGTCAAGTAATCTTAGAGACCGCAAGTCATTAATTAATTAGCAATATTTTTCCTTTATCTCCAATTAGTGAATGCAAACTCTCGTTTCTTGAATGAGCTCCTTTATGGTCATAGTGCTCTTTCAAATGGATTAAACACTGACATTGTAAATATTTCCAGGGGATAAGCGGTCACATACAAAAGTGCACTCAAAAAAAGATGGTTCTTTATAGGTTCTTTTCATGCAGTAATGGTTTTATTTAGAACCATAGCATTCCGAAGAACCCTTTTATGCTGAAATGGCACCACAAACTGATTTTCTGGCATTCAATGATCCAACTACGCAGACGGTCAACACACTCACAACAGGTATATAATTTCATTCTTAAATTTAGATACAAATTTAACTTTACAAATAAAACCAATTTCCAAACAAACATGTTCTTGTAATTTTTTTTTGGGGGGGTCACAAATAAGTGTATGCAGCTCTGCTAAGCTGTGGAAACTTCTCTCCTCTTCTCCACTAAGTAAAAGAGACCATGAATTTATAATTCACACCCAGTCACAAACAAAATATGATTTTATATAACTTTTTTTCTTTTAAGATTGTAAAGGGCTCATATAATGTCCATTTTTGCTTTTGGCCTTCATAAACAAAGTTTTTTTACTTAAATGCATGGACTCAATTGTGTGCATCACATCCAATAACCTCATCATCTGCAGAGAAAAATCATTACTTAATAATACCAAAATGATGGACTCAGAGGCATCATATTGATTGGATTGTGATTTTTCACTGAAAGTTGGTCTTCATCACATCTATTTTTGTTCTTATTTTGTGTTTTACTTCATGTAGATTCATGTTCATTGTCGTAACTCAGCAAGCAACTACAAAGACTATCAACACACTCTCAATAGGTAAATCATTTCTTTCTTAAAATGACTTTAATTGATAACTTCTTTTCTCTTTTTAGGAGAACATCTAAGTGTGACCAGCTCTATTCAGTTAAGAATACTGGAAATCCTCCTCTTCACTACGTAAGTAACAGAGACATTGAATTTATTGTCCATTTTGTTTTTATATATATTTTATTACTAGGGTTTATGCATAAACATATCCAACTATCCCATGACTTATTACTTTTTCATTTTAACATTGTGAAGTGCTCACATACTACTTTTGGCTTTCATAAACAATTGTTTTCACAGAACCAAATAAAAGGAGACACACTGTATATCTAAACTCAATTGTGCATTTCAGATGCTGTCACATCCTACATCCTCATCATCTGCAGAGAGAAACTGCCATTCAGTCCCACCAAAATACAGATAATGGTTAACTTAAAGGCATCATAGAGGATTGTGAAGATATTTCACTGGAGCTTGGTCTTCAATATACTATTTTATGTTATATTTTCTTTTACTTTAAGCATTTTTGTTATATTCGATGTCCATTGTCATGCATTAATGTATTCTGCTAATGACAGTTTGAACACTGTCATTTTTTTTCAATTGCTACAATTTTATGTGATAAAAAAGTTCCTAATGTACAAGTTGTTATTGATTTTATGTAAAACCCTAATAGACACTTTAAGATATTATAAAGACCAGGCAGAGGGGTAAAAACAATATTAATAAATCATACATACAAATAATACCAATTTTAATGATATTAACATAGCCATTAAGGTCCTATATAGGGTTTTCAAAGCATGGTTCTATATGGAACCCTATAAAAAAGTTCCTATTTAGCACTAAAAAGGGTTCTGCTATTGTTACAAGCTGAAGAACCCTTTTCTGGTACTGTTCAGAACCATTTTTATTAAAAGTGTGGTTACAGCGAAAGAAGTATTCTTGATTCATAATAGCAGACTTCTTTAAAATACCCAGTTATTACAAACTCTTACTTGAGTGTTACTCAGTTTCAAGGACATTATAAATGAGCCACCGAAAAGGGCTGGTGAAACAAGGCAGGGACTGACCTGTGCTGCTCGTCTGCATCAAGGCCAAAACCTTGAGAGAGAAGAAATGAGAAAAGCAGCTTTCAGATTGTTTAGATTTTCTCTCTCACATGCAGGTTCGTGCTCTCTCTTCATATTACACACACAATGGATACACAAACAGACAAACACCATTCGCTGTAAATCTAAACAGTATTAAAATTATAGCAGCTACTACCACATGACTGAAAAGTGATAGTGTGTATATATGTATTGGAACCGTAAAGACATTTTTCTGTTTGCTTTGTAGTCAAAAAAATCTGTAAATATGATTAAAAGATGAATATGAGACAAAACTACAGAATGTCACATTTCATTATTGGGTGATTCAACACAAAGATGTTTTACCAGCTAAGAAGATCAGCACTTTAAGAGTTTCCTCTCCCTATCTGATGTGAGCATTAGTATTGGTACAGTTGCCTCACAGGTCTTTCTAAGTGTTCAGCTGTGTGCTGTTGCATTAATGCTTCAGATATTAAAAGCAGGGAGTGTGTCTAATCAGTTATATCCATTGCTTCTGCATTGTAAGTCTTGGATTCGATGATGACACACACAAACCAGGATGAAGACGAGGAAGTCGACACTGAAAGAAAAGCAAGCAATTTTGATGCTAAAAGAAAAGAGGGAGTCAATTAGAACTATAGGAAAAACAAAGGGCATGGAGAAATCAAGAGTTTGGAAATCAGCAACCAGCATCAGCAACCAACCACGACGACCTGGGGTGTGTTTCACAAAACCATAGTTGCTAACTAAGTTAGCAACTTTGTTGGTTGCAATGCAATTTCCCATTGCCAACCAACTAAGTTGCTAACAGGTTAGCAACTATGCTTTTGGGAAATGCACCCTGATCGGTTGAGAAAAACAATAGCAGTTGATGACATACAAATCATAAAAAAAGAAGAAAAAGAACCCTAAAATACATGTCTGTAAGATCATCAACAACCTCCAGAAAGCTGGGGTGATGCTCTGTCAATGTACATTGAAGTCCGCAGGAGAATTTGACACAGAATTACAGAAGCTACTCAGCAAGATGCAAACCTCTGATCAGCACCAAAAACAGAAAGGCAAGGTTCTTCACAAATGTGAGCCAGTAGAGTTATGGAACTGAGTTGATGGATCAATGAGACAAAGATTGACCTTTATATAAGTGATTAGATAACTTACACACACATGCATATATATGCATATATGCATATATATATCTATGTATATATATCATTTTGTTTAACCTCTTTAGATGAAATTAAAGTTCAAATAATCATAAACAGTCAATTAGAAACTTCAAAGCTCATGGTAGATATAAAAGCTTTATATAGATATAAACATTCTCTAGAGAGAAAAAGGATGAGATTTTTATTTTTACCATACTGTTGCACAATAAAAACTCAAATATGACCATTATGACAGACAACAACTTCTATACCATTGGGAAATCTTCTCACAACTGACACAACATTATATTACAAATGAATGCAATAAAAGCAGAAACTAATCCATCAAAACATAAATAACCACAGACCATGAAAATCCAACATGAAAACACAACCCACACTATATTTAAGTACTGTACAGAGTCACAACTAAAAATGCAGAAACTGTAGGAAAGTCCAGAAAGTTACAGAATACAGTTGTCACTCCGGTTCTGTAAGTGAAAGTTAATGCACTTTTTGCATCCTCTAAAACAGGATTGACAACTGTGTGACTGAATTGAAGGTCCAAGAAATGTGATGGGTCCTGTCTGTTCTAACGATCATTTTTAGTGAAAAAAAAAAAGAAATTGTCTGTGGGGAAAAAAAGACCACCCCCACCATATTATTTTCCTGCAACTACTAGAGCTTGTAGTAATTACTTTAATGATGTCCCTGCATCTCAGCCGCCGTGCCACGAGCAATAGAAGGCTGACCATAAAATAAAAGTTCAATGAAGGCACATGGGAGACACAATCATCTCATTAAATGACGCAGAGACAGAAAGTGCAGAAGTGTACAAAGTGGTGTTTTTTTCCTCTCCAGTAATGCAAAAAACCTATTAGAGAGGTAATATTTTCTAGGACTTCATGGGTGCCAGGAAATAGAGAATGTTGAATCCTTGCAAAGCAGTAAATTACTTGCAGACATTTTAAAACGTGCCAGTAGTAGGTTTACTTAAGTGATAATGATCTAATCCTGTGTTCTCAATGCCAGATGTATGAGGATGTATCCCATTACAGACGTCCATAGCAATGAATGCGACAGCTCCAAAAATTGCAGCAGACACGGTCAGTGGAGAATTGCGCGAGGGCACTGATATCTACAGCTGTTCTGTTTCATATCAGCTAGCAGGGACAGAGATCCAGGGCTCACCCTCACTGGCTAACCCTTACCTCCGCAAAAAAAATATGTAATTTGATTTCAATCGGTCCTGAAAGGTAGATGGCAGGCCTAGTTGCAACAACAATGACATCCACACGCTTCACCAGGTTTTCACGTCAAGGGGGCACTGCTGCGCTTTTATTATTTATATGAAACTTATTTTTTCAAAGCAACAAAATTGAATTTTTTTTTTATTTGTAATATTTTTTTTTTCTGTCTGGTTGGATGCGATGAAAGGCTCCAGGGTGGAGGGGGCGCAGGGTGTGTACAGGCACGAAAGGTTTTTCGGCCAGTCTGGGAATCATTTACTTGCATTTCCCATCTGCATAATGAGCCGGGCAGCCAATGACAATGCTTGCTGGCCGAAGACAGGGTGGCATGCCTTCAGATTTAATGGGCAAGCTGAGGAAACTTCCAATGCTTTCTGACATCTCTCATAGCAAACTAAATGTGCTCTGGGTCAGGGAGTGTCTATTATGAAAATAAGAGACGAACAAGTCAATTATACTTTGCTGACTGCATTGCCAGGGGTCCTCATTAGAATGATCAGGAAGGTCCATGCCGCTGTGCTCCTCTCCTCTGTGTAGCTCCTGATTAAGCGGTGGAGGAATGACAAGACCATGTGCTACTCTTTATCTTATGGAGTGCATCTATAAGAACGTGTTCATGGAGTGGAATCAAATAGACACACAAACAAACCTCATGAGGCCGTACAGGCGCAAGACCGCACATTGTGGGGGCAGCGTATCGCAAGCCAGTGAGAAACCGTTGACATGCTCGGATTATAAAAAAAAAAAACCTCAAAGGTCAGGAAGCTGATAGTGTCATGGATCATGATGTATCCAGGAAACACTTTTGGCAGGGGATGTTGGGAACTGTCATGCAGGAATGGACGCATGGCTTAGGGTGAGAGGGCGGGGCTACAGAATGGATCCAAATGAAATCCTGGGGTTTGGTGGGCGGATCGGTACACACTCATGTTTCTCATGGTGTGGAGACTGGGATTCACTGACAGTGACAGGATCTGTAAAGACAGGGTACAGGGAATCTGGCTTGTTCTTCGCTAGTGCTTGTATCTTGTGTAGCAGAGTGAAATTCAGGCTCTAATTAATTCATCTGAGCATGTAAAAAAACATCTGCAAAAATCCTGCAACACTACACACAATATCTAAATGTTTCCACCTACAATATTATGCTTTGGCATTGGTAAAATATAAATAATGTTTATGATAGAAGTCTCTCATGCTCTGCAAGGCTGCATTCTTTTTTTAACAGTAATATTGTAATTTTGCATATTTTAAAACATAATTTATTGCTGTGATGGCAAATCTGATTTTTCAGCATACATTATTCAATTCTTCAGTGTCACTTGATCCTATAGAAACCATTCTAATATGCTGATGTGGTGCTCTAGTACCATTTCTTTAATGCAGATGAAAATGGTTATTTTTATGAAAACTTTTCCCAGATTTTTTAATGAATAAATTATTTTTTACTTTTATGGATCTTTTTTTGAATCAAAGTATAATTTCTTTTAAAAACCCAAACATTTTGAATGGTAGTTTATATAACATCTATGGATGTTAAATATTAATATTAGATAAAACATATTGAATATCAATTAGTGTATTTAACAGAAACATGAAAACATCTAGACCTTTTAAAACAATTATTTTTGAAGACTATGGGAAGAACCAATGCCTGCTTTATTTAACTGCATTTCAGCACAAAGTCAAAAGGTTTTCTTCCAACATTTTATTCGCTTCCCTCTTTAGGTGCTCTTTGAAACATGATTTAATGACATCTTATTTCCTAAATTTGTTCTGGTACCAAAATCAGTAATTAACCCACTGTAAATTGACATTCCTTGATGTATTTAAAAGGCCGTGTGAATGTGTTATCCTGAAGGGAGATTGGAAGACATAGTGAGCACATGCAGTGCATGCAACCACATCCAGCGTGCACGTTAAAGCACAAAGCCCTCAACCCCCCCTTCTGTTGTTGTGAAGACTTGATATAGCTCAAGGCTATGCAAATGTACGTCTTGACCTCTTTAAGATGCCAAATCATGCAGAATAAAAAAGCATTTTTTCTGCTGCTGTCTGCCCTCATAGGAGAATATTCTTGTTATGATAATTGGAAATTTAGTTCTTTCCCTCCAGTGTGCTTTTTAAAATATAAGCCAGCGCATGCAACCAAACCAACTTTAACCAGCATTGCAACCTGTGTCTCATCATGATAATTGGGTTTTTGAGTTGATTTGACTGCATGACAGCGATGTCTTGAAGATTCATCATCTTTTTACCCAATAGTGCAACTCAGGAGGAGGCATTTAATTAGGGAATTTAAAACAAGGTCAGTTTAGCCAAATGCTTGCTTATCCACACATCCCTCCAAAGCTAAATATCACATTAAGGTGTTTTTATCATGCTAGTTTCTACAGTTGCTTTTACTGCTCAAATCTGGGTTAAAATATAACAGATAAAATCACAAAGTTTAACACTCACATTTAAGATTCATATTAACATATGGATCAAGTCAAAAAATTATTTCATGCCTAACTAATAAATTATTTTTTTCTACAATTCAAAATTAAGCATTACAAATTAATTGTAAATGCTACAAATTGAACAAATTTAGGCATTAACCACTGGAATGTTTTAAAAATGGTCATTTATTTTAGATTTGCTCAGGTCTACATTTAAAAGTGTTTTTAAATTCAGTATTAAGGCGAGACATTGCAGGTGAATAGGGTAAAAAAAAAAAAAAAAACGTAATCACCTTACTTACCAATTTTTCCATAAGTCTGATAAAACACTTAAAAGCCAAAAAGCCCCAAATCTACAAATTGCAGTGTCTCCCCTTAAAACATAACATTTAAGTGAATATTAATTGATGGCAAGGCAGCCTAAATGTAAAAGTAGATGAAAAGAGCATGTACAATATCTACAATATCTGTAGTGATTTAAAAAAGCATCACTATTATAATCTATTTTGGATTACAGTATTAAACAGAAAAAAGCTCATGCTGCTTGACATATAAAAAGGAAGGAACTTTAACTAGAAAGAACTACTACTACTAGTTTCTTGTTGTTACAAATAGTCTGATAGGAAATAAGAAGACAAAGTAATGCTCATTGCATATGTTTGAGCTTGAGGGGTCAGATATGCCTCCCTAGGTCATGGCTTATCTAATGATGTTCTTCAAAGACCATCTTTTATCCTCCACCTCCACTCAAGTTCACACCTCACAAACCAGAGAAGCAACCTGGAGGGAAACCGTGCAGCGTTCATAATTTCACAAGAGTGGAGATGTCACTACGAGAGGAGAGGGATAAACAATAATCTTTCTAATGCCAAGGATCCACAGCAGCCTAACTATTCTTGGAATCACTCCAGGCCAATGCGTTGTCCCTGTCTGCACAGTCATCTCAAGCTGGGCACACAATGTTGCGGATAGAGACCAATCACCAATGCAGCAGAGTTTACACCCGAAGCAGCAAGCGATGCGCAGGAAACCAAACAAGTTCTTGGTGCATCAAAGAAGATAATTAGGAAGCAGCAAAGGCCCTTCAAAAGAGAGAAATTGCTTCTGCTGTTTCCCCCTGCAGTTATTTTACAAACAAAATATCCATGATTAAGGTAAAAATGTCTGAACACTTACATTTAGAAGAATTTAATATCTCAGTTTGTCCTCTATAATACAAACTGAAGATGATTGTGTCACTTTCTAACCACAAGTGATTTTAATGAACTTAAAAGTTCTCAACGGTCTCTATAAATGGTGTTCAGATTTGACCAAAGTCTGTTATCAAAAGTCAGATGACAATAACTCATCCAAACCTTTCCCAAACAATTATCTTGCATGTTTTTTTTTTTCTAGACTTTTACAGCATGTTCACAATTGGCTCCTTAGATATGATAAAAAATGAAAATTAAATCAATATTGTTTTTGTAAGCATGGCATAAGTGTGCTGGATCTAGTGAGGAGACTATTAACCCAATTCCTGGTCTCCTCCCTCTGTCCTTGACAACAAGCAAACACTTTATAAACTTTTACTTTTGGTAATTTGATTTTTTCAGCTCTATTTTGCTCAGTTTTATTCAAATAAATGCAATTTGTAACTCTAATGCCTGCCACAAGGTGGATAAACAAACACGCAGCCTTGCCAGCCGGAAAGAATAAGAAAGATGGTACAAAGCACAACCGAGTGTACTTGAAAAAGAGTCAAGGCTTAAACTAATGGCTCTCCAGAAATATTACTCTTGAATCAGAACTCTTGAACAAAATATAATAGCATTGGCTTTGCTTTTAGCAGTGTTGGGGAGAAAAAAAATGATGAATTGTACATTTTATATTTCATACGTATACATTTCCTATACCAAGGCTGATAATGCAGCCAAAGCCAATATATTAAAGAGTATATTTAAATAAATATAATTTTTTTTTTTTTTTTTTACTTTTATACATTTGTTTATTTTAGTTTATTAGACATTGTGCTGACATTTGGGGGTAGATGCTGACATTTGGGGGCAGATGGTGTACATGACCTGTTCTTTACACCATCCAAATCCATTTACCTGCCCAAAGGTGTTGAAAAGGTGTTTCCTCATTTACCAACTAATTTACAAACCCAGTCTTTGTTCACGACTGTATTTACTGCATGAAGGAAGTATTTATGCAGTTATGTGGTTGCGGTCGAGTGATCCTGTGTGGAAAGCTGTCTGGTCCAGATTCTTTCTAGCCATTTAACTCTGCTAATGGCCTCTCTGCTGCACCAAATGGCCCTTCTCTCCGCTCCGCCACACAGTCGTCAAACTGATATGCCCTAATGTAAATATTTGGACCTGTACCCCCACCCCCTCCAAAGGGCAGAAAAGGAGCTTTTTAATTGATATACTGCACCCTCAAATGGTTTTAGCTTCTAGGAGAAGAGGTGAGTGTTACGGGCAGAACAAAAGATCACACTAGACTAGTCCTCTAAGGTGCTGGTGTTATGTATAGTGACCTTGTGTGAGAATATCAATCTTTCCTCTACTCCAGATCCCAAGATAATATCTGAACGGTTCAACTCCCGGACAGGACAAAACAAACAAGTGACAGTAAAAGAATGACAGTGGGACGGGAGAAAAACCTGCTTTAGAAGATCTAGACTATCCACTTTCATAAGGTGCTGCTGTGTAATTTCTGCCCGTGGTGTGAATATTCTGAAAATTAAACTTCTTTTGAAAATGCTTTGAATGTTAAGTCGACAGTTCTTTGCTGTTTCCTGTGATTGAACTGAACATGATATTGAACTTGAACTCAAACTTCTCCTTCATAACTTTTAAACATATACTGTTTAGCAGCTCCCAAAATTTTGCAAACTAAATTAGGTTTTAAAATGTAAAGATTGCAAATTATTAAAAACAAAGACTAAAATATTAAGAATATTATTATTTGTATAATATATATCTCTCATATTAGAATGATTTCTGAAGGATCATGTAACACTGAAGACTGAAGTAATGGCTCTTAAAAAATCAGCTTTGCCAGCAAAGCAGTGAATTACAGAAATATTGTAACAATATTTCCTAATATTATTATTTTACTGTATTCTTGATCAAATAAACTTTACAGAAACACACACAATATAGTTCACTGATGCATGAATTGTGGTCATTTTACGAACTGCGGGTCTGAATTTAAAATCAAAAAGTGCCATTACTAGAGCATATAGTACACAGAGATATAGTTTGCATATTAAACACCCCCTCTGGGTAATTTAGGTCAAAGTGTCAGGAGTCTCATTGAGGCATGTGGCTCTGGATTGTCTTCACACCTCTCTGTGCTTGGGCTAATGGACTATAATTAGCAAATTTACTGGTCAGTAATTCCATTTTGATTGTATTTCCCCTCACTTTGCTCCAGTGACTTTTGGAGCCCTTGCCCTGCACTAAGTGTCACGTCCAATCAACCTGGTGTGAGACGAGACCCAATTAGCAATGTGAGGCGTTCCCTCAAAAAAGTGGGCCTAAGGGGGACATATCCCGGGGACATAATCGAATGAGACACCAGCTTTCATTTGGGCCTATATATTGGCCAAGCTGGATCTGAGACTCTGAAATTGATGTTTTATTTTATTTTATTTCTAACAGACACAATGCAGCATACAGAACACCAGTCATTTAAGAGACTGGGTGACTTCTTGAGCTGAAGTAAATGTCTATAGCTGGATTGTTGTTTAATGTAGAAATGAATAAAATGGCATTCAAGCTCTAGCAGTCACAAGACAGAACATGCTAATGCAAACTTGTGTTAGACTGAGTACCACAATCCTACCATTTATATTCTCCTTTATCTGCTCTTAGTAAAGTGTTATAGGCATTGAGGCAATAATGTCCTCTCCACAGTCTATTATTCTAACAATCTTCATGGCAGTGCTGAATCACTATAGGGAAGACCTTCAGATCATATTACTTCAGAACAGTCCAAAGCCTGAACTTCTAACCAGATATGATTCTCCCGGCTACGATTAATAGGACACCAGAGTTCCAACCCGCATCCAACCAGCCCAGCGTATTAGCACCTTTCAGACCCAATAACTTGCAGTCTCTGGAGCTGGGTCTATTACATGGACTTTACTTAAATGTGAGGTGGCACTGATGGGCCAAAGACCTGCCTCAGTTTACTAGTGCCTGAGGTCTGGGATATCTCTGTCCACTCCTGTTGCCCGGGGTCATCTTTAGCTGGACGACCCAGAAACCAGCAACCCAGCCATTCTATCACACAGCCCTTTTAGAACAGCTGGTGGGTGTCACCAAGGGCGTTTGCTCAGAGATGCAAGAAAGACCTTAGTGGTCAGGCACAAAAGAAAGCACACTTATACTCTTATCCAGTGGTCGGCAACCTATGCATGTGTGCCATCAGTGGCTAGCAGAGGGATAATCACTGGCATGCGATCAATCAGGAAAACTGCATACCGACATACATTATGACGTAGTCATTCCTTATAGTCACAAAGCCTGTTAAGAGAATCACACTAAAGTGTGAAAATTAACTTTCACTGGTCTACAAATAAGTGCGCAACCGCTGCGCATATGAGGTGCTTTAGATTAATGCTTCGAGCCTTGGTTAGCGGTCTAATAGTCTCGCGTAGCCATACCTTCAGACTGACGGCAGAATGTCTGGAATCTATGGTAGCTTTCATTGGCCAAGGCCCACCCATGAGGCCATTGACCGACATGTCAAACAACCAATTGACAGTTTGTTTTGTTCAGCATCACGTTTTGTGGCGTGGAAATGTTGCCACAATAACCGACCGGTGTGTAAAACTCAAAACATATTTTAAAGATTCTATGCTGCAAACTTCAAATATTTCACATACTTTAGAAACTCTAGTGTTTGGCTGATCCTGATAAGCACTCGTCGTCACAGTTGTAAACATGGTTTTCTTCTTTCGTGAATGGGTTTGGCGCCACAGCATCTTTTTTTCAAGGCAGAGTGTTAAAGAAAGCAACACACACGTCTCCCGGAAATCCTGTATAATTCAACCAATCCAATGACAACTTCGACACTCCTGAAGTGTTTCCAATTTTGTGTCCCATATGCATCAAACGTTTAGCCAACCGTCCATGGGCATGACGTTTGAGGCTTAAACTAGCTGTCTAATGGCGCTCGTCATTGTCAAAATAATTGAGATTGTCAATCAAATCAAATTAGATGGGTTTTCTGTTCACAGAAGCAGAGCGCCAATTCCAGTGGAAAGTGTAAGTTTAACATTTTAATGTTGAAAGAGAGCGTGGCAAGGTGGAAGTTGCAAATCATTTAATATACGTCAACTGTTTTACAATAGAAATGTTAATACAGCTAGGCCTATATGCAGTGTTGCAATCTATTCAACTTTTTTTCTCAAGCTTGGCCATTTGAGAGAAAGAGAGAGAGAGAGAGAGACAGACTAAAGTTGCATGTATGAATTACCTGCATCTGTCTCTCTCTCTACGAACAATAAAGCTGAGTTTATTTACTTAAAATAACTGCAATTTTACCTTCTTGTTACCGAGAAATATGTGATTCAGTATCGATAAACAGAAGTTGCAGGGCAGCGTTGACAATAAGTTCTGAGCTCGCAAGTGATGTGTGTGTGCACGTCAACTGAAGCAGCGCATTGATATAGAATGCTCATTAAATTAAATGTAATGTTCAGTAGGTTCACATTGCAAATCTGTTATTCTAAGTCTAACAAAACAATTAAATTAAACTTCTGCAAAATAACAAAACATTTACGAAATTTATGAAAAATGCTTAAGAAACTATTTGTATGATAATCAAAAAAAATTTTATCTGAATATTTAAAAATGCTCAAGTTATGTATAAATACATCATGCATTAAAGAATTGGAGAAGGGCACAAGATTAACAAGAACATTTTAAAATGGCACTTCATGCCCAGAAGGTTGCCCTTGCTCTTATCTATTGGGAAGCCCTGCTTAAGTGAAAGCCCTGCTTAAGTGGTGCTCATGCTAAACTTTAAGGAGGCTAAAATACTATAGGAGAATTTTTCCAACAAGCAGAGTTATAATTATTATAAGAATAACTGCAGCCAACAATAGATGTTCTTCCACCAGCTATATCTTTGAATCTATATATAAAAAAAGTTTAATGAGTGCAAGAAAGTGTAAAAGCAACGCTTTTAGTTACAGAAAGTTATAGAAAATATACTGTGGCATTAGGTCAACATATTCTAGATTCTTTCTATTTGACAAACTCAGACCAAACTACATATTCAATTACAAAACACTGAATCCAGTCCCAATATCACAATCACACACTTTAAAAAAGTACAGAAACTGTCACTTTCAAATGATACCAATATGCACACCTTTGGGGTAAATATAATACAAATTGAAAAAGTGCTACCCCAGTGACAGCATTTATGCCTTTTCTTCTGTCAGTTCACCAAATAAAAAGAAACACAACATTATCACATCACGAGAAATCAATATAATATTGTACCAAGGTCCCTGCTGATTCCCAACATTTGGACTAGTCTTTTATCTGATTAAATTTTATTACCACACACTGTTGTCCATTCATTCTCTTCTTTTGGATCTTTCAGTCTTTTCTTGTCTCAGGTGATGATTGAAGGTGAGTGGTGGTGGAGCTTGTGTCTGTTCAGTGACCTGGAACAGGAGCAAACAGATAAGAACATGTCAAACAAAAACTCAGCTAGTACACATACGTCTTTTAAAATAGCTGGAAAACATTAAAACATCATTAAACCAGCATTTTGCTGAGAAAACCACAATGTACTCTCCACCAATAGGTATCTGCAATTTTGATATTATGCATCTATACAAGTCTATTATTGTTATGACAGCCTGGTGATCCCAGGGGCCATTTTCAATTAAGCCGCTGGCTGTTTACAGGTATTGTGCTGGACTTGTTGTACCCATGCAGCCGGCGCTCTTGGCTATTGTGCCAGGCCACAATGGTTAATGAGCTATCTACCCACGAGGACCAAGCAGAACAAACAGACAATGTGCTCTTCCCTCCTACAAAAATCTCTTGTCTAACACATACACACATTCAATACGCTGCACCTCTGCCACCGAACACACCAATCCAAGACCGACTACTGTAACCGCGAGTTCTCTCCTTTGATCTCTGTTTGCATTTCAACATCAAATAAGCTGACCTAACCTTCTCCTTGGGCCATTTAAATGGTAATGTGTAGCAGGGACTGGTTTGGGCAGCCATTCATCTCAAGGTCAAGAGGGCGATCAGACGTGCTCTCTCTGGGTTAGCACAAGACAAAAGATGTGTTTTTAACCAACCACATGCACAATGAAGTGCAGTTTTGACACTGTATGACTGAATAAGAGATGCTTTGACCAGAACTGGTCAATGAACAAAATCACAGAAAATGATTGACAGCCAATGAACTGGATCTTAACTGTTATGTTTCAAACACAACAGAGTAGAAATAAACAGTGTAATTACTAACATTATCATTTATAGCATACACACATTTATTTTAGTGGGAAATCGTGGCCTAGTGGTAAGAGAGTTTGATTCCTAACCCTAGGGTTGTGGGTTTGAATCTCAGGCTGGCAATACCATGACCCTTGAGCGAGGCACCGAACCCCCAACTGCTCCCTGGGTGCCGCAGCATAAATGGCTGCCCACTGCTCCGGGTGCGTGTTCATTGCTGTGTGTGTGCACTTTGGATGGGTTAAACGCAGAGCACAAATTCTGAGAATGGGTCACCATACTTGGCTGAATGTCCCTTTCACTTTCACACACTGGAAGATATGAAGTCACAATTATGAGAAATTAAGTGCAATTGTGTGATACATAAAGTCATTTTTTCACTCTGTGGCAGAAGTAGGCTTTCATAAAAACAAGCCAGACCAGCACTTGTTACAAGTACTACAAGCCCTTCAGTCAGTAATGGAGCATTACACATATTCATGTTTAGTGTTACATGAACTGAATTTCATACAAAGACAAACAGTAACATCTAATGACCAGAAGAGCAAACACACACAGAAGCACAGTCTTCCCAAAGCGTTTGTGAGTGGCCGGTTGGTAGGTGACATCTCATGACTCACGCTACAACAGAGCGCAGGCAGCCAGAGCAAATCCAGTGGCCCGGAGCAGGTAAGGAGATAAAATGCTGGCCGGACTTACATGCCACAAGTGATGCGGAGAAAGAGCCACCTCGCTCCACACTGCCACATCAAAGCAGGCCAGGTTATTAACGGGGCATGAAGAGACCTCACTCGTATCACATCTCACTATTCCGATTCGAAACAGACAACACACACACAAACACACACACACACACACACACAATATTTTAAATGTCTAATTCTGACATTAATGTGAGGCCTTGTTCACTGTCAATGCCCCTCACAATTCATTAAGCAACTTATTGGGTAAAAGATTCAAAACGCATGTTAATTTAATGGGGTTTCTGGTTGGGGGGAAATTATATATATATAAAAAAAGCTTTGATGTTCACAAAACTTGGCAGTCAATCATTTTGCACTGAATTACAGCATTAATGAAGAATAGAGAAACAATGAGGGATGCTATTGTTTCAAACACATGCATGTTAATGTTCTCCATTAGAATGCATGCAGTCTTTCAAAAACCATTAAAGCGGCCTGGTTTGCGTTTTGTACGGGTAATTCTGCGCCCTCTTGTGTCTTCTAACCTGCTTCTAAGGTAAATTTGATCATGTACATCTTAAACTGCCTGACACAAAAGGTAGAGGAGTTCAACAAACCCACCCAAGATAAGGGTAATAAACTCTACAAAGCAAGAATGCCCATGGCAGAAGCAGTTTCTACAACATACATGACAACAGGTTAAACCAAGCCCACCCACACTGATTCAATTAACATGCAAACAAACTTTGATAAGGCTGTTAAAACGACAACAAGATTACGTTTTACTCCCCAAGTCGGAGAGTGGAAGCACGCTGACATTTATACAGGCAAATAGAAGTGATAGATTGAGGTCAGATGGAAAATTGTGTCTTGGTTTGTCGCATTTTCAGCATGTGTTGATCCATCTGGAGTTGTGGAGGCTGGATAATCAGCACAAGCCACACGAGCATGTGCCGCGGTTGCAGGAGCGGGAAATGTGCAATGTGCACCATACTTTTGCATAGTCAAATAACAACTCGGTTGAATCAACAATTTTGGTCCACTAAACATCACAGTTACCTCACACAAACTGAGAGCAGCTTTTATGTGAAAGAAACAGCCGTATAGAGACCTTTACATATATATATATATATATATATATATATATATATATATTAATGCTTTCACTCTAAAAATATAATAACATCCAAATAATGCTTATAATCATCCTAAAAAAAAGGGATAGTTCACCCACCAAAAAATACAATTCTGTCATGATTTGTTTACCATTATGTCATTTCAAACCTGACTTTCTGTCTTCTGTGGAACATGCAATAGGTTATTATTGACCTCAATAAAATTGCATTGAAACCAAAACAGTTTACACATTCTTCAAAATAAAATAATTGTATTTTCTTATTAGAAAGTAAGTTATGGTTTGGGACCAAATGAAGGTCAATGACAGAAAAAATGAAAATTTATTCAAAATATGACACTAAAAGAGAAAGAATATACACAAATATCTAACACATACTGTATATGATACGTCTGATAAATCATTATAAACAGTAGGATTACTATTCTAGGCCTGTGTAGTTTTAGATTTCCTACGTGAGCTGTAGCTGTCTGCATTCAGTGTCTTTAGGACAATATTTGTTTTATAAAAAAAAAAAAAAAAAATCCTTAATGTGGATGGAAACCCATATCAACATGGCTAAACCCAATAAACTACTCACTTACCACTATGGGTGTCCAGTGTTTCAGTTGAGCTCATAGGCTGGTTCAGTGACACTTCCATACATTTATTAGGCCTACAGCCTTCACAGCAATATTTAATCTTTAGGTCAACTCTACTATATTTATGGTTTTCACTCTATTCTTGTGTAGCAGGCAGCGCATCGATTCCACAAACACAAAGGCGCTTCCAGGTCGACAGAAAACATCAAATGCCTGTGATTTCGTTGATTACAGTTCAAAATGAAGGCTATCACAAACGAGCACAGCTAGGTTCCCAAAGGAGAAAGAAAAATTAATTAAACGCGACTCTACTTCACACTTGTCATCTTATATCTCGGGCTTTTCACCAGTCTCGCTACACACATAGCGAGAAGCCTGTTCCAATTAACAAAGAAGTTGTCATGCCCTTCATTCTCGCTTGGTTTCTGCGCGTGGTACCCGCGCGCGAAACAACAGGCTGTCGGGAAACCTGCGCGCACCATTGCCTCACAGGCGAAAACCTGTGCTTATGTCTTCACACAGTTTTACCATGTACAGAGGCGTCCGGGAATATTAATCTTACATTAAAACGATTAAATAACCGAGGTCATTTGTCAGAGTGCGGAACTGGCTGCGTCAAATTGTTTTAAAGGTTTTAAAGACCGGTGTTTGCTTAAAGTTGGTCATGGAAATGGGTTGGTATAAGTTAGTTGATGATCAACAATGAAAATGTCAGCGAAATTAAGTCCACATCAAATATTTTTAAGAAATCAAAAGCTAGTTGTTTGTTTAAATTTGCCAGTACATAAAATATGTTGCATACATGGAGGGGGTTACTCCTTGAAAATAGTCCTTAACATCCAGTCTCTCGTAATCTTTTTTCTGAAGTTTTATTCTCAATCACAAAGGTATTAATTGTTTTTACTTTATGCATTGATAAGAAAATAGAGGAATTCGCGAAAGTAGACCCAAAATCTATCAGGGTAGCACAAATCGACATAGCACCGCTGTGATCATGTGTCCCATAGGCTAATACAAGGAAATAAGCATCATAAATAAATATTTAAAGAGAGAAAAATTACTTGATATTGCATCCAAGCTTTAATTTATATACAGTACTTAAAATACATGATACATTTAATGATTTTTCAAATGCATGTCAACTTTGTGTGCTGGGAAAATTGTCAGCACGTGCCCTCTACTGGTGAAAAACAAATGCATGCTCAGTAATATGCGGGAAAATAGCGTAAATCTTTTATCAATCCTACTACTAATAGATATTTGAAGGAAAATCAGCAGTACAGTAAACATATTCGCAAATTTACCAAATTTACTCTTAATAAACATTTAATATTATTTACAATACAATACATCTTTCAAAAATAAAATAAACATAAAAAACAAAAGCTGGTGTGTGTGAAAAACAGGCACAAACAGGCAGCCAAACTGCTGAGGTGGAAGTAACAAGGTCAATGCCATATGAAGCAAGTCACAAACAAGGTCAAACAATGTCAGATTAGCAGCAGCAGCAGTAGTCAGTCACAGACCAGAATGATGAACACTAAGAAAGAGAAAACTGATGGAATGGGGAACATACACAATGTGAGTTACTGTATGAACCTTTCTGCCCAGGCAGAATCTTTATTGCTGCACTGGAATCATTGACAAAGCCAATAGCACAACAGTTTGTATGTTATTGTACTGAATAGTATTATTGAAATGCAACTATTGTAACACTGAAACACTAATATTGACAAGTATTTGAACACACCAGTTGGTATTTTGCCTCTGGCTGGTTTACTAGGCCATAAGAGGCATAATTGAGACACAGAGAAACAGAGCATTGGGGTTAGTTTCCAGCCATTGCCACCAGGCATGCTTTAGGTCAGACACAATCCCTGTCTGTCCCTGGTCTGGTCAGAGAATTGATTCCACTCTGGGAGCTGGGCTGCAAACATATCCCTGCATCTCTGCCCGCCTGGTCAATGACCTTACTCTTCAGAGCTGCCAGCCACTTCATCATGTTCAGTACACACCAGACAAAATGCCCTTAAAGGATTTCTGCATGACAGCATTTTTTTTTTTTTTGCCCAAACAATATTGATTTCTCTTGAGTGTAATAATGGTGATTTACTCACATAAGATGACCGAAAACATGCCTCAATACATACTGTACAGTACAAAACAACCTTTAAATACATTTGCTGGTATGATGAATTTTCCTTTAAAATCCGTTGATAATACAATATAACATTCACAAGATAATAACATATCACATTTTCAGATGTCACATACAATCAAGCATAAAAAAAGATACTTATAGTACAAATTCACAGTGAGATCTAATTCTGTGCCCTGAACACAGTTGCTATTTATTATTATCATTATATTTAATTTACTCCAGTGTTAAACGCTGCAGACCACAAATTAATGCAGTCTGAAACTGCCAAATGCCCCAAACATTCATTCAATTTCAATTAAAGGCAGAGTTGTGTGCCAATCAGAATAGAATTGAACATGCCTTTTCAACTGAGAATGCCATTTGAGTCTCACAATTTGAATCGCATAATTGCAATTCAAATTTAAATTGTTAGGAAATAGAATTGTAATAAACGTCATTGAAAAGTCAAGACTAAAATAAATGCAAATGTAGTTTTTAGTAAGAAAAGTGAAGTTTGTAAGAACAAACTTTGAATGTTAGCTCGACAAAGCCTTGTTTAAAAATTTTTTTACGATTAATAGGCCTTATGGACAGAGTAGAGATTTTTGCTCAACCCTTATCAATTGAAGTAATGCACAATACACATGCTAGAGTGAATTACTAAACCTAAACAGTAGAGGGAGCCAAAACACCACATTAACCAATAAATAACAAAACATTTACAACGCTTAGTGGAAAAAAAGGTGCAATACATGCACATATAAAACAATCTGTGCTCTTTATGAAATACTTCAAAACAATTAGAAATGAAAACAAAGAACAGGAATCTTTCTCCAAAACAGTCGTGCTTTGCCTAAGACCAACAAAGGCTTGTGCAATGATTTGTTCATTGCAGTGCTATGTGCGTTTCAGTGTGAATTCAGCTTAAAAACTGGAGCGAGGGGCCTGGATTTCTCGTTCCACACTTGGCATGCTGGGTGTATCTCGACAGACCAGCCTGTGGCGGAAGTGTCCGCTCAGCAGAATGTATATGAAGGGGTTAATGCTGCTGGCGGCGTAGCTCAGGCACACAGACAGGTAGTAGCAGGTGTGGTACGCTAAGGAGGGGCGAGGTATGCTCAGATTAACCAGCTGCAGGATGTGGTATGGCCCAACACTGACCAGGAAAACGGCTACAAGAACCAGGACCATTTTAGTGAGGCGGACCACACGCTCTCGAGGCAGGCTGGTGTTATACCTGAGAGAAAGTAGGGAATGTAGGATTTGGTCATAAAGTATGTAGCCTTAACATTAAATATATCAAAGTCAATGGGAACCGAAACTGTCTGATTATAAACATTCTTTGAAATATATTATTGTGTTCGGCCAAAGAAAGAAATTAATGCAGAATTTTCATTTTTGGTTGAACTACCCCATTAATATGTAAATACAAAGGTAGAGCAAAGATTAATGGAATATTACGGTTTCACTACAAGTTATAAGCTCAGCCGACAAAGTTTGTGAAATATTATAACATCAAAATTAATGTCTGCATGTCTCTCCTTTTTTTGCATAAAAAAACTAGGTTGCAGCAAGGCATGGCAATATCATGCCATAAAACCTTTAACCCTGAAAACTGTATAAAATGATTACTAGAAAATCTTTACAGCTCAAATAATACAGAACTTTTAACAGAAATAATTGCATAGGTGCTTCTATATCATTCTTAACTTAACTAAATCGGCTACATTTATGTCCCATCTACGTGCATCTTTGTTTTGTTTTTAAATATTGTATTGAATCTGTGATCTCTTTAATAGATAGGCTATTACTTATAATTCATGGTTTAGCCGATAAATTCTACATCAGTAAACTCTACATCAAAAGTTATCCTGCTTATACAATTTAAAGACTGCGCTGTCAATCTAAAACTAAAAGATCATATCTGCACAGCTTCATACAAGAAACTCACTTTGCAGTTTATTCCCTTAATGCAAGGCCAATTAAAATATTAATGAAAAAAAACTACTGTAGACCTAGCTAGAACAGTCAAGCCAGTGACTTCACAAGCAATTAAATTGGCAGATTTGGCAGTTTTACATCACATACTTGCTGTAATGAAAGGGAAAGTCACCTGTGAGCCTTTTTGTTCTTGCGATACATTCTCCAGGTGTAGCAGAGAATCAGCATATAGCAGATGAGAATGAGAGGTAATGGCAGAAAGAAGGAGGTCACAGTCTGGTAGAGTGTATACCTACAGATATATGAGGACACATGCTGTCAGTCATGAGGGAGAAGAACCTTAAACGAAAGTTGAAAGTTTCACTTCACTTATTTTAATTAAACGAGAAGGATGGATTCCTCAGAGCTGCAGACATCTGTACATGCAATTTTCTGGTGAAGAGGATGAAGGAGAAAAAACTACAGTATTATTGTTTTGCTTAAAAGTTAAGCTTTTAAGTTATGGGCCACTATGCTAAAATGCAGTTTTCATAACAGATAACAGAAAATTCAGCCAAAGCAAGACTATGTCTATAAATAAGCAGCGGGTGAGAGATGGAAGGATCGTCAGACCTGAGCAGCAGGTTATAGTACACAAGTAAAGCAGAACCAATTACCAGAGCACTTCTTTGGGAGAGACCAGGTTAAGGGAACAGCTTTCCAGCCCGTCCCTGAAGCGGATCACTTTGGCATGAACCCAGGCAGGTAGAACCATGATGAAAGAGGCCGCCCACACAAACAGGTTAATGCGGATTGTCCTGGATCTGGTCCTCAGACTCAGCAGGCGAAATGGATGAACAAGGGCCAGGTATCTGCAGCACAAAAATATAAAACAATGTAGACTTCGCTTCCCATATATGACACTGGAGTCATATATGGGCCTGGACCACAAAACCAGTCATAAGTGTCAATTTTTCAAAACTGAGATTTATACATCATCTGAAAGCTGAATAAATAAGTTTTCCATTGATTAATGGTTTGTTGGGATATGACAATATTTGTTCAAGATACAACTAATTGAAAATCTGGAATCTTAGGGTGCAAAAAAATCTAAATATTGAGAAAATCAACTTGAAGTTCTTAGCAATGCATATTACTAATCAAAAATGATGTTTATATATTTACATTAAGAAATGTACAAAATATCTTCATGAAACAAGATCTTTACTTAATATCAATGATTTTTGGCATAAAAGAAAATCTATAATTTTGATTTGAAAATGAGGGTTTGCTAGACAGCCAAACTCTAAAATCGTCCAAATAACACTCTCTGCATCCCTGGTCTGGAAAATATTTAATCAAAATCATCTCATATAATTCTCAAATGCATCCATTCTAATAATGCATTCTAAATGCATCCATTTCTAATTATATAATGTTACGTAACAATTTATGAATATTATACAATGTGCAAAACCTATGTGTGAAGAATCTGACCAAAAGTGTGAGAAGTCACGTGCAGCAATAACTTGATATTTCGCTTTTTGAATTTCAAAGCACTTTTGGTCAAACCGTTGTTTTTAATTGTGCTGCGTTGATGAATAATGAGTTTACTTGTCTCATTTATAATTGTGGTAAGAGTGGCCTCTAGTGGTGAGATTAAAGAGTCGCAGCTCTAAATGAGAGAACTGGAGCACTAGGTTTGAACTTTATGCAGCATAAAAACAAAACAGCCACAATCCGAAAACTATATGCAGTTCCCAGTGGAGAAGCTTTATTCGAAACCTAATCAACTTTTATCAGATAGCATTGTAGCTCAACGATTCGGTGAATTACTACTCATTCATTAATTTAATTGAGAATCATAGGTAATTCATAAAAATTTATTTATGCTTTTTTTTTACCTGATTACAAACACTGAAGTATTCAATACACTACAATGGGCAGGTATTCAAAAGCTTTTTTATTATTTCAGTTTTTTTTTTATGAATTTATACATCTGATGAAAGTGGTGCTGCATCAAGTACCACTGAAATATTTACTACTATTCTCCCTGTCTACTTATTTCTATATTTTAATAAACATTAAACTATGCTCCAATAACTTAAAAATAGATCATTTTGGGGAGAGAAAAGGTAATCTATTTATTTATATAATGGTATTTGTTTATTTATTTTAAACAGACACATTTTCATTTCACTTTCCCTCCTGATGTAATGATAAAATAAAGTATCAGAGGGTTAAGGACAAAAATTACACAAATTATTTATGATGAAAGTGACAAACAATGCACTGTTAAAGAAAAAGAAAAACAAAGTATGAAATCAGATTCTGTCTCAAAATGTTATAGTTAGGATATTACAGACATAAATTACTTCATAACAGCTTCTCCCTCTGACAGGTTGCTTCAAATTCATCGGTCTCCTTTTCTTCTTCTAAGAATTCATAGTTTGTGCTGTTATTTTTATATGAGATTAAATTTAAATTTAACATCAGTGATTCACAGAGGACACTTTTCATCAAATATTTTTAATATCATGCATCAGGACATTCAGACACCTCATCAAATGAGTCACAACCATTTCTCATCACAGGAGGTATATATGAATGCCCATTTGTTTGGAGTGCATTAAAGCAATAGAGACAATAATATATTTTTTATTAAAATAATAAATTTTTTTTTTTAAAAAGATCTACTGAAAAATAAAACATGACCCTTTAAATGTAAAAAGAATCACTTGTCAAATGAATATTGTTATATTTGCTGAAAAACCCACTTAATGCTCATCTTAATAAAGATCTGGAAATTGAATTAATTTCTTTAGAGCATGATTTGAAGCACACAGCATCAATATTTCTCTAAATACACACCTGTCCAGACTCATAGCGGTCATGACTGCAGCGCACGCCACCTGGTTGCAGTTATCAAGAGAAGTGATGATGGTGCAGAGCGTGCTGCCAAACACCCAGTGCCCTCCACGCGCCCACTGGTGAATAAGGAACGGCATGACCGTCACGTGGACCAGGTCGGCCACAGCCAAATTCCCCACATACACATCTGGCACTGTCTTTTTGGCAGATCTGCAAGAAAAACAAGAAATAATTTGTTGTGATCCGTTATCCCTTGGTGAGATACTGCTAAAAAAAAAAAAAAAAAAAAGAGTTAAAATAATAATGGGAAATTGTAAGCGGCCATAACCAGGATTATGTAACCTCAGCTCCAGTTGGGTCATGGCTAATTCCTGAATGAATCCATCCACTGGAGCAGTGAAAATCCTCAGAGGAATTCCTTCACAGCTAATTAAAGAGGCTACTCATATCAACCATTTCCAGTGCCATGGTCCACAGCTCACATCACTGTTCAAATCAGCCCCATTTATGGTTTGGTGTGGCCCTTATGTGACATATTTCATAATTGAAATTTATTTTATTGTGTATTTATTTATATATGTATACATGTATGTATGAATGTATGTAGCCTATGTATGTATGTCCAAGCAAAATGAATTGATACTTTTAATTTTGATGGTCAATTATTGTTCATAATGATAATAATAATAATAATACATAAATTGTATGTATGCATGTGTTTCTGTGTGTGTGCATATATGTATGTATATATGTATGTATGTATATATATATATATATATATATATATATATATATATATATATATATATATATATGTATATATATATATATATATATATATATATATATATATATATATATGTATATATATATATATATATATATATATATATATATATATATATATATATATATGTATATATATATATATATATATACTGTACATACATATATATATTTATAATGATTTAAATCAAACAATTTATTTGACATAATGGAAAATAAATCTGGCAAACAGAAAGTAATATTACTTTAATTAGTGATTTGGCCAATGAAAAAATGTTATTTTTTAATCATCAAATTAAATGATCTAATCTTCTCATATTATATGAATCTATGCGTGAAAAATAAATCGGAGGTTAAATGTAGGCTGTAGTGGCAGTGTCTCACTTATTTCTTATTTGAATACATCTATCCTGTTATTAAAGCAAATCAAATTTTAACCTTTCAATCATGATTTAAAAAAAAATCTTCATAAGCATTCTTTATTTGCTATGATGACATTATATGTTGTTCTTTGAAATTCGACTTATTTCTTTTTAGGTATTCGTCTACGTATAAATACAAAATCGTCAACCGAAGATATCCCACCATACCAGGTAGAGATATGGTGAAATTTGAAGGAAGTGGATTATGTTGATTAAAGAGAGTTTTTCTTAATCAAGCTGTAAACTCACCTTAAAATAGTCACCAAAACAAGAATATTTCCAACAAGCCCAGTGGAACACAAAAATCCAATAAATGCAGGAAGAATTTTGGTTTCCGTGACGTGAACAATGTTATAATACTCATCAGCCGGGTATCCTGCTACTGTCTCATTAGCGCGCGTGCTGTTGTCTAATTTGAGCGTAAAGTTCCAAACAACAGGTTCCAACTCCACCATGGCGTTCATCATTTGCGTTAAACCGACGAGAATGCGATAAAATGCGGTAACAGCACACGTACTTGTCAATTCATGAAAAGTCCTTGTAGGTTTCAGCATCCTCAACATACCACACCGCGAGCACTGGCGTCTCCACTCTCACCAGCGCGCGCACGTACGCAGCTCCTTGTTTCCAGTCCCGCTCACTCCAACTCGACATCATTGACTGCTATTATTGACAAGGATTTTATTTCATCGGTCCTTCTTCAATAGCCAATCAAACCTGTTGAGCCAGTTTAACTTTATTTATTATTTTCACTTCAGTGGAAATAATGTGATTCATTTACAGTGTCATTTAGGAAAAAAGTAACAACTGAAACATATTAAAAGACATCAAACATACAGTAACTGTCATTAAGACTTGGCATAACTGATTCTTTTTAATCAACTGTCTTAAACACTGATAGTAATAAGCAATGTTTTTTGAGAAGGATTTCTGAAGGTTCATAAAACAGAATACTGGAGTAATGACAGCAGAAAATTAAGCTTCAACATCATAGGAATTATTATTAATATTATTATTTTTAATAAATGCAGCCTCGGGTACCCTAAGAAACTTACAGTACATTTACATTTATATTCAGATTCACAAAAAAAAAAAAAAAAAGAAAAGAAAAGAAATTGTGTTTTAATCAGGACTCCAGAAGGACCTCTTTTTTTTCACCTTTTAAATTCATTGGCAAAAAAAGATTTATATTTTACATTCATTAGACAATTTATTCAAAGTTTCTTATTCAAGATTTATTTAATCAGTTAATTGCAACTGAATCATAACCTCGGTGTTGCTAGTGCCACACTGAGCTACAGAAAAAAGCTTCCGATCTGATCATTTTCTTTAGGAAAGTTAAATCAATCCTTTGGATGAGAAAAAGTATAAATGATATTCACTGGCATAGTTATACCACCATAAGCAAACTCCCTGACTCCCCTTCAAATGAAAGAATCTTAATGAAAAGCAAACATGCATGCAGTGTTCCTGCATAGTGATACATCTTCTACAGTGAAGATCATAAAAAGACAACTTCTCTTTTCTAACATGGAATTTGCCTTTTACAATAAAATGTTCTTTGAAAAAGAACACTCTTTTATATGAATGTACTAAAGCCATAAATATGCATATAGTTCATATGAAATGACAGGTAGAGGCAGAAAACTTGTTTTGAGTGCATTAATATGAATCAAAGCCTTGAGGGCAATAGACTTTCCAGTGTGAGTTCCCTATCATTATTTAGATTTCTTTAAACATTTGTCTGAAAAATATCACCAGAGATGTCTGCTACAAATATAGGAAATTTCTCATTAAATATTATTAACATGCAAATCCCATCATTTCCCACTGTGGGAATGACGAAAATGTGCAGCTAAAGAATGCATCCTTATGATTGGAGTGTCTTAAATTCACTAATTTCGAGGGTATTCCCAATGGAACAGCATGTTCCAACAGCATAGATCTCAGCACTTGGTTAATGTGCAACAAACTTCAGTAATTGAGATATCCCAGTGAGGTAAAGAGAGATGGGCATAATCTGAATCCTTATTAAACACTGTGCACTTTTCAACTGAACAAATAATACATTATATTTCCTTAATGGAATTTTGTTTTGGTTTTACAATCTCTCTATATATTAACTACAACAGTGCCCTCCACTATTATTGGCCCCATTGGTAAATATGGATGAGCAAAGGTGGCTGTGAAAATAAATCTGCATTGTTTATCCTTTTTATCTTTCATTCACAAAATTCTAACGTATCATTAAAGTAAAACAATTGAAGATGGGGAGAAAATCTCATGAATAAATTAATTGTTTTTCTCCAATGCATGTTGGCCATAATTATTGGCACCCCTAGAAATTACTTTGAGTAAAATATCTCTGACGTATATTACCATTGACATTTACATTTTTTAGCACACCAGGGTGACTAAGAGCATGAAATTATCCAGCCATGGCTTCCTGTTCCTAAGGATTATAAATATGAGGAACACAAAGTCCAAATACCCCTTAATCATCCATCACAAGGAGTAAAACCAAAGAATATAGTTATGATGTGCAGAACAAGATTGTTGAGCTTCACAAAATAGAAAGTGGCTGTAAGAAAAGAGCAAAAGCATTGAAAATCCCCATTTCCACCATCAGGACAATAATAAAAGGGCTCCAGTCAACTAATGATGTTACAAATCAGCCTGGAAGAGGACATGTGTCTATATCGTCCTAAGGCACGTTGAGGAGGAGAGTTTGAGACGCTAAAGACTCTCCAAGGATCACAGCTGGAGAATTGCAGAGATTAGTTGAGACTTTGGTAAAAATAAAAAGCCTAAAAAAATAATCAAAGAGCCCCTACATCACCACATGTTGTTCAGAAGGGTTTCAAGAAAAATTGTCCTTGCTCATCCAAAAACAAACTCCAGCATATTCAGTTATCAGACACAACTGGATCTTCAAAAGATACTGGCTTCTATGGTCAGACGAAACTAAAGAAAAAAAAGAGCTTTTGAGCAGCAAACCCACCAGATCGGTTTAGTACAACCAGGGATAAAAAAAGTACCTCATGTCCAGGGTTAAATATACTGCTGGATACATGGCATAATATATTTAATCAGAAAGCAAAAGATAAAAAATCTAAACCTGACTGCCTCCATAAGAAATATTATGGGGTGTGGAACTTCCATCAGGACAATAATCCAATTCAAATATTAAAATCAACACAAAAATGGGTCACTGAGCACAACATGAAACTTCTGCCATTGCTGTCCCAGTCCTCTGACCTGAACCCTATAGAAAATGAGAGGGGTTAACTGAAGAGAAGAAGAACCAACATGGAGCTGTGAATCTGAAGGATCTGGAGAGATTCCGCATGGAATGGTCTCTGATCTTTTATCAGGTTTTCTCCAGACTCTTCAGGCATAATAGGACAAAACTGTGCTGTTATCTTGGGAAAAGGATGTTGCAATAATTGGGTGCTAACTGTGGTAAACGTGAACTAAAAATATTTATTTCACAATGAGATTTCCCTCCAACTTTCAATTGTTTTACTTCAATGAAAGTTTAGAATTTTGTGATTTTTATTTGCATGAAAGATCAAAAGGATAAAAAAATGCATATTTATTTTCACAGCCGTCTTTGCTCATATTTAATAAGGGTGCCAATAATAGTGGAGGGATCTGTATATATTTATTTATACAATGCTGTTAACGCAGGGGTTGGCCACTTCACTCATAACTGCTACTTCTGTCTCTTTTTTCTTAACAAGAAGTGGATTTATTCAGACACATAACATCTTTGTCGCCACATCAAACGGGAGACATTTCAGGCATGAGCACCAACTTCACTTCAGCGGCAGGCAAACGGTATTGTGTTCGCAGCGCGTGTTCCTCAATTGCACACTCATAATTATATATATATACAAATGCAGATAGAACCTTCCACAAAAAACAGTGTTCAACCCGATCAAAAGCTTTTTCTTGACCTACAAAATAAAACCAAATTTTAGGTTTAAAATCTTGGATTTCAATAAGATCCTGAACAAAAGCAATGTTGTCAAAAATCTACCTATTAGCTAAAACTTTTGATAAAAGCTTATAGTCGCTTCAGAGCAAAGAAACTGGACGCCAACACCTTATATCTCCAAGATCTCCTTTGTTTGGTAGGAGGGTCAACACAGCTCTTCGGCAACTTTGAGGCAGCTTACCCCTTGCCAGACTGATATTCAACACTTCCAGGAGATCCTCTCCTATTGTTGACCAAAAAGACTTGTATAAGTCTACTGGTAAACCATCGATGCCTGGTGTTTTACCGGACACCATCCCTCAAAGTGCTTTCTGTAGCTCACTCATACTCAGAGGACCAGAAATATCAGTGTTGATGCAAGAAAAACTCACCCCCGTTTTCTAGCTCTACAGCAACCTCACTTTTATGTAAATCTTTATAAAAGATAACTGCTCTCTGATGAATTTCTGAAAGATCTGTTAAAAGAATACCAGAGTCAGATCGTAGAGCATGAATAGCTCTGCTTTGACCATTCTTTTTTTTTTCCAAATTAAAAAGAATTTTGTTGGAGCATCCATTTGATCTACACTTTGGAATCTCGACCTGACCAAGGCAACATTGTGTCTTGGAACCAAGTAGATCTGCCAATTGTTTTTTTTTTTTAATCTAATAGCAAATCCACAAATCCTCTTGTATCAGTAGACTCTGCCAATTCTTGGAGCTTTAGAATATCAGCCCCCAAGATATTCATTCTAAAATTAGTCTCTGCAGTGATGTTTTGAGCATACTGTAAACAGAGCTGCTTAATTTGAGCTTTTCCTACATCCCACCCATGTTGTACAGAGCTATAACACCCTTTCTTGGTTTTAAAATCTTCCCAAAAGAAATTAAACAATTCTTTAAAGTGTCTGTCACTTAATACAGTAGTGTTTAACTGCTAATAAGAATTTTTTGGTTTCAAAAGAATAATAAACAATGATCATTTGACCATACAATGATCAGAAAAACTAACTGGTACAATGTGACAGTCCCTTATGATATTGCAGTGATGTTTAAAAACATAAAATCTGTCCAAACTTGCCATATAAATTACTTTATCATGCACATGAGTCCAAGTATATTGTTTTGTGTACCCTTTAAACGTCTCCATGCATCACATAAGTCGTGCATCTTGAATCATTCGATTTCTAGAAGGCATATGAAGCTCTAAGTGATTTCTATCTAGATTAGATTTATTACAGTTGAAATCACCTCCCAAGAATAAAAAGTCTTCTTGATTACATTTTTGTAAAACAGACCATAAGCTATTATAAAAAAAACATACTCTCTATTGCTGAGACTGGGCAGTACACACAAATAAATACAATAACTTTATTTCCATAGCTTGCTCTTATTTTTAAAAGTCTACCTTTTACTATTTCTTCTACTTGAAAAGAATGTGGGTTGAATTTTTTTTTGCAAAAAGAATGGCTACTCCACCAATAAGTGAAGTATTGTGACTTAAAAACTAAAACCCACCCCATTCTATAGCCCAATCCGAAGCATTATTTTAATCACTATGAGTTTCCTGCAACATTATCACATCTAACTTATTTTGCTTCACAAATTCCTGTTCTTTTCTTAAAATCTCTCGCCCCATTAATGTTCAAGGAGGCAATATTGATTTCATTCATTTTTGATAGAAAAAAAGGAAATGAAGTAAAAGCAAATACTTTTAAAAAACTACAAACCCATTATTTGTAACTTGAGGCTTTTTAACTATTTTCATTAACAAGATCAGAGTTTAAATTTCTTACAATTTTCTTTAACCAATAAATCTCCTTATTTGTGAATAAATTATCAGCCATACACAACTTGGTTTAATCAACAAATTATTTGATGTCTGTAAACTATTCAGACATGTACTCCTCTCTTATTCTTTGTTGCCCTAAGGAAGAGTTTAATGTCTTCTACATTGTAACTATGATTACATAAATCACTTTGAGAAAAACTGAAACTTGAATCCAAAGATTCATTGCCACTTTCCATCCCTTCTTTGTCCTCATCATCAATCACGTTTGTTTTTTTCTGCTTCGCACTTTGAGCTTCACTTGAACTTTTCCTTTAACTGGAACTTTGAACTCCATTTTATCTGATTCTAGATTAGCCTCATCACAATCCAAATCGCTGCCATTTCACATGTTCACTTTCATCCCTTGTCAAAACAGACTCACTAGTGGAATCACTAGTTTCTTCACTCACTATAGTAGTAGCCTCCATTCCACTTTCTTGCAAGGACACTACTGATACATCTGCACCTAAAGCCGCATGCTGAGCCTCAAACACCCTACCGTTATTTTCCACAACAGTCAAATTTCAAAACATTCAAAATGGGAGCATTGGAGGGCCCTGCCTCTACCCTTTCCTCCTCATGATCATTATTTAGATTAATCTCCCTCATATTTTGATCATCAGTTGATGGAAGATCTTCTTTACTCCTTTCAAGGCAAGCCCGAATTAGATGGCCCCTCTCCCCACAGTTAAAGCACTTCATCTTATCGGTTGTGACCAAGTGGCAACCTCCCGCTCTCTCTCATGAAACCAACAAGGAAGTGACTAAAACTGTAAAGGGAGTCAATCCCATAGACTCCCCATGTCAAAATGCTTAACTTTACAACAGGAAAAAAACATGTTTACGGCTTGAATGATTGAATGAAACAACAACAGCACTATTAGTTTTGGATGCTGACAAAATACTATCATGCCCAACAACCTCTCCCATAGCCAAACAGCAATCTTCGACACTCACCGCGGAGCTACTTTAACACCACGACGTCGCGTGAGATTATTTTAAAAAACAGCTGCAGTTCCGCCATAGCCGCACAAGGTGAAAAAAAAACCCTGTGACCCAAATCAAACAAACAACAAAACCAAGAGAAAAAGAGAAAGGCAATAAAACAGAAAAATAAAGAAAAAACAAAAAAACTAAAATCGCAAAATCATGCTCCACACTCACGCTCACACTCACACCGAAAATGAGAGAGAGAGAGAGAGAGAGAGAGCGCGAGATAGCTTCTGTGAATTAGGCTAACTTACCTCTTTGCATCTCTAAACAGCACTGTCTCTATGCTAGTGAGAAATGTCATGTGTGGTCTTTAGTTGCTACACTACTGTATATAGGCTAAACCGCCAGGGCAGTGCTGACACATTTTTGTGCAAACAGTTAACTATGCGAAGTGATATATGGAACTTTAATGTAGTCAGGAGAGCTGCCTGGAACTATGTTCGCCATGCGTTTCCCAGAAAACAATTGCACACTTTTTGTCAGCCAATCAGATTCAAGCATTCAACAGTCCTGTAGTATAATGATGTGCAATCTGATGTTATCAAGAATAGCCATAATATAAGTATATTATGTCTATGTTATCAAGTAGGCTATATAACCAATTTTACTACAGGGCTGTTGAATGCTTGAATCTGATTGGCTGACGAACGTTCTGAGGTGTGAAATTATTTTCTGGGAAACTCTCCTGACCGCATTACGCCTTCGTTCTCTTTCTCTCTCTCTCTTTGTGTGTGTGTGTCTCTGTCAATATCCTTCTCTTTCTAATAACTTCATTAATAACTGCATTAGAATCCTATCAATGGCTCAAGCCTCCATTACCATCTTTAAAATGACGTTTAAGTACTAGCAAAAGAGGCATTGGATGAGATGCGGAATAAATAATCCTACTCACAATAGCAATTTAGGTACAAAAACCGGACGAATCGCTTTAAATATATCATCTGATCGATGTCTTGTGGTGTGGTAACCGTAGTATGAGCAGAGTAATTGACTCCGGGCTGTTGAATTATTAGAAAAACCCACTGCTCCGGGTGTGTTTACTGTGTGTGTGTGTGTGTGTGTGTGTGTTCACTGCTGTGTGTGTGCACTTTGGATGGGTTAAATGCAGAGCACAAATTCTGAGAAGGGTCACCCTACTTGGCTGTATGTCACTTCACCTTCACTTCACCACCGCTTCGCATCGTGACCACATCACCACCTCGCGTGTGCATTATTTTTCTAACATCCCGTTGTCAGTTATCCCTTACATATTGTATATTGTATATATATGTAGCTACAATAAATTTAACTTGTAAACTTAAGTTCTACCAATGTTTCAACACAAGCACTTCAGTTTAACTGCTACAGGATGTGTACCAACTCATGACTAATTTCCCATGGAAATATCTATAGCAGTTATGGTGTTAAAACATTGTGCATGAGGGTTCTCTATATCTGGTGCCAGAATTCTCCTTCTATTGAAGAGAATGACTCATTGAACTTGATAATTAATTATACAACAATTCTTTATGTGGTCTGATGAAAGCAAAAACAAATATATACATAATGAGCTTCCTCAATGCTGGATACTGTATTTCCTCATGATTCCCAATTAACGTACATCACGAATGGATGATGGAAATTATAAAGAATTCCATACAATCTATTGAATAACACACCATCACAAAATGACAATAAATGGCATTTTATTTAGGATATTTTAAAGTTTACAGTAGTGTTTAATATTATAATCATGTTATAAAATCACATTTAAAAGAGAATTGTCATATAAATCTAATTTTGGAAGCTCACAGTTTACATGTTTGGACAGTCATGGCATTTTCAGGCCAGCTGTACGAATCTACTGCAAACTCTTCATAGTCTGTGCTGTAGATGAGCGAACGAACAAAAGCCTCTTTATCGTGTGGCTCCGGATGCAGCGTTGCCATTTTGCTTTTGTAGGCGTACTCCACAATCTGTCATGATGTTCATAAAATAATTATATAAAAAAAAACAAGCACAAAGAATCTAAAAAGCGACATGCATGAATCACGGCTGTAGCTTGAGATGTATTGAGTCAAGCTCACCTTCACAGCCAGCTTAATGGACACTTCCCGGATGCTGTTGAGAGGAGGATACAGACGCCCCTCTGCAAGATTCTTCTCGGTCACCAGTTCTGCTATGGTCTGGAAACACAGGTCAAACTGATGATTGTTATGGACTTAACATAAACAGAACACAATGTGTCTAATTATACCATTTGTGCACATGCACATGCAAGATAGAGACCAAATTAATTACTTTAACAAGATTTACTTCATTCATCACTTCTTTCATTATTTATTCACCTTTGTGTCATTACAAACCTGTATGACTTACTTTCTTTTGTGGAAGACACAAGATAGTATTTTGAAGATTGTTAGTAGTTAAAAAGTTTTTGGTTTTGCATTGAATTCTTTGGTATGGACAATGCGGTTTTTCATTGTGCCACCCTCAAGATCATTTATTTTTGTCAATAAGAAAGGAGTCCAAACCTTCTGCAAATAATATCAAGGCATAATAATTCACAATTCGCTTTTGTCATTTTTCAATTTAGACCTAATTAAGACAGACAACAAAATTCTCCAGCCACCATCAGCTTCAGTCATTCATTAATCTTGTTGCTCGTATCTTCTTGGTTTATTTACATCAATTTTTCATCTCTCCCTCTATTTCTTTCAGCTGTTTGTTTCGTGTGCAATTTAAGGTCACCCCGAGACTCGATATTCCAGAACCATAACTTTTTGAAATACACGAAAAGGTAGAAGAACCAGTGGGAATAAATCCTGATGCCCAATGCTGTTTGAAGTTCAGACATCCACACTGCAGCTTCAGTGGAGCAGGGAAAGAGATCCAGCTCATGCTCAGCGTACATAAAACCACTCTGAGCGGCTCTAAAGAGATAAATCTCCTTTAGTGGCACATGCTGATATGATATGTGGACCTGTATGGCCTTGGCTAACCTTTTAGACTGCAATGGGCTGTTACCATTAGAACAGGACAGTGGTTCATTGAGATTCAAACCAGTTCTCATGTTTACCCCTTCTGATGCAACCATCCATGGTACCTGACCACTGTCTGGCTGAGATCAGGTGAAACATGGAGGACAGCTTGACAGATAAGTTCAGCAAAATACAAGATGACATTGCACAAAGTGATACGATGTTTGCATATTGTAATGGGATTTTATAGTTTATATTGAGCATGTAAAGTAGTATAAGAGCTGGACAAATTTGCGATTTTCTCATTATACATGACACACACCTTCAGAGCACTAAGCACTGATGACATTTTTTTTTCTCCCTTAGAATGTCTCTTGGAAGCAATTAGTATCAGGGTATAATTTGGAAAAACATCGTAGATTTGTCAATGGGCATTTGGGGTTGGAAAAGTTCACCACTTTTTTTGATTCAGTAAGTGGAAGCACAAATGAAAAATAACATATTTCAACTAGTAAGTACACAGTAATTGTTTCTCATAGAGAAATAAGATATTTTCAACATTTACAGGGACTAGTCTGTGATTTTCGAGCAGTCTGAATACAAAATGTCTGTATTTTATTTCCACCACCCATGTAAAAATCCCAGTCAAATAACCTACCTTTTTTGACAGACACAAACGTTTTCTGGTAATTTGATTGCTCTCTAAATCTGAATGAGTTTACAAGAGGGGATAAATTCAAAAGTCATTTTGTCAATCCTGGTTAACTATTGTCTAAGACTGTACAGTAACTGTGGTCCAAACAATGGGACTGAACATGACTGACCACCTGAGAAGTGCATTTCCAGGTTTGTAGGACCACAAACTCACACCTCCACCTTGAATTTACCTTCAACCGTAAGCATGAGTTTTATCACTGAGGTGTTCCCATGGGAAACAATTACCATCCAAATAGGGCTTTAGAGACAGACTGTAAAAACCAAGTGAGATTTGATCACCTCAGCCATAACGAGGAAAATATTCTCAGGGATGTGTCTCATTGCACAAGCGGTAACCCCCAGCCCCACTCCAGGGAACACATAAGCGTTGTTGCCCTGACCAGGGTAAAACTTTCGCCCATCGGGAAGGGTTACTGGATCAAAGGGACTGCCGCTTGCAAATATCCCCCGTCCCTGTAATATAAAGCACAAAGCAAAAATTAAATCGATTCACTCTCTCACATGAATGCACACATGCTACTCCTTCTGAAAGCACCTCAGTGAGTGTGTAGCACTGCTCAGCTGTACACTCTGCCTTGCTAGTGGGGTTGCTTAGAGCGAAGATAATAGGTCTCTTATTGAAAGATGCCATCTCCTTGATGATCTCCTCTGTGAAAGCACCAGCGATAGCTGCCACCCCTGAAGAGAAGAAGAGAGGGATTTGAGTAAAATAGTCCTCACAAGGACTGCTGGAACAACAGGAGTGTATATTTATTTATAAATATACCAATTATAGCAGTGGGTTTCAGCTCCTTCACAACATCTTCAAGCTTCTTCATTTGAGCATGCTCATGTGCAAACCTCTCTTTCTCATGTGTGAGGTGATCCCGTCCCTGAATGGGAGATAACAGCAGAAAGAGGAAAAGATAAATATTGAAAGCGTATCAGAAACATTCCACAGCACACCTCACCGCACTTCATAATGAACACAGGTTCTCTCCGCAGGGAACAAAGAGAGTAAGACGTCACTCTTAGAAATGTGTAAATGTCACTGCGTTGGATAGCATTAAAAATTAATATTTTATCTATATATCCAACATTTCTTTTCACTAAATACAGCACAAGTACTAGTTAGTTAGATAAGGCGACAGTCAAAATTTCTGGTTGTCAAACACGTTCATAGTTGATGTGATGAACTACACCTTCAAGAGATGAGCTGACTTCATACAGCCACTAATAAAGTAACTACCTGAAGACCAGTCAGTTAAAATAATCATAGAAAGGGCACACAAAAAAGTGAAGGTAGCATTGATAAAAGGTCTAGCACATAGTATGTTAAAGGAATCAACTTCACACTTTTAGGGGGTGGGTTAAATGTCCAAGCCACTTTTCTTAAAAATAAAATAAAAAAATAATAATAATATTAAAGGGTTAGTTAACCCAAAAATGAAAATTAGCCCATGTTTTACTCACCCTCAAAGCATCCTAGGTATATTTGACTTTCTTATTTTAGATGACTCCAGTCAGAGTGTTCGTTTTCTCTTTCAAATGTCAGAATGGGAGAAGGTGGGTGCTTTTGTTAAACAGTCCAAATGTAGTCAAATAAAGCGCATCCATATTAAAACATGCCTCACAAGGCTCTGGGGGGTAAATAAAGGCCTTCTGTACTGAATCGATAAAAAATCCATAATTCAAAATTTGGAAATACTTTTTTCTTACTTCTGCTAACTGTTGTAGGTGGAAGTTGTTCCGGGGATCATGTAGGATGTATGCATTTGTACACATGGGAGAGAGCAAATAAAACAAAATAAAAAATGCTGGTCATGAATTAGATTAGAAGCACAAACCGAGGATTTGTAAGAAGAATGTAGGAAGATTTAATATATAATCTAGAGAAGAATGGTTTTTCTTTGCTAAAGTAAGGAAACTTTGCTTCCTTTGTTCCTGTAATCAAACTTGCGAGAGAATGGCTTGCTCGTATGATAGTCAGCAGAAGTGAGAAAAAAGTATTTATAACATTTTAAATATGGATATATATATATATATTTTTTTTTTTTTACAAAAAGCATGGATTTGCTACAGGAGGCCTTTATTCACAAGCCCTGAGTCGTGTGAATTTATATATATCGTGAATTTATATATATCGTGAATTTATATATATCGCCTATTTGTATAACTCTGATTGGTTTCGCCTGAAAGAAGAAAGTCATATACACCTAGGATGCTTTGAGGTTAAATGAAACATGGGTTAATTTTCAGTTTTGTGTGAACTAACCCTTTAAAAGCAACTATATAAAAAAAAATGTGTGCACAAACTGCACATGTGTGTGCACATTTAAAAAAAAACAATTGTACACTTAAATGCATATATGTAAAAGCTCTGTTCAAGGGACATGCCCCGAATACTTTAGGTTATTTCACGCTTTACAGCATCTAAGAAAAACGTTGAGGACATAGCTTCAGGCTGCAGGAGAGCAGAGTCAGACTGGACATGTGAAAACCGTTGAGATCACAGAACTTCTCCATCATCATCTTGCCCTAAAGCAGGATTCTTACTCCAAGGAGTTCCAGGGAAGTGGACAGCATCTGGTGTAACATATCGCCTAGATGAAAGTATAACTATCAAAACCTCTCTGATCTCTGTCTCTTTGTATGTAAAATGGCAAAATGACCTGTAAAAGGACAGTTTATCCAAAAATGGAAATTCTGTCATTAATTACTCACCCTAATGTAATTGCAAACCGTAAGAGCAAACCGTATTTTTGATGAAATGCGAGAGCTTTCTGACCCTATAAATAACTGACATGTTCAAATCCTAGAACATTGTTAAAATGCAGAAGCCAGCATGGACAAAAAATAGAAGAAAATGCTGAATATTGTTGTTATTAATGTTGGGTGAGTAAATAATTACAGAATTTACATTTTTGGGTGAACTTGCCCCTTAAACAAAAACAACAGAAAAAAACATCTATTGAACAACGATGAATCAGTTTTAATGAAGACCTGTACAGTAATGTTCATGGACAATCAATAAACATGACTGAATAAGAAGCTTATATACTCAAATACAAATCACATGGTGTGTTGGAATTTCAACACTAAATGTAAAAAACATAGCCTTTAATGATGACCTCACCTTAACGATAAGTCCTTTAGAGTCCACCATCCAGATTTTCTTTATACACTGCTCACGAGGAAGCCCCTCTTTCTCCATCGCCATAATGATGAGCTCAGCTATGCCCATTGCGGCCTGGAAACATAAAAATGCTGTTACAGATTTACATTTCACGTACACTTGAACACATCTAAAGAGATGTGAACTCTGTTAACTTCCCAACATTGCAATAAAAAAATCTCACAGCTTGACCCAAATAATGAATCTTTAACGAATTCATTCCATACATCTTAAAAACACAAGAATTATTAAATACATTTGACAGACATGAAGAAATCATGGTATGTTTGCACCCATGTACTGTTGTTGATCACTCAATATGGATTAACAACCATCAAAATACGAAAAAAAAAAAAAAAAAAAACGTTTTAAACTGTTATTTGAGGAATCTGTGCAGAACATACTTCCCCTGCACCCTGAAATACAATGGTATGGTTGCTCATTTTGCTCTTGGTAATGCGAAGGGCAGCCAGCAGTCCTGCCACAGCCATAGCAGCAGTACCTATGGGACAGAAAACACAAACATCTTTCACTCAATTGTTAATCTTATCTCCGAGGTAAACAGAAAAACAGTTCAAAAAAGCATGAGCTGAAGCTTGAGACTCAACTCCAGAATCTCATTAATTGTAGACATAAAGATGAAGTCAATACAGTGGTGGACTTCTGGAGGATTTGTCAAAGGAGTGAGATAAGCAGCTGTTTATATATTGTCGAAGAAGAAATGTGCTCTAAATACTAGATCTGATTTGGGGGTGAGTCTTTTAAATATACAACAGTGTGGCTGTCTTCAGAGAATTCTAGCTTGCTTTCAATTAACTGTCAATAAAATCATCATACATATGCATGAAAACAGTCTGAGAATTGTAAACTTTATTTCTGAATGGTCCATATATATATATATACTTTATATGTCACAGAACAGAATGAGACCACAAGGTGAGTGAATGGTAAGTGAAGAGGTATTTATTAATTAAACTCAAAGAAAGTTGAGGAGCGGAGAATCAGCAGGTGAATAGCACATTAGCTGGTGAGATGAATCAACTTAGTTAACAGGAGTTCTCTCTTCCTTTGCAGGTTGGTGAGGAGTGAATGTGGCTTTATACTGGTCGTGATTGCTTGGTGACATGTATGGGGAATTTGTATTCAGGTGATTGTGATCGTGCAGGCTGAGAACTGGGACCTGACAAGACTGGTGTTTCCTTGACAATATACAGTATTTATGGTGTTTCTTTTTTAAAGACCAGTGGCATAGACCAGTGGTTCTCAACCAGAGCTCAACTTTCAAGTGGGTCACAGGATGAATTAAAAGTATTTAGATTAAAAAATCATTATTAATATATATTATCAATATTATCAATATACAAATTAATTCAAAATAAAGCATAAAATCACAATGTAAACTGAAAGCATATTTCCAAATCATAAATTGAAAACATATAATTCTGAATTATAGAATATACCTTCTGGAATTATAATATGAATGCAAGTAAATTAAATATTCAATTTATCAGGGTAATTCATTCATTAAAAATACCAGAAATAATTTTGCATACATGGAGGGGGGCCTGAATATTTTGCCCTAGTAAAAAAGGTTGAGAACCACTGACATAAAACATCAAAAATGTTCAAACTATATGTTAAATATGAAACAAGCACTGAAATGAGCACAAGAATCTCCAATATCAACAGTTTCCATATAGAATAAATTGAAATCGCCCCCCTCAGCTCAACTTAGTCCACTACAGTGGACACATATAAGAGTTAAGTGTGTATGTTGGGATCAACTCAGTGTGCTCCACCCAAACATTTGATTGAAATCAATTTCAAACAGTGCGATTGTGTTCAAATTGTTGGTTGGAATGTGTCTGCAATGATTGAGTAAAAAAGGATAAAGACTGAGAGGGGAGAATGATAGAAAAGAAAGTAGAAGAAAAAATGCACTCAAGATAACCGCCCAGTCTTGCTATTGAACCATAAATACAATATGGATTTTAGCAGTAGAAAGGAAAATCAGAGAGAGAGAGAGAGAGAGAGAGAGAGAGAGAGAGAGAGAAATGGTCTGAATGACTAAATTACAAAAAGTGGTTTCTGTGACTAAAGTCTATTTTTGTGCCCATACCTTGGATGTCATCATTGAAGGTGAGGTACTTGTTGCGGTATTTGCTCAACAGAGGGAAGGCATTGATGTTAGCAAAATCCTCAAACTGGATAAGGCAGTTCACCCCATACCTGTGCACAACGGAAAAATCTATGTTTATTTCTTCAGAACGCAGAAACACAACAAAATAATACATCATCTCATAGCCATTTGTTTCTCAAATGGAAAGAATCCTAACAAAATTGTCCAAATCCTTACAGGCTAACCAAAAATCTTAAACAATCATGTAAAATTTAATTTTAGTGGCTAGCTAAATGCACTCCACTTCAGCCTGCAGAGGGGGCCATCCAACTGCTCCTCAAGCCTATCACAGATGGGGTGGATGTGGGTGTAAAATCCTAGAGGTTTTCTCAGTGTGGGCCTGAGACTGTTACGGTTGCTTTGTAGTCATTTCCACAGCCAAAAACAACTCTCAATAGCCAGAAAATCAAATAACAACCCTTGGATGATCAGTTAGTAAATGATGTGGAGTACAGAGAAAAACCTTCCCAAATGATTATTCAAAATCAATTGCAATGATCTGCGGGCCCACAATCATTTCTCTCTTGGGGACATAACTTCATGAGAAAAACTATGGACTTTGAAAATGGACTACAGAAGAAATTCAGTGGTTTCTCATGTTATTTATCCAGTCAGCAGAACAATTGGAAGAACAGTACACAGCAACCAATTCATTCCCCAGTGGGATATTGTAGAGGGCAGATACCGGCCCAACATATTTCCCAGACACCTAGACATTGGAAACAGGATGGATAAACACTGCAGTGTGGCTCCATAGAGAGCTGACCTGTCACTCAACCCAATGCAACAGAAATAAAGATCTGCATTGCTGCCAAAAGCAGCCTGTCTCCTGAAATATCCATACGTTTCTTTATTCCCATTAAAAAATCATAAGGGGTAAAACACAAAATGAAACAACATCAACAACACCATAAATGTACTGATACATGATGGGAAGTTGTTATTGAGTAATAATATTTCCCTGTAATAGTCTGTTAAACCCATTAAGACAAGTGAGTTGAATTTGATAACTGATTAAGTATGATTTGTGAATTAATCTTTTATGGATGAATTTCACATACAACAATGTAACTCACTGCTTTACTATGATGCATCATTGTAGAAATTAGTTAGTCGTGACTGTTTGTGCAGAGACATTTCATTTTTGGTAAACTAATCCTTTAAGTAATATAAAATGGGGTTCAGACATGCTACGAAAACAGAAAAACGCAATAAAGTTTTCATTGTCTCCAGAGACTTTCCAGCACCAAAGTACTCTGGTAAACAAGGTTAACTGAGTTCAGAATCTCATCCAAAGTTTTAAGAACCCCTGTCCTGAGACCCGGCCTCAGATTGGTACTTCTAATCAAACTGAAGCCTAAACTCTGGCATATCTGCTTGAGGAGGAGGCAGGAAAGCAGTCAAGAGAGACTGACAGAGTAATTGCTTGTGGATTTGGAGGAGAACTTTGGCAGACATAAATAGGAACGTAGAGAAAATGAGTCATAATCCCAGCATGTTCTCTGATCTCTTGAAGTGCATCATCTGAAGAGGAAGATGAAAAATGAAATCATAACCTACTGATCTAGCTCAAGAACCAGAAAAATGTCTGTCAACTAAATACTGTTTAACATCTGAGGTAATACAGAGTGAACTATGGCTCTCGGGTTCATTTTGAGTAAATGTGCCTGAGAGACAGACAGAAAAAGACAGAAACAACCAACCAACCGACACAACAAAACACCCATTCGGTGGATTGTGGTCTCATTCTCACCAAAGCTTGTTGTCTTTTTCTGGCGCCTTGTTCAATGAGATCCACAAGGCACCTCTGTGTCTGTTGTAAAACTCAAACAAAGAGCTGGCAGGAGATCAGCTGCACTGGTCCTCTCGACCAAAATTCAGGCCAGACAATGACAGACACACCCAGGCACACTGAGCTGCAGGGACTCTCTCTCTCCTCATTTGCCTTTACCTCCAGACAGGTCAGAAAGTGTTGAGAGTGTTGAGTGGAGCTCTTCAGGCCAATATTAAATCAACTCAGTGCTCTAAGACAGCTGTGCTATGCTTTTACTAACAGAAAAAGAGTGCAAAAATCCCTTATTACACACAGGCAACTTGCTTGAGTTCTCTAGGTCAACAGATCAGCATCTGAGAATGAGGATTTTTTTTTAGGATGGAATAAAAACATTTTTTTTTTTACTTTGCTCCAAGACCCTATAGCTACTGTACTCCCTTTGACCCTTTTGGAATTCTGTTCTTTGGGAAAAGGCACATGTAAGTGGTGAACACACACCTGTGAGCCTGTTGCCAGCAGAGTTGAGTCAAAAAGCAAACATCCAAGAAAATTAAGCCTTTTTTAAGCTGCTCATTAAAACAGACATTGTTTTCATGACAATAAAACAACCCTTAACTGACAAAACTGTTATGTGAAAATATCCTATTCCATGACTAATACAAAAATTGTACATTAAAAATATATAAAAATTATTATAAATTTTGCATTACATTCTTATTACAAACATAATAAGAATAACAAAATAGGTTAAAAATACATAGTGAAAGCAAAAATACATAATAAAAAAGTAAAAAAAAAATGTAATTCAATACAATATATATTTCAATACCTATTGTGTATCAAGGAAACGAACAAATAAAAAGTATTTCTGCAGTTCATTTTTAGCCTAGACATTTGGGTCCCTATAAATGTAGGCAAAACTGATCCTTCCAAACCCAAACAAACACATGCACACACATTCACACTCTGTAGCATTCTGAATGAACTATCAAACAAACAGAGCAGCCTCAGAGTAGTTAATACACACACAGCATGGCAAAACTTACACAGGGCCGTCTCCTCAGCTCAGACATAGAAGGATGAACACCTGTACATTTAGAGCATTCATTTATTATTTTCACAACTCTACCATGCACCATGCATCTCACAATTTCCAAATCTATTTGTCAGGCATATGGAAGCTGAAGTCTGTGGCCAGCAAATTCTATACAAACCACAATACACTTCAGTCGGTGTCTAAATGATCTTAGTAAGGAAGCACAGCTCCATCACTCTTAAAGAGGAATGCAGTAAATGCGCTCAGAGCCCATGAGAGATTGCTAAACCCATCTCCATGCCATGGCTAAAAAAACACAACAAGGCACCTTGTTTCAATCAGTGATGATTTACTACTTATTTCTTTCAAACGTAAATGATTTACCTGCAGACAAAAGTGAGTCTAAGTCACTGATAAAGCACTGAAATTTGATGCTATCCAGCTAAATCTCACTGCTGCACTTCAGCACAACATGGCTGTAGGGAATTAAGCATTTCGTATAAATCGGTTTGCTCAACAGAGTAGAGAAAATAGAGATGAAAAACACAGCCACTAAATTAAATTTCAGCTTAATCCTGCTGGGCCACACACACTCAGGACGTTTGCTGATTGTGTGAAAGAATTCTGGCAGAGCCTGAACCTTGATGATCACAAAGATAATATTTTGCCCGCATGCCTACTGTGCCACGGGCCTCTGCGTTAAAGGTCATCCTAAGAATCCCTTCCAAACACAGCTGTTCAGCCAAAAACTTAAATATGTGCACACACACACACAGACACACACACATGCAATATGACCAAATTTCTAGGATTCTAGACAGGTTTACCCACATAGTCAGGTTTAAAGCAAAAAATTATCCACATTTACAGACCATTCTTTCTCATATGCAAAGAGTGAATATCGCAAACACTTCTAAAACACAACCATATTTTTCATAATGTCAGAAATGCCTCATATCATTACCATCAGGTGAAGGTTAAGTGGTAAAGGCAATACATTTAATTAATAGTGAACATGCAGCTCTTCAGTATTCTTCTCCAGCACACAGAGGCTCCAACGGGGCTCATGGGGCTTCAAAGGATGCTCCTTCTGTTAAAAAACTACTTCAAAGATCATTCCTCAATATCAAGCAACATTCCCCTACATCTCCTGTCCTAACATGGCTTTGTAAAGGTGCCCAGAAATGGCCCATGTTAACATAGAAATAACTGGAACACCATCACCACTAGAGCTCTATGAAAAGTGATGAGCAGAAGACTGTCTGCCCTGGGAGAAGATGGAAAACAAAGACAACCCCCACAAACTACTTCGGCACCACAACACAAAGCCTGAGAAGTGAGAAACAAACTATTCCTGAATTAACAACATCATGAAAGAAGAAAAACATCCCCCTGTGAGAATAATCCCAGCATTCACTACCTAAAATGTTGCTTTTTTTGAATGCATGGTTCTTTAAATGGTGTTGTAGACTCTTTACCCAAATTAAAGGCCTCAAAGAGCGTCTGTGTGCTCTATCTGCTCTAGTTCTTCTTGTTAAAGCCATTGTGGGGCAGAAAAGTGGCCTGATGGGGATTAGTGTCATTATTCTTCATCTCTTGAGTCTGCTTTTACACAAAAAGGCTTGATGGGGAAACAGAGCACCTGTGGGCTGTTAAACTTACAGTCTGAAAGCCTGAACCTCAATAAAAGCTAAAGAATTTTCATGATTTTCCTTTGTCTTCTTTTCACATTTTATTTCAAACTAGCATAGCTATTCTTCACAAATGCTCTTTATCTATACTCTCAATATGCAGTAAAATGAAGACAAACTATTGCTTTCACTGACCTCAAAAACTACTGGAGAGTGCCATATCCCAATAAAGTGTTGGGTGTGGTTTCTTCTAAAACTCTTCAACTCTAGAACTGAGAGACATTTAGAACTGTTCATGTACCTCAAAGAGCAGAAAATGGTGCTAGCAATCTCAATTCTCTCCATGTGATGCATATTTTTGGCTCTTGAGTGTGGATCACCTTTGAGGTATGGATGCTAATTGGGTTTAATTCCCAATTAAAGTATAAACTTATGGTCTAACGTATTATGCCTTCAATGCAATCTAAGATGTATGCATAAATGTATTTTAACCTTCATTCAACAAGCTAATGTTAATTTTCAGGATTTCTCCTGAAGCATTGAGCCTCTGAAATGTAAAATTATAAGGAGTTTATTAAAAATCACCAGGACTGTAATCATTTGTTCAGTCGGCAACCTATAATCATTCATTTTCCGCCAACTCTGCAATTTTGGAGAAAAGTGATGCTTTTCCCTGTAGTTTCATGTCCACCCCATTATTATAGAATCATGGCGATATTCAGCCAGCTGGAGGAAAATCAGACACTTGGTTTTTGAGTTCTGCTTTAAATACAGCCATGTGTGGCACTATGCTCTTATGACAACCACTGTCAAACCAGGCCACACCACTGCCTAAAGCAACCAAGAGAACTTTGACCAAGACCCTGGTTCTTAAATATTAATGGTGTTTGCCAGTGCAGAAATTGTCACTATGTTCTAGGTGGTTGCAATGCTGTTGCTAGTTTGTTGCTGCTTCTAGCTGGTTGATATTCTGGTCACTAGATACTGTTTGTGTCCATCTTTCATTGTAAGATAATTAGTTTTCGCATATGTCCTATATCAACCGTGCCGGTATTCGGTAATGCAATATATCACGGTAATTAATATGCACAATATTGTCATTGTAGGCACTTCTAAATACCGTGAATAATTATATATTACAAATTATTCAGAATTTGGAATTCATTTTAAGAATACTATTCCATTCAACTGATCAAAATGCACAACACTGCTGTATGTTGCTTGAAAGAGTCCTATGCGCACTGATGTAAACAAGCACACATGAGAAGCACATGGGGGAACATGTGAGAGACGCGCTAAATGAAAGCACATTCACTCTCTGACAGCAGAAGGCGCTAAATTCCCCCAAAAATAGCAGCCTTTACTCTGGAAACCCCATAAATAAGCAGCTGCACTACTTTCAAAAACATATTAAAATAGCCATACAAATGTGTGGATTTGCAATAGTGTTCATCACAGCCAAATAATTAAATATTTAGACTTAATAGGCTATTTATTTTCAGACTTTTTTTTTTTTTTTTTTAAATCTGGACTACAACATGGTCTAGAGTTTTGATTCTTTATTGTTAATTCACACTTTACATTAGGGCTTCATTAGTTAACACTAGTTAATTCATTAGTTAAGATAAACTGCCAATGAAAAATTCTTCTGAACATTCATTAATCTTAGGTGTTCCAATATTTAATAAAACGTTGTTAAAATCAAAAGTTGCAACTGTGTTATTTAAAGAACTGACATGAACTAAGACTTGTATTTTTTAACAAAGATTAATAACTTTTGTAGCAAATGTAGCTATCGCTCATTGTGAATGTTAATGCATTAAGTTTAACTAATGAGGTCTTGTTGTAAAGTGATACCTATGGCTCTTTATAGTTCTTTTGTACTTTAATCTGTGTAAAACATATAACTTTATATATTTGTCTGTATTGCTTTCTTGTATTTAAATATTCAGTTATTTTTGTTATAAAAAGGTTATTTAACCTGTTATACTGTATTATGACCCCTTTTAGAAACTAAATTCCAATACTGTGATAATAACGTATACTGTGCTAAAAACATGAGCAATTAATCGCAACAAGGAAATTTGAACAGTTTCTGCATAGGACAGTTAGTGAAAGAGTTAAACGTGTTTATAATGTTCAAAATATTTATATTTTTTTTTTTACAAAATGCATCGATTTGGTACAGGAGGCCTTTATTCACACCCCGGAGCCATGTTGTGAGGAATGTTTTATTATGGATGGATGCACTTTATTTGACTACTTTTGGTGTGTTGAAAAAAATAAATAAACACCCATCCAATGCCATTGTCACACTTGGAAGAGCAAGAATATATATATTCTTTTATATAATTCCAATTTGATTCGTCTGAAAGAAGAATATAGATACATAGGATGCATTGAGGGTGATTAAAACATGGGCTAGACAGCAAGACACTGTGCTGTGCCAAGCTGTGGAAAAACAGTCTTTGAATTGCCTTCCTTCTGATCCCAATATTAGAAAAGAGTGGATTAACTTTATTTTATATATATTGATATCCAGACCATGTCAGTAAGAACTTGGTCCTTTGTTCAATTAGTTTTACTGCATATTCATTTACAAACAAGGCACAATTCAACATGCCATTTTTAGAAAGATTGAAACTGAAAGATGATGCTGTGCCGACAATACTGGATCTGACAGAAGTCACAACACACATGTGAGTAACTGTTTTTATTATGTTGCCACTATTGCTTTGTCTGTTAAACAGGTCGTTTGATATGAGTACTTATGCTTTAATCATAAGTGCTTAAATCACTTCAGTGTCCCTGTGAAGGATGTACGCTGTCAAACATACACAACTCACATCACAACCAATCATAGCAGTGGGCATTTACTTCAAAGTCTACAATCTGACACGCCTATTCAAGCAGAGCATTCTGATGAGAGGGGTCAAAAAAGACAGAAAAAAAGACTATTTCTTCTAAATTATGATATTTTTAATGTAAAAATCTTGATCACATTATAAGTGGACCTCAGAGAACAGTACAAAAACAAAAACAAAAAACAAAGGCTTTTTAAATATTCTAGTAATAAAGAATCAAGTCAAGTCAAACTTTCTTGTCAATTCTTCCACATGTACAGCACTTACAGATAATTGAAATTGCATTACTCTCAGACTCTTGGTGCATACAGATAACACTAACAGTAAAGCATACAAATACAGATAGATACAGATTAAATATAAAATACAACTATGCTAATAAGTAAAAAAATACAGTTAAATAAAGCAGCACGGCACATGGCAGACAGAGTGCAAACCAGTGAAGTAAACAAAAAGTGCAGATAAAATGATTGTAGTGCAAAAGAGCTTATTCAGACTAATTTAAAGTGACAAAAAGCTCAGAGAGCAGTTCTTTATTTAAACTGACTGAAGAGGTTGTTGAATGAGTGAGCAGACCAATGCTGCACAAAGTGACTGGTGCAGGTCAGGTCAGAGTTTGTTGGTGGGAGGGTGAAGTGTAGGGACATGGGGATGTGGGAGCTTGGGGGGGGGGGGGGGGGGGGTGGCAAACGATGGGAGGGGAGGCAAGGTCGGGAGGGAGTTCAGCTTCCTGACAGCCTGATGTCCTTCAGTCTGCTGTTCCTGGCCTGGAGACTCTGCAGTCTCCTCCCTGATGGCAGCAGACTGAAGAAGCTGTGTGATGGGTGAGTGGGATCACCTGCGATGCAGAGGGCTTTATTGGTGAGACGGTTCCATAAATGTCCTGGAGAGAGGGGAGAGAGACACCAGCGATCTTCTCAACTGCTCCCCCATGCATTGAAGTGTCCAGGAGAGGTCCTCTGTGATGTGCACACCCAAGAACATGGTGCTGCTCAATCTCTCCACAGTTGAACCATTGATTTTCAGAGGAACATGTTGAGTGTGCACTCTCCTGAAGTCAACAATAATCTCCTTCATCTTTTCCCCATTCAGAGAGAGATTGTTGTCACTGTACCTAGCCAGGTGGCTCACCTCTGTCCTGTAGTTTGTCTCATCTTTGTTGCTAATGAGACTCACCAAAGTTGTGTCATCCGCAAACTTAATGTAGAGGTTGGAGTTGTGTGACGGTGTGCAGTCGTGTGTCGGCAGAGTGAAGTGGAGGAGGCTCAGCACACATCCTTAGGGGCCCCAGTGTCCAGTTTGATGTGCTGTGGATGTGTTACTGCCGGCCTGTACTGCCTGAGGTCTTCCAGTCAGAAAGTCCGACAGCCAGTTGCACAGCGAAGTGTTGAGCCCCAGTTGGAACAGTTTGTAAATGAGCTGTTGAGGGATGATTGTGTTGAATGCTGAACTGAATTCTATGATCAGCATTCTGAGTCCTTTTTTCTAGATGTGCTGTGCTGAGTGCAGTGGGGATGGCATCATCGGTTGAGCGGTTGGACTGATATGCAAACTGGAAGGGGTCCATGGAGGGGGGGAGGGCGGACTTGATATGGTGCATGACTAGCCGTTCAAAGCATTTCATAAGAATAGGAGTGAGGTGCAACTGGATGGTAGTCATTAAAGCAGGATGGAGATGGCTTCTTCAGGAATGGAATGATGGTGGTAGCTTTAAAGCATGTGGGGACAACAGCCTGACTTGGTGAGATGTTGAAAATGTCTGTGAAGACATCAGTGCGTTCCACTTCACAGTCTCTCAGTACATGCCCAGGAATGTTGTCAAGACCTGGAGCTTTGCGTGCGTTGATCCTGATGAGGGATCTCCTCACGCTGTCCAGGGACTGCGTCATCACCTGGTCGCCGGGAGGAGGTGGAGTCTTCTGTGTAGTGGTGCTGTTTTGTTACTCAAAGCGAGCGAAGAAAGTGTTCAGCTCATTCAGCAGGGAGATGGTGCTGTCAGAAGTCCACGGTAGGGGCTTGTAGTCCAAAATGGTCTGCACCCCCTGCCACAGGCTCTGAGTGTCACTGCGGTCGCTGAATTGATGGGATATCCTCCTGGAGTACGGTCTTTTAGCTTCTCTGATGCTGTGGGATAGGTTGGCCCTAGCTGTCCTCATGCTCACCTCATCTCAAGCCCTCAGGAGTTTGTAGACCTCCCCTGTCATCCACGGCTTCTGGATGGCCCGGACAGTGATGGACTTTGTGATTGTAAAATCATCAATACACTTGGTAATGTAGGCAGTGACAGTCTCAGAGTACTCTTGGAGGTCTTTGGTGTTATTGTATGTGTCAGCCTGCTTAAACATATTCCAGTCAGTGGTGTCAAAACAGTCTTAAAGAGGATCTGACGAACCTTCCGGCCACACTTGTATTTGTTTGTGAACTGGTTTGGTGACTTTAACAAGCGGTCTGTATGTAGGCATTAGCATGACAGTCATGTGGTCTGAGGCACCAAGGTAGGGGAGGGCCTTGTAAGCTCCTCTCTGGGTGGTGTTAACAAAATCAAGAGTGTTGGAAAATCACTGTGTTGGTGTATTTTGGAGGACACTCTCTTTAAGTCTGCACAGAGTTTAAACGTCAAAAAAATTGGTTTCACCAACTTCGAGCAGAAACTCACGACTGTATGCATGCTTAAAGACAGGAACTCACAAAACACTGCAACTCACAAGACAATAAACACGAAAGCACCATTCTGATGGGATAGAGAGAACCACTGCGTGTGGAAGCACTGCCATCTTGGAACCAAACCAAATTCAAATAACCCAAACTGACATCTTCGAAAACTATTGAAGACAAATGCACGAGATCGTGAACCATTCTAAGCATCAGTGAGCTGACTGAGCCATCAAGCAGTGGGGCTGGTTATAGGGTGAATTACGTCACCGCATGGCTCAGTGTGGAGCAGGATATGTGGGGAGAGAACTGATGAGGCGTGCAGTCAGCGATCCGGTTCAGGTCTCTGCCACTGGAGTCGTCGCTCAGAGCCCACAAACCTAGAGGCATGCGCTTCACCCCACATTCCTGCAACGCAATGGCTCAGCTATGCTCTCCAAGCATTTCTATCAGTGCCCTGTGGAAGGAAATGAGTGCTGTGTGGGAGGGGTACAGTGGGTTTACTATACCTGTCTGTGATAGCCTTCATAAATTCTTCCAGAAGCTCATCATAGGCCGGTCCACGTATTCTTTTATGCCTCAGACCAATGTACAGAGGGTCCTTTAAGAGCTCCTGAGACAGGGAAAGAGAGAAGAAAAGGTTTTCACTTCTATAATTCCAGGCATCAAGTAAAAACAAGAGCATGACATGACTATTCATCATATTACTTTAACCAGTGGGGGGGGAAACTAGAAACAAAAATACAATACCATCAAAACTCAAAAGCGAATGTTTATTATGTGAACAATTCCTCTTTAATTAGATAGCATATGGTAATCTGGTTTTTAATTTAATAGCATATGGTAATCTGGTCTATAATTAGATTGCATATGGTAATCTGGTTTCCCCGCAGCTATATAAATCTCTCACAGTTGTTTATCCCTGTAAGCGTGTTTAAAAGACAGACTGAGAACAAGAGAAAGAGAAAAGCACGAAAGCATAAAAAAGACAGAAAGAGGCCAACATGTGAAGAAAAAGAACTGCACTGTATTTTCAATTTGGATGTCTAGTAGCTGTCACTCTAGTACAGATCTGCAGACTTCACACTGAGAGTCACTAACACTATAGGAAAAACAGAAGAGAAGTAGAGAGAGAATGTGAGCGACGAGCGTCATATAAAAATTCTGCACGCCCCATCACTGTCTGTTTGCCAGTCAAGCAGAAAAGAAAACGGATTAACAGAGCACCTGCATCACTCTCAGCAGTACTGATGTGTGGTGCAACAAGTCTGGAAGTTTTTCCACATGTTTTGATCACGGTGAATGAGGAAGTGCTTTCATCAGAACTCATTCCCACATGGCACACAAAATTTCAGGCATAATCTTTTCTGACGATCTGTTCTTAGTATTAAAGCTTCTTTTATCTGATAGAACTAGTGAAAGAGAAAAAATAGTAGTTGCTGTGTGGGATTGAAAAAGCAGTAAGTAAAAATGAAGTCTTAAAGTCTTTAAAGTCAGCATGGAATGAAAATTTACCCTAATTTTAAAGTGAGCACAGTTTTTTTTTTTTTTTTGATAGCGATGTATAGCACAATACAAATAAGAAATATATATGGCGCTACTTTCGTTTCATCTTTCAAAATGTTTTGTATCAAGTATTAATTATCATAAGTAAAGTTAGGGAATAAAAAGGGATAATTGGATTCTGATTGATGTAAATAAATAAATAAATACATTTAAAACCCATTAATTTATTTTCTTTTATGTAATTAACATAGTTCATCCATTTTAAAGTGATAGTTCTCCCATAAAAAATCTAGTAAGTTTATATATATATATATATATATATATATATATATACATATATGTGTGTGTGTGTATATATATATAACAATAGCACAATAGAACAAAATGTGTGGCATTAAACAATACAAAATCATGATATGACATTGAGCAACTATGCTGGCATGCTGGCTGAAAAAAACACATGCAGGAAGAGTGAAACTGAATAAAGGAATATTTTTCTCCCAGTACTACTTTGGATTTCTATTCAAGACTTTTAAACAGCAATTGAGCTCATAAATGTGCCCTTAAAAGGGAGGACTGTCTGGTTTCAGGCGACAAGCAAATTCATCAGTGTGGGAGACGAAACGGAGAGTGCAGTCTGAGATATGAGACGGTAACTGCAGGCAGATTTATTGTGTGTTCATAATGCACTTTTAAGTGCACACTCAGTGGGAGGGGATATACTTCCAGAGGGTCTGGTTTGTTGTGACTTTGTTTTTTAATCTCAAGACAGCCCCTATAAAAGGAGCTTCTCTGAACCTCCCAGGAACCCAAACAAACATTAAACTGCCACACCTCCTCAGAAATGGATCATGACATGTTGTGCCATCTAACCCATCAATGGGGCAGAGCCAAAACAAGCCCTTTCCTCACTATATTTATAAGATGATCATAAACTGCACCAGAAAACAAACAAACAACAACAAAAAAAACCTATACATTATTGGTCATAGCTGTGATTTTGAAAATATTGTTTTACTTTTACTTAGCAAGGATGCATTACATTAATTTCCATTTTACCAAAAAAAATAAAATAAAAAAAATAAATAATAATAATTCAATTTTAAATACCAGAAATCAAAAACAAGTAACAAATAAAAATATTATTGACTGATGTTTGAAGGATCATGTGAAATTGAAGAAAGGAGTAAAGATAGCTGAAAAATCAGCTTTGCCATCACAAAAATAACTTGCATTTTAAAATCTATTACAATAGAAAATATTTTTTGTTTGTTATAAATAATATTTGATAATGTTTCACAATACAGATTTTTAATCTAAATAAATTTAAACATTTTACTGACTCCCAACCCTAAGCTTAACCTTTAAGTCTGATCGGTTGATGAAAATGTAGTTCTGGGACTAACAAGGATCAGTTTAATATTTTCCAAATTAAATTTCCTATCAGCATCCTTAATCTTTTCACCATTTGATGAAAACCAGATGTTGACATTATAAAAAGCCCTGTAATAAATGTAATATCTGAAATTCTAATACATCAGACTAAGATATTATCTAAAATAACAGATATACCTCGACAGAAAATTAGCTGTATGTGAAATGATCCACCTGAGATAATTCATGCAAAAACAGGACAAAATCTGATCCTAGATCTGCACAACTACCAAGAAGTTCTTTTGTGTCGCTAGGTGATGAGAGGAAGCCTTTTTCTCTCAGGGATTAATAGTGGGTTTTGGTGAACTGTGCTTTGTCTGTGTGAACTGTGTGTATGTAGTCTTTCAGGTGAGATTAAGGCACCGGAACAGTCAGGGTCTGTTAGCCACAGAGTCAGAGAAGAATGAGAAAATGAGTGTCAGAGAGAATTAGAGAGAGCAATATACTGTAGAGAGGTCTTTTTTCCTTGGCCACCCACAACCAAAACAGAAATAACTTTATTTTCAGTTACATCATTTGGTTTCCTTTCAGTAAGTGAAATGTATGCATGTGGATGAGGTCACATGAGGTGATAGCGATAGTAAGTGTCTCTGCTGTCAATCAACAGGAGTAGCCTCTGAAAGTTGTATAAAAGACATCATCAGGGATCATAATCCTCTTTTACAGCAGAGACACATGTCAGTGATCATAATCTGTTGTCTGTAGTGTATACAGAAGCTCAGAGATCTCCATGCAACCCAACACTGTTTAGACAAGGCACAATACTCCAGCAACACTCAGGAAACTTAGATGTTTACATAGAGAAACTTCAAAAAAGGAAATTCGAAGATAGTGTTTACATTGGGTTTGATTGCAGTCTAAATTATAAATGTCTGTTTTGGCTGTTTTTGTTTGTACAATCTGGTTCTACATCGCAGCTACTAAATCACTGAACTTGGCAAAAAAAAAAAAAACTCATAGGAGTAAAATATTTTATGATTACAACTATAATATAATATAATATAATATAATATAATATAATATAATATAATATATGATTAATTTCTCAAAAGAAATAAGATTTCTTGTCAAATATAATAATGTTTCCTTAAGTCAAATCTATTAATAATAATAACAATAATAATGATGATGATTTTGAAGATGACATTCTAAATAAAAACATTTACTAATACTAAAGTTATATTAATTTGGGATTCCCTTTCAAGGGAACTTCGAACTGCGTCCTCTAGGTGGCGATATGGGGAACACCTCGTCGTGACCTATGTCTGAAGCATACTGTACATTGAAAAAACACCAACGAGTTGGCCGGCGACAGCCTCTGACACCACTACCGGCGCGACTATAAACAGGCACCGGGAGAACAGGTCATTCTATTCGTCTTTATTGACTGTTCTGTTTGAAGCGTGCATCTGAAAGAACTGGTAAGAGCGATCTTTCTCTGTCTATCATGCGGACTACTAGCAAGCATTTAGACATTGTGTGCATCTGTGTCGGCATTATTTGACACCCGATGACACACATGATCTTTGTGTCATTTGTTTGGGTGAAGAGCACTCATGCGATGTCTTTGAGGAGGCAATCTGCATGCATTGTGAGCGTTTCTTCAATGAAAAAGCTCTGCTCTCATTCATCTCTTTTTCCGAGGAAAAGTCTTCAGGTGAGTCTTCCATTTCTCCCTGATCTCCATACAGAGATCAAAAAGAAATGAAAGGGGCTGTTTTCTTTTCGCATCCATCAGTTTCGGCATAAGAGATGTGTGAAAATGGCTATGAGAGGATGCCCCCTGTAGAAAGAGCTTTCTTTCTGCGGGGGAGCCATCCTCTCTTAATCTCCCTCTTTGCCATATAAGCCCCTTCAAAAAATACATCTCGCTTAAATGGCAAGGCATACGCAGCATCAGGTCAGGCTGTGGCTTTATTACACATGATGGTGGTGCTTCAAGCATATCAGACTGATCTGCTAAGAAACCTAGATAGAGGCGAGGGCCTTTTTCCTGATCAGGTAGCCGAGCTGCACAGCACCACAGATCTCTCTCCATGCTACCAAGCAGGTGGTGGTGGAGAGACGTCTGTGGATGAACCTGGCAGACATCGGGAAGAAAGAAAAGGATTTCTTCTCGATGCTCAGGTTTTAGTTTCTAACATTTTCAGTATTTCCGTTGAGATGGTGATTGAGAAGTTCAGGGAGACAAAGGTGCTCTCTGCTGCTTTCAGATTCTTTGTTCCACGAAGGTCCAGGTCTGAGACCAAGCAACATAGGGGTCCTGGCCTGTCTCGATCTGAGGATCAAAGACAGGCACCTGCGGGCAGGGGTAAGAGGAATCATGGGTCAAAAAGGAGGTAAGCAGAACCTAAGGGATGTGATCCAGACGAGGCAGCATTCTCGTCTGAATCAGAGCGATACAGAGGTATCTACTAATTCCCTTTAGGGATTTTTAACTTCTGCTTTTATCCTCCCCTTTTTAATTCCACTGTAACCACCAGCTCTCCACTTGATCGAGGTTAGGTGGAAACCTCTCGCATAACAGTCTTCTATGCTGGACCTATAATGTTTTTGGCTGGTTCTATGTTCATAGCAACCACCCTACTGATGGTCCGGACTAAAAGGAGGCGCCCCTTGAGCAGGGCTCCAGCACAGGAGGGCGGGTGAATATGTTACCCTGTATATACTAATGTGTATTAAATTGCGGGTGGTCATGTGTCTACTAATAAACTCTGTGAGTTTCCTTTGCAGTGCTCCATTACAGTGTTTACTAAACACTCATCAGCACCAGCCATCCAGCTTCATGTTCCAGTATTTGGCAGCTGAGATCACAGGTTTCTGCGGGAGCCTCCTTGATCATCAGGCCTGGCACAGCACTGCAGGGAATTTCATGGATGTCTGGCCAGGTCACCTTGAGGGGTCTCCTGGCCGCTTAGTTGCGCTGTCGCATACAACGGGAAGTGGAGGTGGCAGTTACAGAAGTCTTCTTGTATATGCTGCCTCAGGTGATGCTCCTCTCGCCAGAGGTTTGTAAAATTTGAGCTTGCCTCTCCCGTGCAGTTCAGCGCCTCTGCGATGCATAGGAACCTTTAGGTACACACACTAAGCTCTGTGTACTTTCTGAAAACCACATGGTGGTTAGTGTGCACGTGAACACTTTTGAACTTTCTAAAATCCACGTAAGTGGTAAGTGTGCACCCAAGACACTTTCTGATTTCTTTTCCCAGAGCGCTCCAGCATTATTTCCAAAGATCGAGTTGATGACTCTCAAACATACTGTTTTGAGATGCACCATTCAATCTATGAGCTGCTCTATCAGAGTGCCACGACAGCCCCTCCTTAGAACAGTATTTGAAAATCCATGCTATGGTAAGTGTGCACATGAAGTCTTTGCACACTTTCTAAAATCCACACTGTGGTAAATTCGCACGCTAATATTCTGTGTTCTTTCTCAAATCCAATATGATGCTTCGCGCAGTTGCTTCGTGCCCTTTCTTGAGTTGGTTAAAGCCCCGTTCATCTTGGGCACCACTATGTATTCTCGGATGCCTATCTAAACAGGGTATTGCTAGTAGGGATCTGTTGAGACAGCTCCTTCAGCAAGCTTATGAGAAAGCAAGCGGTAGCCCGTGTGACAGGCAAGAATAAATATAAAATGCTAGGTTCTTATCCATATCCCTTTAAATGAATCTTTCCTGATTCCAAGCCTTCAGCTCTACCCCGGGCCGAGGCCCTAACAATTAAGTTTGGTATGTAGCTGAGGCCTTTGGCCATAAGCGGTACTGTCACAGACAGCCATCTAAACATCCCAGGGGCAACTCCCATGGAAATGGTAGAGTTGGTACTTAGTGTTCACCATGATTCTGGCCTGCACTCCACTCAGCATGGCGGCGTGGGTATACTGTTCCCCATAGTGCCCCCTAGAGGATGCAGTTCGAAGTTCCCTTGAAAGGGAACTTCTCAGGTTACGAATGTAACCATGGTTCCCTGAGTAGGGAACGAGACACTGTGTCCTCTAGCTCCCTGCCATGCTTCGGACGCAAGCTTCAGACGAAGAAGTGAATGATGTGTTCTCCCAGTGCCCGTTTATAGTCGTGCCAGTAGTGACGTCAGAGGCTGTCGCCGGCCATCTCGCTGGTGTTTTTTCAATGTATGCTTCAGACACGGTCACAATGAGGTGTTCCCCATAGCGCCCCCTAGAGGACGCAGTGTCTCGTTCCCTACTCAGGGAACCATGGTTACATTCGTAACCTGAGACGTTTTATATAATGTTGTCATATTTTAATGGTTAAAATTTGTATTATTTTATAATAAAATACATAATAATAAACATGTAAAACAATCTTTTTGGAGTATTTGTTTCAGTATATAAAACTTTATTAAAGTAATATTAAAAAATCTAATATTACATTGAAATTTAAATAAAATATTAATTACAAATTCTATACAAAATAGTGTATTTATTTACAAAGGGTTGCAAATAACAGCTGAGAATATTTACGCTGAGATGCAAATAGTATCTGACAGGATATCCAGTTTGCTGACACTAAACAATTAGCACACTTAAGCTCTTCACAAAAGGCCTGCACAAAGTACCTCAATGTTATTTGCACATCTTGAACTTTCTCTAGCAGCCAGACCACAGACAGCGTTCTTTACGGATTAGAGTTTAACCAAACACCCATAAATTATGTATGCTGATCATGGATCAGATCCCTCACTGTCTGTATTGACTGTGCTTGGAGATTCAAACTGATCCAGATTCAGTCATCCAACTCCTTCTGAGGGTCTGAAAGGCAGGAGACAGCCTGACCCCAGTCAGCAGGCGTCTTGCTCCTTTAGAAATAACAGTAGACTTAATCCTTTAATAACACTCATTTAATCATCCTATAAAATGCACACACACACAGCTGTGGGGGTATAAGCAGTGAATTCATCAATCATTAGATCTGTCATCTCTTCAGAATATCCTGAAAAAGAGGTCTTAATTACCTCTGACTTCATCCAAAGTCGGCCAAATGGTACAGCAGAAGAAGTTTTTCAATTTTAGACTTGTAGAGGGACGGAAGACTAAACAGCGAACCATGCGTGCGGGTATGAAGCATGTATGCATTTCTCTCTGTCTACGTTGAGATCATTTTAATAACAAAAACAGACACTTTATCGCGAACACGTGCATGCAAAATTTACCCAGACATTGTGAGATAAACAAATAAATAGTTTTACCAAAACAAATTATAAATAAATGAAATAACTTTTTTTCTTCATTCTTCCAGCTGAATACACTTGATGCAGACACAGACAGGGGGGCAGAATCTAGAGAGTCAACTCATTAAAGTGTTTTGATGCCTGAGGATATGTTGAATAGCTGACTGGCCACTCAGAATTTAGCATTGCAGCAGTAGACACATGTGGAGCTGGCCTGCTGGATACTGAAGCAGAAGGGAATGGGAAAACTGACTCAGAGCAGTTACACAACAGTGTTAATGTGCTCTTACTCTCTTACTCATTTATGAGCTTTTGTACAGACTTACAAAAGTGTGAAGCTGTCTGATTAGTTGAGGAACTTCAAATTTTAGTCTAAAAGCAGAATGGCTGAGATGACGAATAAATAATCCCATATTAACTGATAGTATTTAAACACACACACACTCACACACACACACAATTGGACAAACAATGTAACGTAAGAAGTTTAATCTTTTTGATTTATCACACAAGCCCTTATTCTAGTCTTCAGTCTCACATTATTTTTTTTTAAATCACTCTAATATGCTGATATTGTATTAATTTATTATCAATTATTATTGTTTTTTAATTGTTTTTTAATATTAATTATGGTTCTTCACATTATCATTAATGATGAAAGCAGTTTTTGCTGCTTCATATTTTTTATGAGAACTATGATTTCTTTTCAGGAATCTTTGTTGAATAGAAAGTTCAAATGAAAAGTGAATGGATGTCTTTACCCCAACCTTTTGAATGGTAGTGTATCACAATTTCCACAATAAAGAAATTAATAAATTAATAAAGTCAATAATAATAAAACAAAAATAAATCAATAAAAAAAAATTATAAAAATTTAAATAAGAAAAACTAATGAGCAGCAGAAAAATGTAAAAATATAATAAAAATAATAAGCAGCACAAACTGCTTTCAACATTGATAATATATAGAAATTTTTCTTGAGCACCATATCAGTATATTAAAAATGATTTCTAAAGGATCATGTACAGGCATTTACATTAAATTCCTTAATATATTAAAATAAGACTTTTATTGTATTTTTTTTTTATAAATGCAGCTTTGCTGAGAATAAAATACAAAAAAAAAAAAAAAAACGTTTTTCCATCATGACTTTGTGTGTATAATAAATCTGATTAAATTTAACCTATCAGCTGTCAGCTGATGCAAGCGTGATTAACATGGCCTGACTGAACTAACGCGATGCTCGATTTCTGTAAGAAAATCTGTATGCACTATAAACAAATATTTGTTTATACAGCTATAACTTAATAGAATGAAAAGTGTTTCTAAAACAAAGTTTTGAAATTCACAGACTGTTCCTCAGTCTTTTCCTCTCTCACTTCTCTTCCTCTCTCTCTTCGTCTGAAATTTGGCATCTATGATGGCATGGCTAAGCCACTGCTCTGGCACAGAAGGAAGTGCCAGGTGTCCACTGGCACCAAGCCTTGGTAGATGAGGCAGTGGTTTTCTATTTCTGCAGTGCCACACCCTTGGCCCTGTTAAGACTAACATAGGCTTTACGCTCACTAAATTTACCTCTGAACTCACAGGGCTATTCATATCCTTCAGTTACTGCAGCCTTCACCTCTGTCTTTCTGCTACAGCATTGAAAGCTGCAACCGTTAAAAACAAACAAGCTGGTGGATTAGAGTCGTGAGAGAGGATGTGGCTGCTAAGAATAGTTAAGTCCCTCTTTGACTATGTCAGAGTTAGCGAGATGGCAAGCGTGTGTCAGCAGTCACGGTCTGGTTGGCTGCAGTGCCACAGGTCAGCCTACCTCATTGTCTGTCCCAACGTCCAGCATAACAGGAAGACACTGCTGAGGCAGCATTCCACCACAGGCGGTGTAGAGGGCCAGTTTACCCACAGGGATGCCCATGCCATAGCAGCCCAGATCCCCCAGGCCCAGAATCCTCTCTCCATCTGTCACCACTACAGCCTAGTGGAAAATACAACCAAAAGTAGAAAAGTTATTAAGACAGGAATTCATTAAAGGCTATTCATTTTTACAGAGATAACAAAACAGTATATTTTAGCATCAAATCTGTATATTAGAATGACTGGAGGGATGATGCTGAAATTTCTGCTTGCCATCAGATGAATAAATGACATTTAAAATGACATTTTTTCTTTTTTTAAAATAGAAACCTGTAAAAACTAAAGAAAACTACCAAGCACACTGGCTGAATTTATGCACTTTATTATCAAATCACTTCCTTCATTATATTTTTATGTTTTTGTTTAAAATTACACATATTTATATTTGATTGACTGGGCTGGCGTGTGAGTCTGCCCTGCAGCAAGAACAGATTTTCTGTGTTTATAATCACATTTGCACATATTCGCAAAAAACTAACAAAATTAAAATAACAGCTTGGCTGTGTAATTCAATCGCGTTACCAGACACAATTGATCCCAAGAGCAACATGTTTTTTTTTTTTTATTCGTTAACGCTGTGATTCAAATGCAGAAGGTGTTTAAATTTTTTACTGCTTCATTTCATGCCACCCAGTACATCATTACCTTAATAACTTTTAAATGCCTAACGAGCAGATTAATATGACTTTTTGGCACTGTTTTCACAGTGTGACTGAATCAATGTCTTTGGAATTGGTGAAACCCTGGAGAGTGTTAATTTGTCTGACAGTCAGAGTTCTGGTACATTGTGTAATAGTACAGGGTGGTGTAGTTGTAAGTGGGCAAAACTCACACGAATGTCCTTCTCTGGCCAGCTCTGAAGTAGTGTGGAGATGTGGGAGCGGTCATGAATTGTAATAAATAGGCCCCTAGAAGAGAGAAAAACAGAGTAAATTGATAAAACATGGTCAACTGAATTGATTCTGCTTTGTGGCCATGTCAAAAGTGCTTCCAATCATTATATATGGAATTGAATTATCAAAACAAAATGGTGGACATCTAAAATGAGGAGGCAGAGTCAGTATTTTTGTCATTAAGCAAATAAATTCATGTTCCAGCTGCATTTGGATCAATTCATGCTTGAAGTTCTGCCTTCAGGTAAAAGTATTGATATTCACAAAACTCTTACTATTAGTACTGGGTGAAATACATATTTAAACGGTAAACCGTTTCGATTTAGCCTACGCACACAGCATCAATTTTAAAATAAAATAAAATAAATAATACAGCCAAGTGGCTTAGCAACATAGACAACATCTGAATTACAGGACATTCCTGTTATCTGCATACACTTCTGACTTATGGTTAGAGAACTATTAATAAGACACAACTAATTCCTTATGGGCAAATACACCAACTATAAACAGCCAATATCAGAAGCCAGAGAAGATGAATGTAAAGAAGAGCAAATACTATAGCGTGCAAAGCAAGATCACTGTTCACTACACACACAAAAAATAAAAATAAAAAATTGGGCAAATAAAAATCCTAAATACTGAATTGAGAGTTTATATTACATTATTAATTTAGCTGCCGCTTTTATCCAAAGCAACTTACAATTGCTATTTACAGTATGTCAGAGGTCGCACGCCTTTGTAGCAACTGGGGTTAAGTGTCTTGCTCAGGAACACATTGGTGTCTCACAGTCGAACCCGGGTCTCTCACACCAAAGGCATGTGTCTTATCCACTGCGCCATCAACACCCCTTACAGTATATGAATATATCTCTAAGGGAAACTGACTGCATGTCTTCAGAAAAGTTTATATATGGTATTTTCTTTTCATCTAACCTCCATGTAATGTATAAGTATTTAAAAGTGCATTGCTCCTTTGCTTATAGAAATTATTTAGGAAACGATTTAACGCTGCTGTTCCGTAATACCACCTGCTGACAGAGAATGAATTTGCATCCTCATCTGCTGTTTCTGTTTCATGCTGATTTTTTATGCTGCATAATTTCACAAAGCTAAGGTCTGTGCATTCTGTTTATTTTATGTCTGTCTATTTTTTAAATTACAGTTTCTCCTGTCATGTGACACAGATTTGCATTACCCCCTTTCACTAACTGAAATAAAGCTGAAATAAAACAAAATCAAACTTGGTTCTTTGGCAGCAAACTGATACAAACAAAAAAAAAACATAAGTTGAAGTACTAAATTACTAAGGGCCCTATCATACACCTGGTGCAATGCGACGCAAGGCGCAGCACAAGTGTGTTTGCTAGTTTCAGGCTGGCTCCATTCGCATTTTCCCATCCAGCGCAACGTTGTTTAATAAGGAAATGCATTTGCACCCATTTGTGCGCCCATGGACGTGCTGGTCTAAAAAAAAAAGAGGTGTGTTCAGATGCATTGCTATTTTAAGGAGCTGAAAATAGACTGCACCATAGACCAGCTCAAACCTGGTCGAAAGTCTAAAGCCAATGGTGCAATATTTTTTTGTTATTTAAAGGTACAATTTGTAAGATATTTGCAGTTAAATATATAAAAAAATAAAATAAAAAAAAAACACTAGGCTAATGTTATATATATCTTGTCCAGCTGATTACTAACAATATGTCTAATGTTTCCAACTACTTGTAAATCATGAGAAAATTGGAGAGACATCAGCCATGACGTGAGCACATCTCGCTCTTTAAGGGAATGAGAGATGACACTCTGGTTGGTTTATTGAACGTTACGCCCATAACTCATTATGAGAATAAGGACAACCCATTCCAAAAATGTGCCCAGGTGCATGGGCCATTTTGCCGTCGTTAAAATAGCAAAAGTGCCCTGAGTGCCGTGCACTTTTCACTTTGCATTTAGATCATTAAAATAGGGCCCTAAAACTGAAATAAAAAATTAAACCTAAACATAAAAAAACTTAAAAAGTTCAACAAAATTACAAAAATTTGAAAAATGAACATGTAAAAATAAATGACAATTAAAAATATTAATAAACAATATAATATAATTTAACATGTATATATATATAACTGGATCCATTAAAACAGTGAGGCCAGTGACTATATATATATATATATATATATATATATATATATATATATATATATATATAGATAGTCACTGGCCTCACTGTTTTAATGGATCCAGTTATCCAGCCGCTAAACACTTCCACAATAAACTCCACGAAGGTGCAATTTATGAAGTTTAATCATGAAAAGTGTGAAACTACAAAAAGAAAAATACACAAACATGAATTTCACAAAAATAGATAAATCATTAAATAAATGAGCATTCACAAACACACAAGGCAAAGAACCAACAACAATATAGTTGAATCAACAGGATAGATTAATACTTTGCAAGCTTGAGTAGAAAAAGATAACAAACATGCTGAATTAAATGCTACATTGCATAGCACAAGAAAAACTCAATGCTCACTTAACAAAATCAAACAGTCACTTACAGATATTGCATTTCAAAAGGCTTTGGTAAACGAGATGAAGATGGATGTCTGCAACCACATGGAGTACCTTGCACAACTAAACCACTGAAGGAATATGGCCTACTTCCTCTTTAAAACAGGAAACCATTGGAAAACCCCAAAATAAGTATCAAAATAAAAGTCCTTGTTGAAACCGAAGTTTAAAGTCCAGCACACTCCCCGCCTGGGGTATGTAAAGACCTCACTTTAATTTTTTTTGTACTCCAATATCTTAGGAGGAGTAAAGCAGAACCACTTCTGATATAGGGCGAACAAAGTTTTTCTGCATGCCTTCTCTGATATATTTCAGCTCCACTTTCCTCACAAGACCATCTTTACTAGGTAGTGTTTTTGCAATGACAGCCATAGGCCACTGATTTCTCTCTGCTTGGCTATCCTTCATCAACACAATGTCTCCTTCCTTGAGACAAGGCTTCTTGTCTTGCCACTTCTGCCTACTCTGTAGAGTGGTAAGATACTCACGACGCCATCTTGTCCAAAATGTTTCTGCAAGGTTTTGAACTCTTTTCCACTCAGCCTTGAAAAGATCATTATCTGTAAATTCGCCAAGAGGTGGAGGGATCGAACAGGTTTTCTGGGTCAACAGAATAGCAGGAGTGAGTATTAAAGGAACTTCAGGATCTGAAGATACTGGCACGAGAGGGCGTGCATTAATGATGGCAGAAACTTCTGCCATAAGGGTTACAAGAACGTCGTGTGTGAGATACAGGGACTTTCTTTCAAGCAACATACAGTCAAGAATACGTCGGGCTATACCCACCATCCTTTCCCAAGCACCTCCCATATGTGACGCATGGGGAGGATTGAATATCCATGTACAAGCATGTTGTTGTAGATACTTCTGAAGATCAGAGCCTGAAGTTTCCTTCTTCATCTTGAGCTCCTGTACTGCTCCAATAAAGTTTGTGCCACAATCAGAGCGTATCTGCTTAGCAGGTCCCCTTATTGCAAAAAAACGTCTCAAAGCATTAATGAATACGCTTGAGCTCAATGTCTCTACAACTTCAATGTGCACTGCTCTTGTGCACATACAAGAGAAAATGACTGCCCATCTTTTGGAATTGGAGCAGCCTCCTCTTGTGCGGCGAGAAACAACCTGCCATGGTCCAAATACATCGACTCCTACATATGTGAAAGGTGGAGCCACTTGAAGTCTTTCTGCGGGCAAATCTGCCATCTGTTGGAGCTCTGTAGGACGACGAAGCTTTCTACATGTCACACACTTGTTAAGTAGACTTCCAATGCATCTTTTGGCACTCATCAGCCAATACCCTGCTGCTCGTATTGCTCCCTCAGTAAAATGCCTTCCTTGATGCTTGACTGCTTGATGGTAGTGTCTAACAAGCAAAGTTGCTATGTGATGTTTCCCAGGAATAATAACAGGATTGCATTCTTCCTTCTCAAAACCTGCCTGGGCAATATGGCCTCCAACACGCAGAAGGCCTTTATCATCCAGAATAGGATGAAGTTTCAGTATACTACTTTTAGGTGAGAGATTGCATCCTGCTTTTATATCACTTAGCTCTTCTGGATAGGCTACATTTTGAACGCTCTTTAGAATAACAATCCTGGCCTTTTCCAACTCTTCATTTGTAGGGCTGTTACTACAGAGATGCCATCCACTACATCTTGGCTTATTTGTTGAATGGGAGAATGACTGGGAGATGTGGCTTAAACGAGCGATCGTTCTAATTAGCTTACTCAAGCTGGAGAAGCGTTCAAAACGCTCAGGAGTCAGGAACTGATTAGGCACTTCAGTTAAACATGAAATCACTTGTGGTCGGATTTCTGGATCTACTTCAAGATCAACAAGGTCATAATCCTCTTGAAGCAAGGCGTTTAAGGTTGGAGATTTCAAAAGGAAATCTGGCCCTGTAAGCCAAGTTGTACTACTGAGACAATCAGCTGATACAGATCTAGACCCATGGTCTGCAGGATTGACATCTGATGGAACATAGTTCCATTGGCTAGGAGTAGATGACTGAAGAATTCGTTGGATTCTGTTGTTCACATACACATAAAAGCGTTTTGTTCGATTATGAATATATCCAAGAACAACCTTACTGTCTGTGTAGAACTGGATACTATTGAACTGCAAGCCTATTTCTTCTACAACCATATCTGCGATCTCAACTGCTAGAACTGCTGCACAGAGTTCCAATCTCGGAACAGTCAGATCTGGCCGTGGTGCCAACTTTGTCTTTCCAAACACAAAGCCAGCTGCAACAGCTTTTACAGATGCATCTGCAAATATACACAATTCCCTTGACTGAACCTCAGAAGTAGGAAAAGATGAGTAAGTTCGTGGTATCTTTAGATCTTGCAAATTTTGTAAGGAGTTCCTCCATCTGATCCATTCTGGCTTTATGTCATCTGGTAATGGAGAATCCCAGTCTTCAGCCTGCATTGAGAGCTCCCGAAGCAACAGCCTACCTTTGATGGTAACAGGAGCAATAAAACCACATGGATCATATAAGCTGTTTACAGTTGACAGTACACCTCGCCGTGTGAATGGCTTATTGTCGTCAATAGCTTGGAAAGTAAATGTATCTGATGCCAAGTTCCATGACACTCCTAGGCTACGCTGGACTGGAGTATCTTCAAAGAAGAGGTCAACATCTTTGATATCCATTATAAGGTGCACTGGAGTCGAAGACCACACGGATCTTGTTTGGCTTCTTCGGATGATATACACCAAACAAAGGCAGATACCAGCACTCTTGGTCTTTCCTGAGTGGGGGAGCAATTTCTGCATGTCCGTTAGAGAACATGTTGTCCATAAACTCAAGAAAATGGGCTTTCATCTGAGGACGTTTGTCTAAAGTATGACGAAGTGAGGATAGGCGGTTGTAAGCATACTTTCTGTTATTTGGAAGCCGCCTTCTGGGAACTTGAAATGGCAAAGGAGCCACCCAGCCATTGGATTCATCCTGATAGAACTCTTTGTCCATTAAGCGTAGAAACCTGTCATCGTCCACTGACAGTGCAAGCTTGTGATCTCTGGATGTACGGACAAAGATTGATTGGCCTAGCTCCTCGCTTGCACATGTTGCTAAAGCACCTACACCTTTTGATGTAAGATGCTATTGAAACTGAAGCTTGGTGCCATACTGCTCTTTTATGTGGAACTGACTTTCACAGGGCCAGAAGAAGCTGGGGCGGCCATTTTCAAGTATGGAGGTCTTAAAAACATCTACATGAACAGGTCGATGAGCACCTCCAAGACACACATCTCCAATAACTACCCATCCCAGATCTAACTTTTGAGCAAATGGAGCATTGTGTGGACCATTAATCTGTTGACGGACCTTGTGGACCCTAATGAGGTCCCTACCAAGGAGGAGGAGGATGTTAGCATCTGGATCTAGGGCTGGTATTTCATCAGCAATATCCCTGAGGTGACTGAAATGACGCGCTGCATCTGGGGTAGGAATTTCAGAACGAATGTTAGGAATCTGATTGCACTCTAGCAGTGTAGGAAGATGAAGGCTTACACTCTTATCCAATGATTCCACAATGTAGCCACTAGCTCTCCTTCCTGTTGTCTCTGTTAATCCAGCACATGTCTTGAGTGAATATGGAAAAGAAGATCCTTCAATTTGAAACTCTTCAAAAAATTCTGTTCTTGCCAATGAGCGGTTGCTCTGATCATCCAGAATTGCATACATTCTTCTGGATTCTGATTTGTTACCCACAGGATAGATATTAACCAGACAAATCTTGGAACATGCTCTAGCACTCTTTCCAACTCCACACACTTCAGTACATTTTGATGTTACCTCTTGATTGGTTAATTCACTTTCCTCCCCGCCATCTTCTAAGACAGGAGAGACGGTTTTCCTCCAGGGTGCTGGACCAGGATGTAAAGCGGACACATGACGATCACTATCACATTCAGTGCAGTGGATTTCAGCTTTGCAGTTTTTTGCCATATGCTCTATTGAAGAGCAGCACCTGAAGCATACTGAATGTTCCTTAAGAAACTGTTTACGATCTTCAAGACTTTTTGCTCTAAAGCCTCTGCATCTTTTTAATGGATGTGGCTTGTCATGGATGATACAATATCGTTGAGGATCAACAGTCCGTATCCTGTCCGTAGCATTTCTTGTTTCAGACATGTTGACTTGGGTTTTATGAACAGCTATAGAAGCTTGCCTGAATTTATCTGATCTATCTCGATTTTCTTGTTGTGGTGCTGAAGGAAAAATGGCAAAGCTGGGATCCGTTCTTGTTTTAGCTTCTGAACGAATAAAGTCAGCAAACACAGAAAATGGTGGGAAGGCCACAAAATGTTCTCTCTTATACTTCGATCCATATGATATCCATTTTTCTTGGATATTATAAGGGAGTTTTCCTACAATCGGGCTCACTCCATGAGTGGTGTCAAGATAAGACAACCCAGGAAGATAGCCATCCAGCTTGGCTGCCTCCAGTTCTGCAAGCAGGTCTCCAAGATCACGCAGCCTATACAGATCTTTACCAGATATCTTAGGGAAGCTTTCCAATTTAGAGAAGAGAGCTCTTTCAATTGCCTCTGACGAACCATACATTTCCTCTAGCCTCTCCCAAGCCATTTGTAGACCTTCAAAAGGGTGCCTAATATTAACTGATTTTAGTCTTCGTACCTGTTCAGATGATTCTCTACCGAGATATTTGATGAGCAGATCCATCTCTTCCTCTGGCTTAAGGTCAAGGTCTGCAATAGTACTTTTGAAAGATGATCGCCAAGCCCAATAATTTACAGGTTTATCATCAAAAGAATTCAGTCCAGAAGTTACCAACTGACTGCGTGCAATGAATTTGGCCAGGCTGTAAGTGTCTGACATGTGCTCAGGACTACACTGTAAGCTACGGCTAGAAGCTTGGTCTCTTGCATAGTCTGCAGTGCGTTGGAGGCTGATCTCTTTGGAAAACTCTGATGCTGATACATGGTCAACTTCTGTGAAGGTTGCTGCTAGAATTTCTGCTTCTGCTATGGCCGCATCTTTTTCTTTCTCTTCTTGCAGTGCCTCTAGTGTTGCTTGAAGTCGGGCTTGTTCCACTTTAATCTCAATTTCTTTCTTTGCATGAGCCGCTCTTGCCTTGGCTGCCTCTGCCCTCGCACGAGCTTTCGTAACCGCTAAACTGGCTGTAGAGCTTCTTGATGAGGTGGAAGCTTGAGAACTTGAGCAAGCATCATCACTTTCTTTGTGCATGCGATGGCGCAGTGATGATTTAGATTCTCTTGAAGACATGATCTTTGTGTAGACTAACACACAGAGATATTCCTTTATCTCTCTAATAGATGCAGTTGTTAGACAGGCATCCCCTCCAGCTTTCCAATTTGCTGCTTATCTTTCCACTGTCACTGGCCTCACTGTTTTAATGGATCCAGTTATCCAGCCGCTAAACACTTCCACAATAAACTCCACGAAGGTGCAATTTATGAAGTTTAATCATGAAAAGTGTGAAACTACAAGAAGAAAAATACACAAACATGAATTTCACAAAAATAGATAAATCATTAAATAAATGAGCATTCACAAACACACAAGGCAAAGAACCAACAACAATATAGTTGAATCAACAGGATAGATTAATACTTTGCAAGCTTGAGTAGAAAAAGATAACAAACATGCTGAATTAAATGCTACATTGCATAGCACAAGAAAAACTCAATGCTCACTTAACAAAATCAAACAGTCACTTACAGATATTGCATTTCAAAAGGCTTTGGTAAACGAGATGAAGATGGATGTCTGCAACCACATGGAGTACCTTGCACAACTAAACCACTGAAGGAATATGGCCTACTTCCTCTTTAAAACAGGAAACCATTGGAAAACCCCAAAATAAGTATCAAAATAAAAGTCCTTGTTGAAACCGAAGTTTAAAGTCCAGCATATATATATATATATATATATATATATATATATATATATATATATATATAAATCACTAAAATTATACCGTCTGTTTCAGGAGCACATTGAAAACACATTGAAACTCAATGAAAATCCCTCTAGATCTTTATATTTTGCTGTTATTGTGTTGTTATAGAAAAAGTTGATTATATATTATCTCATTCAATTTCATATGACTGCTTTGCTTTATTTCTCTTCTCTCAATTATTTTCATATCATAGATTTTTGAGATAGCTTTGAAGAAAACAGCCCTGAATAAAAATAAAATAATAAAAGCAGGTAAAAAATAACACAGATGACAGAATGCAATAATCAAGAACTCAGATAATTGTTCTTTTGAGCATCCAAAACTTTATATTCAGTATCATCAGTTTTGCAGTGAACACGAATGAATCAATTCTAATCCACCTCCCAGTGGAGCATTCTATCTTCCCCACATGTGCTAATAATAAGGATTCCATGCCCACCCATAACCTTCTGACCATAAACAAATCAACAGCTTCATTCCCAGGGCTACCGAAAAAAAAAAATTTCTTAAATGCAGATCCCGTGACCACTTGTGATTGAGTTTGGAGTGTAGGATCAATGATTTTGTCACTAAAAATGCAAAAAGAAAGAAAGAAAGAAAGAACAAACTTCTTTCACCCAAAAGTCTTAATTGGTTGAGCATGGCTACACCGGCCTACCAATCACACCATTAGTGCTTATTAAGTCTGGAAAATCTGGTTTGTTGAAGGTGGCAGGTTTAAGTAGAGGTTATACTTCACCAATTGATGCAGATGAACAAATGCTGACACTGAGATTTTCTGATCCATACATACTCAGTGCAAGATTTGCTCAGATGTGGCATGTGTTTGAACAGTTTAAGTGTGATCTGTGAAAAGTGTTTGATCTTGGTGTGTGGCGTCTCTTGTTGGAAAACGCTTGTAGGGAAAAGAGGTGTGAGCAGTTATAAATCACTAGATGAATAAATATGCAAATAACAATATTGTTTTACATAGATGCTAGTGTCAGAAGATGCAGTAGCTAAAATCAAATGCACTTCATAGTGTCATTTCACATGTTCTTGGACTTGCAAAGATTCTCTCTATCTTTCAAACTCTTGACCGCTCTTTTTCTCTACAGTTTTTATTTTCTGGTCTCATGACATCCACTGAGCATAGCTGGATCAGCAGGACTCCTGGGACATCCTTCATCTTGAACTCAAAGGTATCTTGAGGACATACACCTACTGTAGATCTTTCTTCCTTCCGCCCACGGCTTCATGGAAAACTTCCAATCTCTCAGTCAGAGTTCACAGAATCCATAAAAAACTAATCATTCTTACATCTGGAAGAATCTTGAAATTAGACTTCATCAGGTGGACTAGATAAGAGTCCAAGAATCCTGCCTAAAGAAGACACAAATGGAGACCATCTTTTGACAGGAAGAACTCAGTCAATGACAGGAAATCGAAAGATTGGTAAGAAGCATATGACACCTTTTTAGGCATCAACAAGATGGTTGTTAAATTCCAGTGCAGCGGAAAGACACATAAGAGTTCTTCCTCAGTAGCTGACCCATGGTCAAATGAGAAGCACACTCCTGGGAGCAGGGATCAAGCTCGAAACACAAACATGATTCACATCGGATGCTCCTCTGACACAGAATTCTTTAGAAGTCATTCATCTCCAAGCAACATAATGAAATATCTCCTAAAGCTTCAGTAAACAAACGTAAAAGTATAATAGATTAAATTGATGATGCACATTTTATCATTAATATGTGGTATTGTGAAAACTTTGCTTGAAAGTATCCAGTGAAAGTCTCACAACTAGTGACCATTATCTTCCTCAGATCTAAAAGTTAAAGGACAGTTAAAGAATTTTAAATATACGTTCTTTCCTGCCTATATCCAGTAGTTATGTGCATGCGGTTCAGCTGTTTGTCATAAGCATTAAATTGGCATCTAAAGGAGTGGTTTGCTAGTAATTTAATTCAAAATTCTTTTTTTTTGTAATTTTACTGGGAAATAAATGTAGTTGTCATCAAAATGTTTTGAAAATTTGATTAACATCATTGCAAATGATGTTATGATGCCTTGGAAACCTGTTTCCCTCTCAAAAACACTTAAAACTAAAGTCTCCCAGGTTTTGACTGCTCTATGATGTTCTCTTCCACAGTGGATCATCTTATGCATGATGAGGGGAAAACCACAACAGTTATTTGAACAGTTTTGGACCATACGCAGATAGCCTGGAAAACGTCCCCCGCGTTATGTCTGACATCAGCTTGGTAGCCACTGATAGATGACTCAAACTGCTGTTATTGAAGAACTGAGCATTTCTTTTGAGTGCATTAATGCTAGTTATAGTTGTTGGTTGAACCTGAAACTGTGATAAAAAGCAGTAAGAATAGCAACTGATGGACCACAAAAGAAATGTTTGTCACAACAGATTTGTGCTTTAAGTCTTGGACTTAATATGCAAACTAATACAATGTAATGTGTAACATTATTCATTGTTCTTCGTTTTATTATTAACTTTTTGCTTAACTTCACTTAACAGTTAAATAGTTTCAACAAGGATTTGTTATTGTACCAAAACTGTTACAAAGAATTTCACTGGTAGAGTTACAGACTAAATTAAATTGAATTTTGGATAACACTAGTCTGGCATGATATGAAAAATAAAAATTTTACCCAACCAAATAATTAAATGAAGAAGTCCTTTTTGAGCAGATTCATACTAGAGACTCCCTCATTTAACATTAATTTTCAGCTTCTGCAGGTCTCTGTATGTGCCAGCTCTATTCTGCAGCAATTAACTTACTCTTCTAAAAGTATACAGCAGTGATAAAGACAAATGCTCTGATATAAGATCTAAAAATCATTAATCAGTAGAGGGAGACAACAAAAGGTCATGCTACTGTACATTAAAGTGAAGATGGCCTTTGTGGGAGCCACAAAAAAGCCAAATGCTATCAGCTCTGAAAGCTTATTTTCACTCTATCACAATCATTTCCCAACTTCTGCAACACTAACAAATGTGTTTTGATATTTTTCTGAAGAAAAAGCAAAAAGGGTTGGTAATATGTTACTGTTCTCTGAGATGAATCAACAAATACAAAATATCAGAATTTCAGAATTTACCATACTATTTGCCTGCAGCACCCTTCTAAAGGGAGATCTTGAAAAAAAATTCTAACTCTATTCTATAAATGAGATACCTTTAAATCTGTTTTGAACGCTTTGACTTTGTTCCTTTACTTAAAAACACAAATTCTGATCAGTATGTTGACATCCGGAAATAAACTGGTAAAATTCAACTATCCCAAAAGACAGAACAATCCCATTAATATCTGGTTTAAATAAATACAGAAAAAGAAAAATGTGATGATAAAGGACAGCGAAAGGAATGGGACATGAATTTAAATTATGTGGCTGGATTTGACCAATTTCTGGCCCCAAATAACACTGGCAATACAATACTTTAAGCATGTGGTTACTGGTTTCTTGACACAGACTCCTTCCTAATCCTGATCTATGAGATAATTACAGGACAGAAAGTTTATCAGAGTGGAAAGACGCGTATGGAGGAGAGGAGAGGAGAGGAGAGGAGAGGAGAGGAGAGGAGAGGAGAGGAGAGGAGAGGAGAGGAGAGGAGAGGAGAGGAGAGGAGAGGAGAGGAGAGGAGAGGAGAGGAGAGGAGAGGAGAGGAGAGGAGAGGAGAGGAGAGGAGGAGAGATCTCTTATGAAAATTAACCATGGTTTTACTACAGATTAATAAAAATAATAAACATGGTTACTATAGTTAAACCATGGAAACAACAAATTAACCATGATTTTGCTACACTTACTATAGTTTAACCATGGAATTTGTGGTAAAACTGTGGTTATACAAATGGTAATCAATACACCAAAAAAACATTGTTACTACAGTTCTACCACATTAAAACCATGGATAATTTTCATAAGGGATTGTCTCAGTTGATTATTATTCAAAGCACTCGGCACCTGGTTTTTGAAAGGAAGGGCATATTTAAGCTCCATCTTTATGAAACCCCTCTGATATTTACAGAGTTGGCAAATGGAAATGGAGCACGTTGTGATTGGAAAATTGGAAAAGATTGGAAAAATGAAAGTTCCGTAAACATCATCTTGCTTCAAACGTCATTGTGGGGATACAATCACCTAACAATAAAACAGAAAGCCTAAAATCCGTGAGAGCGCTGTGTGGGAGTGTGCAAGGGCGTGCGTGTGCTCTGAGGAATGGAAAAGTGCTTGGCTGGAACGAGATGGGGGGACGCGGATGAAAAACGAAGAATCAGCTGGACAAACAGACCATCCGTTCTTTCCAACTCCCTCTCCTCCGCTCTATGCGGGCCACTAGCAGCAACAATAGACTCCTCTCCACCCAGCCACCGACGGCAGCCAAACTTTCCTCTTTTTCTGGTAAGAGAAGTGTATTGCATGAGACGTTCATCTCTCTGAACCCACCACCCTTTTCCTTAAAGCCTGTGCAAAGTGCAAAGCCATTTCAGCTCTTGAAATCAGAGAATTATAATCCCAGACCATCATCAGCAGACCTCGAGTGCTAGTCTGAGGTTTGCATCGCTCTCATTATGAGCTGTCCAGACATGGCTGAGGGCTTTTAGATGAAAAATGACTGCTAGAAAGGAATAAATATAATGATTAAAGTGTGCGTAGATGGTACTGGCCTTCCTCCTTCAATAAAATGTGGTGCAAATCAGCTGCATTTGAATGTCTGTGGGTCAGAGGGAGCTGCCCGTTTATATTTGTGAGAGTCACAGGCAGTTCCTCGGCCTAGCATCCAGACAGCCAGAAGAGTCAAATTACCCAAGCTTACATAACAGTGAAACTCTCTATCACACACACACACATGCACGCAATGCTAATGGAATAAGCCCTCTGCAGTCAAAGAAAAAAAAGGACACATAAATTACGGATATTCTCCATTTTTCCATCAATTACCATGCGGGAATTGTTGCATTTTGGCATAATGTTGGCTATGAAACAGCTGACATGCTTAAAAGGCCATATCAAAATAATGTAAATGGCTCACTGTGCCACAAGATGACTTCTACTCTACAACAAAGGCCAAAACTGCACTAACATCCCATATGAAAATAGTATTAACTGTGTCTGACCACACAGAGACTCTTTTAAGGAAAGTTAATTCAGAGAGCCTTGGAAATTATTTAAAAGGCACAGTTACAGCATTATTAAATATTGCTTGTGTGACTATGATTTATGGTTTGTACAGATGTGCTATATTTTATAGATGAATGCGGGCTGCATTTTCTACAAGCATGTAAAATATAACAACTGTACACAAATCCCTGTTAGTGTGATTCACATGTCTCTCCGGACCCTATTTCAACAGAAGATTAATGTAAGGTTCATGTAAAATAGTACAATAAGCAAGATTTGATCCTACTCAGTAGATTAAGATTCTCTAAACCTTGACTCCTACAGAGATAAAAAGTAATAATAAATTAATAAATAAATAGTGTATGTGCATGTGCATTTGATTGTCCTGTAATGTAACAGCAGCAATTACATGGCATTTGGCTCCCTTTACAGGCATTTGTAATAACGGGTACATAAATTGTTTATTTTGTATTTGCCTACATTATGTATTATTATTAACATAGATGTCCATCCATCAATTATTAACATTCAGCCGCAAACATTAGGTGTGAGTGGTCGCAAGTGCGGATGGGATAATGGCGCATGTTTTGTTTTTTGTTTTGTTTTTTTGAGCAACTGGGATAGTGCCCCCTCTGGGAGTTGGTGCCCTACACAGACTGCATACTCTGCGTATACGGAGCAGTGGTACTGCTTGTAAACAAGGCGCAGCACATCTGAGTTCTACGTCAGAATGCTGAATTCTGCATCAGCAGCATCACACGCATGCATCATGGTACTCTCCTCAAGGTGCATCGAAGACTGACAAGCAAGAGAAAAATTTGATTTGTTGAAGTTGTTATTATTGTTATCTTTGCGCAAATAAAGTATTCTTATAGCTTCATAAAATTGGGATTGAACTGCTGATGTCACATGGACTATTTTAACAATGTATTTGGGCTTTGAATGTGTTAGTTCTGTTGCTGTCTATGCAGGGTCCGAAAGCTTTTGGATTTCACCAAAAATATCTTAAATTGTGTTCTGAAGATAAACAAAAGTCTTACGGGTTTGCAATGGCATGGCGGTGAGTAATTAATGACAGAATTTGCACTTTTGGGTGAACTAACACTTTAAGTGAAATGATCACAAGCTGTTTTATTTGCTGTCCTTCTTTCATGCTGAGTGATTACATGAGACACATTTCCCCTCATTTGATACATGCCATGCCTCTGCTAGAACTGAAGTGCTACAGTGATTCTTCACGCCACAGTGTCAAAACTGCATTTATTGTTAGAATTTTGTGACAAAATGTACAGGATTTGAGACTTAACAATGCACAAAGCTATTTGTGATGATTGGATTTATGTTTTTATTATTAATTGTAAATGTTTTAGTTCTTTGATAACAGTAATAATTAATAAAAGGTAACATTACCGATATACATATATGTGTATTTTTTTAAACGTTAATTAAGAAAGTCACACAATAATATTGCATAATTTCGAGCAGCCATGAAAAAAAAAAAAAAAAAGATTTTCCACAGATTTTCAGCTCAGTTGACAAAACATTCTTAACAGTCATCACCAATTACATCGCTATGGAGTCATGCAGAGCTAGTCAAAGTTTCCATAAACATTTACGAAGATGTCATTAACCTGACATTCGACTTATCCGAAGAAAGATACAGTAAGTGCATGGACAGTGTCCTTAAACAAGGTTCAGTGTCATTCCCAAGGACACAATGGTGATCATTCATGGTTTGTTCCTTAAGGGGTTTAAAAATTAAACTAGACATTCCCCACCCCATTACAACTGTACAACTGAGAAGGCTTGGGTTAGGTGCAAAGTGGACAAATCCTATAATCTAACAGAAAATTTGAAAAACAGCCTGAATTGTTCATGGCATGTTTATTTAGGTAAAGCTTTTTCCCAAACAAATACATCAACAATATATTCCAAAGCCTTCTTTGTTGACTGTAGGTGTCCTGCACCCACGTAGCTCATTGAATAGCTGCTATAGTGCGGTGATTACTGCCAATTTCCCCTAAGCAAAGCATCCGAATCATCCTGAACAGCTGTGTTTATGTGTCTAATGAGATATTCAAAGAAAGGGTCTATTCAAACAACATGCATGGGCAAGGTGCACTGCATAAAAAAAGATTTCATAATCACAGCATAAATCTTAAAAACCATTGTAAACATCAAATAACAGCTAAAGGAGTTGCCATATGCAGTCGAATTATCCATTCACTGCTAGCATGGCATGGTGGTCCATGACGTTCACATTTCTCCAAAATGTTGACGCCATAGAGATCCAAGCAAAAAACAAGTCTGACATCAAAGTTTTAATGATGACAAACACCCACATATCAGAATTATATTCACAAATGGAGAGGTAAATTGACACCCGTCATGCAATTTCATTTTTGCTGAAATGCCTGTCATGCTTTTTCAGTCCTCTTTAAATGTGATTACCATCCTAAGACACAATTTATTCAAAAACTGTGTATGTCACGCTTTTTGGAGTGATGTGCAACCTCTTGATGCCTTCCAAGTTATAAAACTCCAAGACTAAATGCACTTACAGGAAAAATGAATGCTTTAATAATGTCCTATAAAATTTAACAGGTTTTTAAGGCCACAAGTCTTACCTGTATGTGTTTTATTCACATCTACAAACAATTTTGGGTTCTATCCACATTAGACAGAAAGATCAATCTGAATTAAAAATGTCCTGTTACACATAATTAGTTATGAGTGTGCATCCGGAACCAAACATCAACAGATTTGCTAAAAAGAAAAAGAGCAAGATTAATGAGCTGAAGAGTGAAGAATGTCTGAGTTTTTGTCCCTGAAGGTTACTTTCCCACAGTTTCAAAGAGGACAAAATTGCCCACAGGCTTATTTATTTAACTAAACAACATTTAAAGTCTGTTCAGGCTGAGATTCTGCTTTCCCACAGGAGTTGTTGGACTTATTGCAGCTGATAAAATAATAAGGCACTAAAATTAAATGTAGAAGCGTCAGCACAGTGACCTTAGACAGGGCCTTTTTAAAATATGACACCACACAGAGTTATAAAACACTGCAATAGTGTTCAGCACTGCAAAAGAGCCTGCAATAGAGAGTTCTTTCCTCCCCTTGAGAAAATCATAGCACGCTGCATAGTGTTTCACAAGCACTTATTAAACACACTCTGGCATCTTCAATTCATTCCCAAACTATTAAAAGATCTCTTTATGGTCAGGCCAAAGACTTTGTGCTGTGACTTCCCTACTTCGCTTCATTTCAGAGAAACAGTACAGGCAGACCGGAGTCTGGAGCTTGACTTAGTACTAAACTTCAAATATGGAGTTTTTTTTTTTTCTACACGCTAGGTTTAAAGAGATTAAAGTTTGTCCAGAAATGAATTAATTATTGTATGACGTTCTTCTTCCATTCTACACAAAAAGAGAAATTTGTGATAATATACTGGGGGTTTTCCATGCAGCTTCAATGAAAGGACTTTAAAAGTAATCTTTTCAACAAATGCACCTGGAACTGAAAGAACTGCATTTAAGTTGTCATCCACTGATAATTCTGCTTTCTGGGAACTAGACTGGTCTAGTTTGTAAACAATTAATTCAGTCCAATTCATATGACTAGTGAGTAAATTAATTTCAGGATGTTTTTTTATGCGGTAAAATATTCATTTAATATCTTCCAGCAATAAATTCTGAACATTTAAGATAACTTAGCTTTCATATTTACTAATTCCATGCTTTCATGAGCTTTTCCATGGAAAAAACAATCAAAACAAAACAACAATTGCACAGTGACACTAAATCCAAGCCTCATGCATTCCTATATAATCTTAAAACAACAGACAACAAGCATTATGTGATTTGTTAAGCATTGATCATGGTATAATGTCTCATCTCTGCAAAACAGGTGAAAATGGGTTCATAATATTATCAAAATATTCTTACCACTGACAAATAATGGTGCACATGGCTAAGACCTCTAACAAATGTTATTATAGATTGCTTGTTATGCAAGATCTAAGTTCTGCTAAACGCTGCATAAATTTGCTACACTATTTTAAAATGAAGATGTCTTTTTAAAATCCACCCAACCACTGAGCAAAAGCTTCTTGCCAAGGTGACTGAAAAAATAATAAAAAAAATGGCATGGATCCAGATGAACACATCTGGATCAACAGCTAACCTAAAATAAAACATCTGGACTGTGAATTTTTTGGCCTCTGAGACTGAAGACCACAGGTTTAACAGTATATAAAAATGCTAATAATTATTACAACATTGTTTGCGTGTACAACACCTGTTTTTCTCTGTGTGATATACTTTATTTCCTCCCTTATAAGAGCTGACACTAAAACCTGGTAAATGTGCATTGTTAACCTTGAGGTCAGAACAGTGTATTTGTACATTATGTGAGAGTCACTGTGTCGGGTGCAGTGTGTGTGTGTGTGTGTGTGTGTGTGTGTGTTTGGGGGGGGGGGGTATTGACCAAAAACGTCAATAAAAGCAAGTATGTTTGAAATGAATGTTTATTAGACATTTTTGTTTTCTTTTGAACTCTCAGTTTCCAAAATAAATTAATATTTGAAAAATATATTAAACAGTAATATTTTCAACGTTAATAAAATATATATGACCATTCATATATATATATATATATATATATATATATATATATATATATATATATATTAACAATTCCTGAATACCAAATCAGTATATTAAAATGATTTCTGAGGGATCATGCAACTCTACAAAGGCTGCTGAAAATTTAGCTTTGCCACCACAGGATTATAAAAAATATTATAAAATCATATTATTTTATAAATTATATTTTAGATTATAAATTATTTTACTGCATTTTTAATACATTTATATATATTTTTAATGTTTGGAGCCATTTTACAAAACATTTTTTCCCATTTCATGCTAAATTAATTCATTAAGCCTACATTTTGTATTTCCTGCAGCCTCAATTTCAATTTCTGGTACAAGAATCACAGGATTGCAAACAACTTTAATAATTCTCTGTATCAAACAAACTTACCATTTCAGCTGCTCAGAAGTTTTCTACAAGAAATATATTTATAAAATAATATATATATTTTTTTGCCCTCTGATCAATATCTTATCATATAAAGAAACAATCCCACAGAGATTACTTTAACTCCTTCTTGGGATAAAGCAAAAAAGCAGAACGTGCCGGCATGTCGCAGTGGTTGGAAAATGAGGTTTCTGAATAACTAGAGGGCATTCACATCCATCACAGAATGGTAAACCATTCAACCTCTTACCACTAGGAAATGGGTTCTTCTTAAATGAGTCCTGTGATATTCAGTGCTTCACATAACCAACAGCAGAGAAACTACAACGCATGCAAATCCACAGGACAGGAAGACACTGGGGGCCTCTGTAACACAAATGGTTTTGAAATTGCTCTGGCATCTGTACTAGCACTTAAAGACTTTAAAATGTTCCCTAATTTTTTGTCTTATTTAATATTGTTACCACAGTCTTCCATTGCTTGATACTTCCATGAGGAAATAACACCATAAAAACTCTTCATCATGAACAACTATATCAACCAAAACTGCTAATGCTACACCTTATTTCTTTCACCAGCCTCATTCGCTTCAGGGCAAGGTTCCACAATTTTACAGGGGAGGAATCGAATCTCAACAACCAACTTCAACGGCCAATTTCAATGATTTGTTACAGACAAGCATTGGCCCAGAATTGGGTAACACTGAATATTGCACAGACTTTTAACTAAATCTACTACATAACACAGTGGCTTCAAATCACAATGTGTTGCAAAAAAATTGTGAATTGTTTTATGAATTGTATTTTAGAAATCAAGAAAAACTGTTTACACTTACTAATACACTAAAAACGTTCTTTAATTTGCATTAAGTTAGCAACTTAGTCGAGAGTTCCGGGTCATGCAAAGGCCAATCATATCTATTTGTCAACATTCCCAGACAACACCTCTGACATTTCAACAGAAAGTTCACCGACTAGAAGATCAATGGTGGGACAAAAGGGTCAGCAAGAGTATCTCTCTAAATCATCACTGCAGAAGGTCAACTCACACTGAGCCACTGTGTTGAGTTCAAAGATTTGTTATGAAATCTTTGAACCCAACTGGAAACACACAGGAAAGCTGGTATGATAAATCTCAACACGCTTTTGTAAATTCTGGTTATCCTGAGTGATAAGAAACTGGTTTATTATGCAGTATGTTGTCTTTAAAAAAAACATTACATTGCACATTACAGTATATGTAAATATTATTATCTGTTTCTGTTAAATACAAAGCAAATTCATTTACCTGTACATTTTCCCCCAGGTCATTAATTCTCTAAAAGACTCTCTCAATATTTTCTTACTAACATTCGGTTAATATCTGTAAAATCCCTGGCTGAGCACTTAATGTAAAATGTAACTGGAACACACTGCTGCAGTCTTTTGTCTGAGTGTGAGATTCAAAGCAATGTGCATTTCACATTGTTGTGATAAGCGCTCTAATTTGAGATTGTCGCTCCTACCTGGTGGTGACTAAGGTTGGGTATCATTGGAATTTTATCGATTCCGATTCCGATTCTGATTCTGCTTATCGATTTTGATTCCGATTCTGAATTCCAATATATAAAAAAATTAAGTCAAACATTTAGATGTCAAACATGTATTCTGTCTTTTTTACAAAGCATTCTGTTGCAGCTGAATAACATGAGCAAAAAATCAGCAGCCTACAAAACACTGCAAGAGGAATTTTGCCTCTGCTTAAAAAAAAAAAAACATAGACAAAAACACCTAGATTAATATAAATTTCAAATATTAAAGTGTTAAAGATAGCAATAAGATGTAAGTAATAAGATAGGAACAAACAAATCAATTAGCAATATCATAAATAAATACAACTAAATTTCAGGTATAGAAACTATTTAAAAGTTTAAAAACACTGCATAGTTTTCTTTATATAAATAAAATAAGGATTAATCATTTAGAGTTATTAAATATATTCAGTCAAGCTCAGTGAATGGTTTTCTTTTGTTCTTTGATTAACATTAATGACAGGCAGTGCGTTTATTAGGCTGTTGTCTCTTTAAGCAAAAATGCTGTACGTGTGTTTTCTTTCTCATTTGTTTACGTTCACGTAAGACAAAAACGGCTGTGTTTATGATTATATACTGATGTAGTTTCCTGTATATTGGTCGACAAATATGAAATAAGTCAGTTTCGGCTCGGAACAACCTTTTCAACAGTAGAAATACACGGAACGGTCCGAGAATTGACACAAACTGGGAACCCGCAGTGCGACTGCCGAGCGCTGCTCTCTGTGCACGCGCCTACACAAACAGGGCGCAAATTCTTTCCGTTCCTGCACTTGATCGTTTTTAATCGAATTGAAATGTGAACGCAGGAATCATTAAGCAGAATTGAAACTTTTTTTTTTTTTTTTAAAGCTTACAATTAATTATATCATAAAAATATATCAAATTTAAAGTAACAACAATATAAACAAAACACTTTCTAAAAAAGACTAAATATTTTATGTTAACATGCATGTCATACGACCATTAAGCCATGTCAGAGAACTGTGAACATGCAAATGTTATACATAAATATTGAAATGTATATTTATTTATGTAAGATATTAGGTGAAAGAGGTTCAGATGACAAAAAAAGTTCAGGAATCCATGCATTACAAAGAAAAATAATAATAATAATAATTTGAATTTGTGCATAATTAGTTTTTCCCCTGCTGTCCTTCCACCCTATCAGAACAGACCTGGGGCACAGTTTTGGGTTGCAATCCACCAGTTAAGAACCACTGTCCTATAATCACAAAATCAGACGTAATGGGCCTGCTAGGCATTCTTTCCAAATACTTTGCATTCGGGGAGATTGTGGAAGGCTCTTGTGTAAAGTTGAGGGTGTGGAATGCTCTAAAATTTCCCCTCATTTGAGGATCCTAGGAAATCCCTCAAAATGAATCAGTGAAAACAATGAAAAGACTTGAAACGCATTCTTATTTTTGATCATGTCCAGACCTAACTCATTCCACAAAGTAAAGGGAAAAAAAGGCAAAAAGGGACATAGTTTGATAGATAAAATGGGTGATAATGGCTGCTAATCACAAGTTGAACCATCAAAGGAAGCCGCGAATGATAACAATCTCACAGCATATGCCAGCACAGCATATGCCAGCTCGTCAATGAGCTAAAGGTTATGCTTATTTATACTGGCATATACTGTACTTCAAGGAGTCAAAAAATAAAAAATAAAAATCTGACAGAACAGTCTTCAAATTCCACCATAATATAGATTTCTGTAATGACAGGATGTATATTCATCTCTCCAGGCAGATGTTTAAACTTTCCAGAGGCATTCAGTTTCGTTTGCCTGGAGGCAAGATATTCGAAGATTTTTAGAACAATTTCCAAAAAGCAGAGAAACAATGCCAGGAGCTGAAAGAAATCTGTCAGTCGGATGGATGTGTTTGCTCAAGGAACGTGTTGAAGGAGAAAGAACTTAACTATAAAAACAAATTAAATTATGTTCAGCAGTTTCTTACCTAGGTCTCCTGAATGCAAGGCCATACTGCTGGCATGCTAGGCCGACCGTAGGCGTGTACACAATGGGCATGAATCTCTCTATGTCTGAGGTCAAGACTCGGTAAAACAGCTTCTCATTACGATCCTGAAGGCCCATAAGAAAGACGTATCTGTAAGAAAGTAGAACATAAATATATCAACATACATTAAAGGACATTTTATTACAATTTTCAGCAAATGCTAAAGGAACAAATAAATTACAGCTAGAAAGCAGGACAGACACAAGGTTTGGAGAATAGCTTCTGGGTTTTCAGGACTTCCTGGGATTATATTGCTCTACATTTAAAGGCACAGATCACAAAAAAATAAAAAAAAATTACCCCATAATTTAATCAACCTCAAGCCATCTTAGGTGTATATGACTATCAGATTTACATAAAAAAAATCCTAGATTTCGATATAAGCCAAAAGGAGTGTGTTTGCGTGTAGAAGAAAGAAGAAAGTCATTTACAGATGGCTTGAGGTAAACTAGGATGGACTTTTGGGTGAACTATCGCTTTAAGGTAGGTTTATGTAAACTCAATCATTTAAAGTTGCCAGCACAGACTTATGTTTGCAAAGACCGATGAGTAGACTGGTAAATTTAATGTTAAAGTTTGCTGCAAAAATGGGGCTTTTGAATACAGTATGTGACAGGGAATCGGAGGGAAAGTCAGATGAATTGGTTTAATCAGTCAGACCTATTTAATTCTTAATCTGTGATTATGGAAGAAAAACTAATCTTTACCACCAACAACAGTCAGTAAGCATGAAATCTCCTACCCATATTTGAGCCGTCACAATTCAGCTGGTGTAACACCAGCTTAAAGGAGAAACAGACATGCCAACATCCACAAGAGAATAACAAAAGTTTATATAAGGAAACAGAAAATATGAGGATGAGCAGAAAATGTGTGAGACAGAATGAAAGAGACTAATAATAGATGAAATTTATTTCTGACATAGCCCTTCTTGGACACCAAAATAGTTTTATTTTTATTATTATTATTATTATTTTTACTATAAATTATTTCATTTAGCATTATCGTTATTATTAGGGTGGCTACTAAAAAACAGACTAAACCACTTCCTCTGTCTTTAATGAAACTCACAAACTTGTTTGTCTTTAATTTTGTATGGTGTACTTATTGTAGTCAACTCAACTTATTTCATATATAATTTATTTATTTTTATATATATAACGATGATTAAAAAAAAAAAGAATAGTTTCATTTTACAGTGCAGACACAGTGGCACATATTAGGTAAGAAATTACATGAAAATGCCAACAAATGTATTACAGAGATGACCAGACTGTCACATTTGAAAGTCTTGACTGCTGCTTCTAAACAAAGCTCAAGAATAATTGGGGATTTTCCCTGCTTATGTCAAATGCTAGGAAAAATACACACACTGTGCACAGAAATGCCCCTTGAGAGCTTAGACACAAGTTCCTTGTTATAGAAATACGTTAAAGAGAAATACGTTCAAGTTCTACATCTGACCCAAATTAACAAGAGCGCGTCACATTCCCCATCAGTCCGAGCGAGCTTTCCATCAAGGCAAAAGCATAATATCTCTCTTGTTTGGCTCAGAAAAAGCGTGCCCACCTTCCTGAGGCAGAAGGAAACAGATGTTTACCAGGACTGTAAAAGGTGGAATGGGAGAAATCGAACTCTGCGTGAATGTTGTCGGCTCCCGGCGTTCTAACAGTGTTTGTGAAGGTGAAATGTGTGAGTGATGTTTTGCCACCTTGTTACCCACCTTGTTACCCAAGCGTCTCAGGAGTATCAACCAAACGTCATTCTTGAGACTCAGCTACACTAGAATCTGGCTGGATTGGCCGTCTTCTATTTTGGCAAAGCCAACTGCTGTTGTAAAGCTGTATGTATTCCCAATAAACTGTTGAATGTAATGGCTTTCACAGAGTTTATACTGTTCCTATTATATGCGTTGGCATTGTCAAGGGGAAAGCAGTACTTAAAATGAGGTGCTTATAGACTATGTTAACAAGCGTGATAATTCTGGACCTTAATGAACTTTATCCTTGCATATGCTTAAATCAGATTTCTCTTTCTTTAAAACTTTTCCGGTCAAGCTTTCAAACTTACATGTTCTTTCTGATGTGAAAGGCTGCACAATACTGCAATAACTTAAATATCACAATATGATAATGCGTTCAGTGAGTGTACAATCAATTCATGATTTTCCAATCATTTCTATATTTTGCAGTCCCACTGATGTGTCAACCTTTTTTTCTTGTTGATAAAAGTCTAAAGATTGACAACAATTGTGTATTATGGCAAAACACGCATCAAGATATACAGTATTTTGTATGCTTTTCTGCAACATTTCCCCAAAATGCTGAGTCCCCAAAATCACTAAAGAGTGAAATTACTTACATTCAAAGCTCAAAACCATGAATTTACAATATTTACATACTGCACTACACATTCACAATAAATAATATTCCTTACAAGTCATGACATTCCATTAACTCTGTGCCTACAGTATATCTCTGCATTTAAATAACAAGTGACATCAGTCACCACAGTTTCATTCTTTGCCTATTTGTTGCAAATCACCACCCCATTTATGAGCTTATCCAAGCTTATCATAAAAAGAAGCCAGCTTCTAGGCAGGACAAAAATACAGTGACTGAAAGCCCAATGTATGATAATGAAAGCTGATCACAAATTGCATGTCACTACTACACAATGAGCTTTTATTTAGTTTATTCATATGCCTAAAGAGAGAGAGAGAGAGAGAGAGAGAGAGAGAGAGAGAATGGATAATCAATGCTTTCTGAAGTCCCCACTACTTGATATTAATCAAATAAAGGATCAGAATGAGAAGCTTTATTACAGTATGCAATGAATTAGCTCTGTTGTGAAATGTCTACTCACGACTTCTCCTCAGTCCACTGACCACTGTTAATGGCAGAGACTTGTTTCAGAGGCTGATTCTGTACTTAGTCAACAAATTGTCAAAACTATTTGTCTCCCTAATCCAAGCCAATAAGGGCTTTTACTATCTTTTTCAAAATACCCTTCAAATATTTTTATTCAAAATGTTGCCATGTGTCTCGTCCCTTCACAAAACACACATCAAAATAGCTCTGATAGTCTGGGAAAGAATCCCTCATTGCTCCATCAGTCAGTAATATGCATGCCGAGGTCAGGGTCAATCGACTGAAAGAGACAAATCCAGAAAAAAATCACGTCCACTCTCTGGCAAAGACTGTTACATGACTAATTTCCAGGCCTGCAAAAAATAGGAACAGATCCCCTACTGCTCTGGGAGTGGCATAACAGTAGGGGCTAATGAATTCTATGTTATTTAGATGATATTTGATAATGCCTTTTTAGTCCCGTCAACCAGCAGGGGTATTCAACTATTGATGTTCTTTTGCTTTGTAGTTCAGAAAAAGCAACAACAAAGGATCAACTTTTAATGTCCAAATGTCAGCAACAACAGTAAGGCCCAATCCCATTTCTACCCCTTAGCCCTTCCCCTTTCCCCGCGTTTTGCGCGTTCACGTGAAGGGGTAGGGGTGTCTGGATTCTCTTTTGGTTGGAGGGGTAGGGGTAAGTGGAAGGGCCAGATAGCCCTTCAAACGGAGATTTTTCAGGACCACACTTCAAACAAGGGTATGAATTATCTCGGCAACATGGCTGCTACAGCGAACAAAAAGACACATAAATGTAAGCTTTTTTGGCATAAACAAAGATTTTAACGAAAAGTAATCAATGGTTTTATGTAAGATTCTATTGTGAGTTCATATTAACGGTCATGTTACCTGAAAGAAAGGTTAGCAAAAAATTGCTAATAGAACATCATATCATTACAGACTGAATGATAGTGCCACAGCATATGTCTGATCAGAGCGATAACTGCTGTTGACATTGATGGGGGCTTATCCCCCCAATAATTAGAAATCGCTAAAAGATTTTCTCAAATATTGCCTATTCGAGAGAGAAAGAGAGAGAGACAGAAAGAGAAATGGAAGTTGCTTGTATTTCGCGTCTGTGCGTTTATCTTTTTAGACTGAGTTTACTTAAAAACAGCGATTGTATCCTCTCGTCGCTGGATAATATAATGTAGCGATTCAGTATTTAAAAACTGTATTTAATGAAAGTTGTGGGGAAGTGTTGACAAGTATATTTTCTCCTGGATGTGTGAGCTGCACGATTTCCGATATGTGTGTGTGTCAGTAAGCAGCTCATTAATACAGAACGATAATTAAAGGCTCTAATACACACCAGTATATGTGTGTACTGTAAGAGCTAGACGACGAATGAAGATGTGTGACGGCATAATAGTGGTGTCCCAATCCTTAGCGGAATATTTTCTCCCCTACCCCTTGACACTCTGTTTCAAGGGAGAAGGGGAAGGTGTAGGCGGTGGGGAAGGGGTATAAAATAGAATTGGGATTGGGCCTAAGTCTTATATCTAACACTATTTCTGTGATCTGATAGGTGTGAAATCTAGTTATAGTGAACAACAGATCGACATGAGACAAAGAAATTGTAGTGGAGCAGGACCGTTTGACAACAACAGGATGGATGCCAGGACATAATTTCCTCACCTGTCCAAGTCATCCTTTTTCAGCTCGTAGTTTCTGAGGACCCGCAATACCTGCACATCCTGGCTGAGGAAGCAAGGAGGCAACAAGCCATGAATGCCAAGCTGCAAGCGCTCCTCCAGGGAGAAGGCCATCCCCTGCAGAGAGGACACAGAACAGTCAACTATTTCAATTTATCCAAGTTTAAAATTGGAGTGAAGTGAATCTTGAAATCCATTTTATTTCCATAATGTGTAACAGCATAACAAGTTAAACATGCATGACAAAACGTGATTAATGCATATTAGAATGATTTCTAAAGAATCATGTGACACTGAAGACTGGAGTACTGGATGCTAACCTCATGCGAATTAATACATTTATTATATGAAAATAATATTCATGTTTTAATATTATATCAAAACATTATGGTAATAAATATATTAAAATGGAAACAGTTATACATGTTTAGCATAAAGGACTTATTTCATAAACATTATTGTATATAAATATGTATATATAAAATATTATTTTATAAAAAACAGGGCCAGTGTTGATTTCCTGTTGATTTTTCCTGTTCACATTTACATTAATTACATTTGCATTCTGGGGAAATATCTCAAATCTCTACATGGGCTACTAGAGTACAAATGAACATATATACTTTTCATTAATTTCAATAATTAATCTTTACTCAGCTAAGCCTCTGCAGCTGTTTTATTAAAATATTGTTTGGAAAAGCTTAAATAAATCCCCATATATCCCTTCCATATGTCTCAGGTGACAGAAAGGCCTTATGTAGCTGCTCATACAGCTCTATTCCCAACTAATGTTTGTTATATGATGAAGTCTGCAATGCAAGCAAAGCCAAGGAATGGTCACAGAGGTCACAGTTGGATCGCATCACAGTGTGGCGCACAGCCAAAAGGACAAGACCGCTACTTTGCTGCCATGACCTTTCACATTTACCCTGATCCTGAACTCTATAAAACAAATGCTACAGCCAGGGGGCCCTGAGTTCATATTACCAGACTCCTGTTGAGTAAGACTGTGCCCCACAGAGGTGGGTGCCTATTTAGGAATATCTATGAAGACCAAAAGCTGTGGCATTTGAAACCAGCCTGTCTTTTCGTTAATGACAGACTTGCATCATCATTGCCGTGCCTCTGGCTGCTCCTTCAGAGCAACCACGAAGGAAGGCCCAAAACCCTGAAAGGCTGTGCTAGATTTGTTTTTTAAAACAAGTATATGCAAGGTTAGCTTTTTAGCCCTTTTTCATCTGGTTATGTTAAATGGTCTGTTCGTAAAAATTATTTTGGCCTTGTAAACACATGAAGACTATTCTGCACATATGCAATAAGATGTGGTTTTACTGACACAAGTGAGACGAAAGGGAACTAGCCGTATGAACATTCTGAGGATTATGCTGCTGCTGCTTCATGAGATTTAAATAAAATGATATATTTCTGTAATATCTGCAAGCCAATTTAACTTGATTAACAATGAAATTTTGCTAATTCAAATCAAACCCAGAAAACCAGGCAAAATACACAAATATATATTAATATTTAATCTAAATAATTATTAAAAAATACATCAATATAACATTTATAATATATATTAATATTCTACTTGACACTCCAAACATTCAACTGTCCTCAGAAAATGCCTCTTTGTGATAGCTACAGTAGAAATACAATCAACAGCACTCAGTAACAGTACTTTTTTGGCTTCTAGACAGATGTTCTGGCAAAAATACAGACTCAGTAGACATTGGATGTTATTTGTAGTTTCTATCGTGTCTGTCATCTTCTGAAGGTAACTATGCAGTGCGCCACTGATGGTCTGGATTTAAAAGCTCTGCCATGTCTGAATTGCAACCTTTGTGATTAAAAACGGACATTCTATTTTGCTCGAAATGCTGGTGGTTTATGCAAGACTATCCCAAGACACTTATGATTACTTCAGATTTCCTTGGTTTTGTTGGTTTTGTAGGGTTGTTAAAACACTAACTATACCGTATATTAGAGACCGGAGAGCTGTTGAAAACATATCCAAGACAACTTTGACTTAAATAAGCATTTCATTGACCTTTACTGACACATGCAAATGGCTAAATGTGCTTTGGTAGGGTGTCTGCAAGCCAACACATTCCTGTAACTAGTGATTTGAGAAGATTGATGATGAGTCGAAAGCAACAGCAACAGACATTCTCAGTGAGAATAGCTTTAACTAATCAAATATAATTACTCAGACAGCTCTGCGAACACTGAATGGTTCCTTGCGTCATATGTGTAATGGAGACATCGGTGGAACTGGGCACAAGTGGCAAATTAATGTCTCTGGCAATGGAGTTGCGGGCGAAACCCTAGAGGGCACGTCCACAGGCCCCAGGACTGGCATTCTGATTGTAGCCATGGATGGCTGGACTGGGGAAAGTGGTCTGTTTGATGGCACGCATGGATGGCAAGATTAGAGCAATGAGTCCCGGAGCTCCTGGCGAGGTTGGCGTGGGAAACGGTGAGGAACTTGGCACTGGCTAGGAGCGACACTGCGTTGCCAAGATGCCAAGATGAGTGCGAGACTTGCAAATCTTGCTCATCATATAGAAAACAAAACAGTACCATGGCTATCTAAATAAAAAGGATTGTACACAGTAACACATGAAAATAATGTATATGGATGCATCATTTAAAAGGGATAGTTTACATGTTGGTGAAAAACCACAGGAAGCATTCAAAGCCACAATGAAGCAGAAGTAGAGAGAGAACTTTTCTCTGTATTTTGGCATATATAAGTGAAACCGATTATAGAAGACAAAAAAAGTAGGATGGGTACATCTGTTTATCAGTACTTCTCATTACAAGTTTGAAAAAATGAGACAGTTGCATTATAAGTGACCAAAGCTTAGAGCAAACGGAGCTATACACATTTAAATCTCAGCCTTTGTAATTTCATGATAACACTAAGTTATATCACAATGTGTTTCAATGTGCAGTATTGTATTGTGCAGCCCTACAAACCTGAATAACTATCGTTCTTCTTTCTGTGGAACACAAAAGAAGATATTTAGAACGTCATTGGTGTTCAAATAACACTGAAACATCAAAACATATTTTGTGTTCGACAGAATAAAGAAAATTACAGGTTTGCAGCAACATAATGATAATTAAATGATAAACCAACCAATCTATGATAAACCACTAGGAGTCAAAATGCTAAGAAATGTATCATAGGGCTTGCCATGTTTTGTTGGTTTATTACAGCTTTGCTTTTTGTAGCAGTTAAGGGACAGGCTGAGCAGGAATGTGTGAGCGCTTCCACATGCATAACAACCACAATAAAGAATGTGTTGTGTGCCAGCGCGTGTTGTGCCCACACAAGCTCAAGCAAGAAGAGCTGATGTGCATGCCAACCTGTAATCACAAGATCAGTGCCACCACCCTTCTACCTTTGCCATGACTAGCACCACCAAAGACACACAGCAGTAACTAGTAAGTACTCTGTGGCAAACATAAAAGCCTGGTATTTGACCCGACAAAAGCAAGCAAAATCTCTTCTAGACTTCAAGCAAGAGGTCACGTTGAAGAACACAGGGATTCCAGTTCAAAGAACTCAATCCAAATCCTGAAATTCCCGGTACTTCTACGGAAAACGTTGCAGCTGGTCCATAAAGGTGCCAGAAAAGTACCAAGGTAGAAGAAAAGCAAAGCAAGGCTGTTCTTCAGTGGAACTTTGAAATGGAAGTGATGTTTTTTTTATTCTGTAATGGAGAATACATGAGAGTCCGTGAAACACATCAGTGTCAACAGCACTATAATGAGCTGCTTTAAAAAAAGACATTGCATTTTCATGTTCTCAATGGTGAGAAATGTTGAGCCGAGCCATCTGCATAACCTCTGCTTTCCAAAATCATTCCTTAAAATTTGAAATTTGACTTTTCTTATCACATAGTCTGGACTGTCTTAATGTTCTTGGAGAGAGACCAAAGCACTGCTCTAGGGAGTTTCTTTAACTTTGGGCAATTTTATGTTCCAGTAGTTGGTTTTTATTTTATGAAAAAAGATTATTTTTGTTGTTGTTGTTGTTTTATATGAAGATCATATTAAAAATTATTTTTAGAACAGTTTTACGCGGACTTTAAATCTTACATTAACACTTAGTCATTTAGCATATGCTTTAATAAAAACGACTTATGAAGAAGCAATCAGACCAATGAGAGAGTGACAATATACAAGTGCTGTGACAAGCACACACATACTGTATCAAGGTGTTTTATATATATAAAGACCCAATAGAATAGAATAGAATAGAATAGAATAGAATAGAATAGAATAGGTAAGTGCTAGTATTAATTGGTCAGGTGATGGTGAAAAAGAAGAGTTTTAGATGTTTTTTTGAAAATGGCTAAAGCTTCAGCTGCTCGGGTTGAGATCGGCAGGTTGTTCCAGCAGCTGTGAACAGCCCAGGAAAAGGTCCTTGAGGGTAATCAAGCAAGTTTTGTAAAGTGTTAAATACAAAACACGGTACAAAGAAAAAAGAAGGTAAATATCACTTGCAACTTGCAAGCAGAATATTTATATTTGTTATATAAAAATAATATTGATATATTGTATTATATTTATATTGTAATTTACAACCAAGCTATAATTGTCAAATTATCTAAAAAAAATGTATAAAAAGTTGCAATTAAATAAAAATGCAATTACTGCAAAATATTATTTTCTGGGACACAATGAAACTGAAAAAGTCCCTGTGGGAATTTTCAATACTGGGAATTGGTGGGAACTTGTGAGAGTGGGGAGAGCTTTTTTCAAAAGATACATATTGAAATTTCTCAGGGCCAGAAGTGCCTATCCACCTTTTTCTTCAACGTGGAAGTAAACTTATGAGTGAGACTTCAGGTTCATGAGCCGCTATAGGTAAATAACGAGGAGAATAACAACGTGCAGTAAACGGTACAACTGTTTGCACTAAAAACCAGTGAGTTCATAATTAAGATAATACATTAAAATAATATGATAAGACTTTCAATATCAAGCAGTAAATCAAACTGTTTTGTTCAGCTAAATATAGCTGGACGGAGTGGACACAGATGAGACCAGAAGCCAGACCCACAGAATTTACAAATTGCCCGATACAAATTTGGTCCATTTCAGGACATGAGAAAGGAAATCTTTCATGTCAGTTAAATACACAAAGTGACTCTCTTTCTCAGAGATCAGTGGCTGAGTTTTTGTTCTGATGTGCTTCCCACATTCTCACATTTTTCCTATGACCAAATGAAGACCTTCATCCAAGCGAAAACACTGAAAAGTTTTTTGATAAGAGAGTGCTTTGATCTGATGCAACAGCCATGCGAGTGATCAGACAAAAGTCCCAGGCTACCTTATATCGATTAATTGTACTGGTCACATGATCCACCTCCAGGTTCAGCGGGAGCCGTATGGGAGATTGCTATGGCATTGATAATGACTGAGGATGATTTTCCCAGCTGTCTGAGACTCAGTTGAGACTGCCGTATTCAAATAAAATGAGAGTGGGTTTTCCAGGAGATGTTTACTGACCTGAGAAGATCAGTAAATCATGGGTTTGGGTTAAAGGGTAATTTTAAAGGGTTAAAAATGTCTTAACAGGTATAAGCAGACACAAAATATGAATGCTGGGGTGGGGGAGTGAAACACAAGACCAGTCTGGTTTGGCTTCCTAATGGTGAAACCAAAAAACAGATTCTCACATAGTTCCAATAGAAGCTGTCACGGAGGACAACTCAGACTAGACCTTTCCAGCTGACCAAATAGGGAATGTATGAGCACATGCTATTCTCATAAACACCCTCGTCACTTAAATTGCTGTATTAATGCCATATGCATCTTCCCACACTCATAATTCAGGCCACAAGCAGCCATTTCAGAGCTGCTAAAAGAGCCAAGGCAAAAACAAAGGATAACCACGGAAAGGAACTTATGACTTTTAGGACACTAGCAGATGGTCAAGGGTGGAGAGAGTGTGGTAAATGTCATTTTGAGTGGCATAGCGGTTAAACCTGATTACTGAATGTTTGTTGTTCAATTCCCTCTAGAACCAAGCCATGAGACATCAGCATTGTTTGTGCTAAGTTAAAGGGATAGTTCACATAAAAAAGAAAATTCTGTCATTATTTACTCTCCCTCATGTCATTCCAAGCCTGTTTGACTTTCTATTGCAGAACACAAAATAAGACATTATGAACATTTTATGAACCAAAAAAAGTCAGATGCACATATGATTTTGGGATAATGTTAGGGTGAATAAATAATGACCGATTTTTCTGTGGGTGAAGTATTCCTTTAATTCTTCTGATCTACGATGACTTTGCATGTAACTCTTAGCAAGACATTTTATGTGTCTGGTCTGGGTAAAAAAATAATAATAAATAAAAACCCTCTATAAACGAATCCCTCAAATGGCAAGCAACCAACTAGGCAAGAAGACAAAACAAGAAGCAAAAAATCTCAAATGAAAAGACAAACTCGTGTGAACCTTGAGGAAAATGAAATAAGCAGGATCCCAATGTGCACCATTAATTCGTAAGATGACTCTAAATGCCAAAAATATGTACTTGAACAGTTAGCAATAATAAAGAGCTGGAATTAGAGTCCTTTAGCAGCCAAAGGAGGGCATGACTCACATGCACAAACAAAAAGAGGAGGCTGCATCAACAAATATCAATGTGAAACAAGATCTCCTAAACATCAGCTAAAGTACAAAAATCCCCCTCCATCAATATTAGACTGTCTGGCTTCTGACCAACCCTATGTTTTATGAATTGTGGTATCACTTTTTAGTGGTAAGCAAAGCATGGTACCAGAATTATGACTCAGATTCTTGACTTCCCTGCTTGATACTTTCCCCAGAGATCGCTCTATTTACACACAACACTCTACTGAAAATTCAATGATAAAAACATCAATAAGTGTTATCTCTCAACACCAATAAAGAGGAAAGTTAAAAGGATCTGCATATACAGTAAGGAGAAATAAACAGTGATGAAAAGCTGATAATTTAAGTTCAGGTTAATTCTCTTGGACTGCTTTTTTATAACAAGCACATATAATTCAATTAGAGCCACACATATAAAAAAAAAACTATTATTCCAATGAAAAGGTATAAATATACATAAATATATATTTTTAGCACCTTATTGCTTCCCCGTGGGGTTTCAAACTTTTTAATCGCACAAATTTTCAAACGTGACAATCCCCTTTTAAGAAATCCCCTCAAAAATATAAGAGCAACAGTTTTTTTCACATATAAAGATCTATTTATATTTTGAAAAAAATAGATGAATGTCATAAATGTGTAAAATATTATTTGGAGATGCAGTTTTTCCCTATACATCAATAAAAAATCGAACCGTAACATAAAATAACCTTTCCTTATTGTATTTTAAAGCTATAACTCAAAGGCAGAAACCAGCATAAAAAAGCAAATATGCAGACGGCTCCACAAGGAACCCTATGAAAAGATTATTATGTAAAATATCTCTAAATATTTAGTTCAGCAGTGAAATATGTATGTTCTAAAAGTCTTCTGCTATAGCTGGATGAGAAAACAGTCAAATATTGAAAGCCAACATTATATGTATAAAGTATGCTGAGAGCTCCACAAGAAATCTGAAGATTAGACTAATTTTTAATAGACATCACTATGAGGAACGGTTTGTGAAGTGTTTGTTCATATGTGAAGAAGAAAAGAAAAAAAATAGAGATGAAATGAAGACATTAAAAGGCTTCTGTTTCCTGTTCTTTGATCTGTTCTTAATCAAAGGGGTCCTAAGCTCAGGGTCCTTCTCCAAAAGAAACTATGACCTGAACAAAAACTTTGACCCTGAACACCAAAGACAAATTTCTTCCCTGCACGAATATCTCTCTTATGAATGCTGCAATCGCTCCTTAAAGTTAAGGGGTGCAATTTTTGTTATCTGTTTAGCCCGGAGAAAATCACAGTCAGCTGAATCAGAGGAAGATCTGCAGACTTTTTCCAAAACAGCAGCCAAAAAGCAAAAATAAAAAGAAGAAAGAAGGTTCCTCTTTCTACTCCATTATATATATATATTTTTTTTTTCTTCAGGAGACAAACCAAGAGACGGACAAGTTGGCTCTACCTGACATTGGTATTTTTTACTGCACTAATTAATTGTGACCACCATAAACAATGCTGTGGTGTTTGCTGGTCTTTTCAGCAAAGTCAGCATTGTTTTCTTTTTGCCCTTATTTTTACCTACTTGTTTTTATTCTAAATGTCAAAAAAAAAAAAAAATACTTGAGAATCAACTTTTCATGGGAGAAAAGGTTTTTCATGGGAGGTTTTTCAAGACTAAAACACAAAAACAAAAAGATACACACCTGTACATTATGTATCTTTCTAAATAATCTTTGTGGCTGACTGAATGTTGGTGTGCTAATCTTAAATTACACATTTGCACAATGTAGCATTGTTAAAAACTCTGTCAACATGCTTCTAATCTAAATAACTATTCATATCTGTGAAGACACAATCCTACGGAGCCCCGATTTAGCAAATCAAGGGAACGATTAGTTAATTGAGGGAACACAATAGTAACCATGTGCACGTTTTAGTACATTGAGGGAATGAATTCGTAAATTGTGCACACGATTTAGGCCACTATTTTTTCCTGCATGTCATGTGTGGGGCTCCGTACAATCCAGCTGAGCAACAGAGCAGCAAATTTACTAAAAACAACAATCCAAAGCCATGTTTCCAGCGAGGTTAGTCAGGATTTAACTAATAGACACAAACTAAAAATACACTTTCTTTTGTGCTGCTTTTTAATTGTTAAAAGTCACACATTTTACCCTGATATGTTAAGTAAGATGACTGTTAAGGAGGGTTGCCATAGCTGTGGTACACAAACAGATCACGAACAGTGACATTCCCCTTCCTCTGCATTCAATTCTACTCTCAAAACAGTGACCATGTTGTCCACAAAGGTACCAAAGTGTTGTAAAAGGGGGTAGATTTTAACACTTTCTGTTAAAGTTGTAAAATGTTCTTTCAGTGCAAGATGGCTGGTGGATAGTGTTGCCAAGACTTTGGTTTTCTCGCAGAATTGGGCAACCTAAACACTGTTGTCATGGGTTGTTAATAACCAATAATGTGATATACATTCCCTGGAATGCAAATTTTTCTAGAAGATCCCTTCCAAAAAACTTGTTTTTTACCTCCTCGAATGCATTTTGGGCTAGTTTTGAGTAACAATTGGGGTTTTGAGAAAGCCTGGCAACCCTGCTGGTGGACTCTTATACAGCAAGTAAAATCTTTACAGGCCTGGATTGCAGGTGTTAGAGCTTGCAGTGAAAAAAAAACTGTATTGAATATTCAGTCATGACCTCTAACAATGGTACAAAAGCTGTCTAATCTAACACATTAAAGTTTAAATCTTATTAAATAAAAATAATGACTCTAAGGTGACATTTACATGGAGATTAATAATAAAGAAGATAGAATTTATCCCTTGCTGTTTTTATTGCTTCTCATTGTGCCTGTTATCATTTGAAAGGGGTCATACCCTTTTTTTCTAAAAAGAACACAAAAGATCAGTTAAGTCACAGTCACAGACCATTTGCTACTTGATAATCACAGTAGTTGCTCTTAGAGACAGTCCTATTCAACAAAGAGTTTGATCAGTCAACAAAACTGTGCAGAATGAGTCACTGATATTTGACTTCCCAGAGAAGAAAGACATTTAAATGTGTCTGCCAAAAGTCCAATGTCTTGGCTAAAAGTCAATTTGAATTTCATCAGAATTGGATGTCAAACAGCAGCTGAAAGTATCACAATAATCCACACAACTCCAGCCCATCAATTAATGCCATATGAAGTGAAATGCTGCATGAAAGATGCTTCAAATCATTACTTCTGGCTAAAGTATGAATCCTCTATCCATAATATTGCTTTCTTCCATGGAAAAATTTGTCTTGCCTAAATCAGGAGATAAATATGGACAAATCAAGCACAGGCGAAAACAGGCTAAAACATTACCAAATGAATATATTGGTGGATTCTGATGTGAAAGGACAACAGGAGACAGACTTTTCACTGGAGGAAGCATTATTATGGATTATGAAATTATATTTTGTCCAGAAACAACATGATTTGTGACTTACAAACACACACCTTTTCACTTCACAAGACATTACGAGATGAAACAACTCATCTACATCTTAGATGGCCCAAAGTTGCAGTCAGCTAATTTTTCATTTCTTTAAAGCAAAGACATATAAGATTAAACACCACACAAATTTCATTTCAATGGGTTTTGAAATAGAAGTAAAAGAGTTGAAATAAGGTCAGGACATGCCACAGGCCAGACTCAAACTTCAGTTCCCAAGAGTCAAAACCCCCACTGGGGTTATTTTATTTAAATTAGGAGACATCCTTTCTTTTAATGAATTAATAGACTCAGAAGATCCAATTGCATAATGGATGTTAAAAAAAAATTCCAAGTGCGAGTCAAGGCCGGGTAAATGTGTATTCAATTCCACCAGACACTCGAGGTCAGACTCATGACTTGTTCTCAAGTACAACCATGACACTTTTTTTTATTCTTCTGTTTTTAAATGTGCACCACTTTCCTTTATCATTCTCAAAATTGTCTGTCACCACCTCTCTTTGAACAAAAAGCAAGCATTTCCAGCTGTATCTTTTCATCAGAGTAGTGGGGAACAGGATCAGAACAACTAGGCCTACATAAAAGATTAAACAGGAAACCAAAGAGGAGAGTTTTTAAGTAACAGACAGAATGACCTAGGTGATAAGGCTACCTGAAACAAAGCATTCCATGTAATCTAAAAAAAATAAAAATAAGAATAGCTGGACTTTGTAATATGACACTTTGTGGTTACTATCCAGTAACTCAGAATATGGATGAATATGAGAACTCAAGTGACAGCAATGATCGATCGAAGCACAATACTTTAAAAACCTAAAATTTAATTTACACCGATTAAAGGAGAACAACTGCAGAAAAGTTTAAGAGTGTTAGGCTCCGCTACTTTTCATCTTGCTACTTGTCACTTTTCAGACTGTGTCAGTCTGCCAAAGTGCAAACGATACAATGCTGCCAAACGATACAATGTATTTTCTGGTTTATTTTAAATGTATTTAAGGTAAACAGCTCCAAACAGCAGTCGTCCCAATTATTTTATTTTAGACTTCGCTAACTGATTCAAACTGTTAAGCTAGCTAGTTTGACCAACTCAAAGAACTGATTAAAATAGTGATTTATTCGCAAATCTGGTATCACTAGTTCTGATTCTAAATAGCCAACAGAAATACAGAAACATGACTTTATAGATGAAATATTGTCTTGGAAAATGTTGCTTGGGTCAGTATGGTAATTTGAATTTTCACTTCACCCCAACAGTTAATGTTATGAATTTACCGCAAGTTAAGCAAAGAATTGGGAATTTAACAATTCTTATTTCATCTCGTTTTAATGCTATAATATAATTTATTTAATACAATTTGCATAACATTAGTATGTATAGCTTTAGTCACATTTTGCTTAGGTAAAATGTTTTGCTGCTGCTCACTTTCTCAAAACATTGTTGTAGATTTTTAATCTTGGAAGGCTTTCATAATCTATTTCTTGACATCTTTCGAATGCGTCATGTGCTCAAGAAAAAGGGTAAATTCCTCCATAAACTGTTCATTCAAAAAGGTCTGAATTATGGGCAACTGATGTATTTGTCTCTTGATGTTGTTTGTATGGAAGATCCAATATTTTGATTTGATCTCAAATGCTGTTGCCATCCTAACAAACATCAGATAATCATGAGTGAAGAGTGTCTGTTGTTGTTTTCCACTTGCTACACAAGCTCTGCCATGACAAGGGCACTTCACCTCACATCCAATCATAAAATCTCAATGTCACCGACACCAATGACAGTGTTACATAAAAACAGCTAGACATTCTGCACTAGCTGATCCAAGCAAACTGACAAAGCAGAGCAGTGAAAGCAGGCATTGGCTACATTCTGCAAGGGCTCCTCTTCCAACAGGAAAAGTAAACATGATGCTTCATTAAATGGTCTTCCTTATGCTGTGACGCTGTCCAACAAATCATGGTTCAGATCAGAGCAAAATACTGGAATGCAATAACTAAGATTTCCATTCCGACTCAATAAAAACCCAGAAGAATTTGACACATTTCATTTTTTTTTCACAAAAATAAATGCCAACTGAGGATGACTAAAAGGATTGTTAGTTAAATAGCCCTGAAAAAAGCTAAAGGTTGATGCAATGATTCCAGGGAAACTGACAGATGTAAAAATTGCACTCAATTGTTTGTGTTCCTCTCCTTTTTTTCAGTTTTTTGTCGCTTATTTTGTAATCTATTCTCTTCTAGTCTAAAGTGTGTTTCATTTCATATCTTGTCAATCTTGTTTAAATTTTCATGCCTTTCTTTTGTTCTCCCATTTGTCAATCTTCAGTATTTTTTATAAATACAATATTTAATTTAATTAATATAATTTGTATTTAATAAAAATAATGTATTTGTGTTAATCTTGCCAGATCCATTTAGTACTTAGCAGCTAGTCCTGATCTAAGAATCAAATATTTAAATTTAAAAAGGGCCATGCATTTCAAATACATAGACACAGCAGAAGCCATAACCATGATCAGAAGCCTTTCTCAGTGGACACATAATGAGCTCACAGAAGATAATTCAACTTTTTATAGATTCCAATCTACCACAAAAATTGCATATGGTAAATATCAAACCATTTTCTGAAAGCTTTGAAATATTTTGGCCTTCATGTATTAATAAATTAAAAGGACAAACGGAAATATCAAGCAACACCCGAGCAAGTGCTTTCAAAACAACCTTGATGTTTAAGTTGATGCAGATGAGTGGTACCTAATGAGGCGGGTTATTTTTCTTAGAGATTCAAACGAGTAGGAATGGAGCAACAGTTTCTATCATCATTATAAGAATTCTAGGTATGTTCTTTAAAAGCTTCTGTCAAAGGAATAGATTCAATTTAATGCTCTCTGCCAACAATCAGAAATGTTTAATGAACTTGAATAAACTGATGAACATTCTCCCATGCATTGCATTTAAGAAAAACCTTTTGAACAGACTTTGGGACATGTGCTTAGACGCTTGTTTCCACCACAGAACTAAAATAAAAAAAAAGTAATTGAAGCTTTTATTACAAAATCCATTTTGGAGAAAAGAATCGGAAAATAGTAATACTGTTAAAAAATAAACACATATAAACAAATACACTATTTTATAAATCTCACAATTCTTCCACAGAATAAATTGAAAACAATGTGAAAATGTACATTTTTAAAAACTTTTTTATCTCATAATTCTTACTTTTGTTTTGTTAACGTGAGTTTTATATTTCAGAATTAGATGTTTCTTCTCAGAATCACAAGTTTATATCTCACAATTTTAAGTTTAAGTAGGCTATAGCTCACAGTTCTGACTTTTTTCTCAGAATTGCATGAAACAAAGCCCAAATTGTGAGATATAAACTTGGAATTGTAAGAAAAAATCCGAATTGTGAGAATTATGTTCTTGTCTTGAGAACACTACATTTATTTTGCACTGGATTGTTGACATAATGGCTGTTAAACCTCATTGCTACACAGTATCAGCATCGCTCTCCCTTTGGGGCTATATATTATGCCTGGAATTTAATTTGACACCATTCATTCACATCCTCCTTACATCTAGTTAAGTCATTCACATGCCCACCCACAGGGAGGCCATCCATGTGAAAAACTGCACATCTTTAAGAAAACAAAAGACAAAAGGCAGTGGGCTTAAAAATCTTTCTCTTTTTCTGTAAGCAAAGACTGTGACCACTCTCCCCATTCCCCGTGGGAAGTCTGAGTAAAAAAGGAAAGCAATTACAAAATCAGAGCAGATTAAAAATCCCATGAGCCTCTGAAAATTAGATTACTCTCACCTATTCCTCACAAAACATTCTGGATATGTAATCCATGTAGAGTTCTCAAATCTGATAAGCACTGTACTCAAGTTGCTATTAACATTATTGATTTTTTTTATAACTTTGCTCATTCCCATAATATTAATATTTAATATCATCATATTTTAACTGCTTCAGTGCATTCATAATGAAAAAGACTAGTCAAAGCTTATAATGGATATTAATATTACTGTGTTATATCTCCCAGATATGTTGGTTAACCTTCAGTTGTCAAGACCTTCCAGAGCATATGTATCAGATTAGAGCTGTACATCACTATACTGCCTTAGGTCCACCAAACAAATTTGGATGTTAAATCAAATCTGACAACCAAAGGAAAAATCTTGTTAAAAATCAATAAATGAGATTTGACAGCTACAAAAACTTGTACTGAATACCAAAGCATAATGTTGGCTTTTAAAAAAAAACATTATTTTGTAATGTTTGTTGCACATCCACTTTCATCAAGGTCTGTCAAATCAAATTATTCAGTGTGATTCAGGGAGTGGGAAATAAAAAAAAAAACACTTAGTGGATCTACAGAAGAATGATTGAAAGTGTGATAACAAGATGTAAATGTTGTACATTTTGGATACAAATTAAAAAATATTCCAAAATGAATTGTTTTGGGTCTCCAAGAAACAAATGTTGGTGTCTTAGTGCTGAATAAATCAGTTTGTTTGAAAAAAAAAATGATTCACTGAATCATAAAGTTCTTTAATTCATTTCTGCATGAATCAGCATTTTTGAATGAATCAATTGGAATGAATTAATTTATCAATTCACATACAGGTAATGGTGTATTGATATAACATGCAGAAAAAAAGTCTGATTATTAAGAATCTGACTGTAAATTAGTACAAAAATATCCTCAAAGTATTCACACAGAATTATTACATTTACATAAACTGGATGAAGGTTACCAAAATATAGGAATATAAACAGAGGTCATTAGAGGACTGCAAAGCATCCGATGGGCTGATTATGTGGCCTTGTGCACCTTATAAATAAAAGACGTTTTAACAACCAATTAAATTTTTTTCATCAGGTTTCTTCTTATTAAAGCTGTAGTCTGTAACTTTTGACGCTCTAGCGGTTAATAAACAGAACTGCTTGCGTCTTGCAGAAGAACATTGTAGCCGGAACTACTTTTCTCTGTTTATGTCTATGAAGAATCACAAAGGTACTGGGTAACTCCGCTGAAGCAATCTAAAATAGTCTGAATATAAACACTTATTATAGGTGTACTCTAGTGATTCAGGACAGGCTGAAAACATGGTTTGGAAAATGGATTAATGGTGTACTCACTTATAATATACATTTTGTAAATCTTGAACACAAAAAAAAGTTATGGACCACAGCTCTGATTGGTTGTTTCTTAACTGGGAGCGGTGCATTTCTGCAAATGGCAATAGAGCCAGAGGAGCTTGATTTTTTCACAGATTATCCGTCTCATATTCTACTGTCAGGACATAATGACAGGTTTAACAAATATGTAAAAAAAAAAATACATTTTTATAAAAGTTACCTACTGCAGCTTTAAGAAACTTATTGTATACATTTTACATCAATATTTGCACATGAAAAAGCTCAGCTATGGTGAACATTTTGCTATCGAGGTCGGCAAAACAATCAGTGTATTCAGATTTTATATTTTTTATTGTTCAAACTTACTGTATATCATGAACATAATTAAAAATGCCTCCTGTATATATTATGAGGTTGAAAATTCACTCTTATATCTGAGACTAACCATTTCCAAGCTAAAAATGAATTGCATCATGTCTCAGTTAGAAATACTGTTCTGCTGAAGCACTGTCTGGTGTCTAACAATTTGTCAAAGAGAAAAATGTGAAGGCCAAATAAGCCTGGAGATTGCGATCAGAAGGCGGTCCGAGCGATCTGTGAATGCATGCATGCATGTGTGTGTCTGTCTAGAGTTGGATAAGGGTGAGTGGCACTTAATCTCTCTGTGAACAGTAGAGCACTTTCCTCATTTAACCACTTCACTCACATGATGTCTAGTGGTGGAATGCTTTACCGCAGCCCTGTGGGTGGTCAGTATCTCCCATATGCACCTGGGTACACCTGGACTGCCATACATATATACAAACTGTTGGAGCCCACCTAGAAAGAGGTGACTGACAGCAGCACCTGACCCTCCCTGAGAGCTTACATGCTCTCCAGTCCAGACAAAACGAGGTCTGTTCCATCAACTTGTCAGTAGCATACAGACTCTACACACATGTATAAGCATCTCAGTTGAATGTATATATCATACACACACACGTTCATACCAAGAACAATAACTACAAAGATAATAGCAACCACACCAATGCATGATAACATTCTGTTTGTTATTAGTACACGCTGCAGTTATGTAAGGTTCCTTTTTTTTAAACTATATCTGTCATTATAGTTATCATAATTTTTTTGTGAATAGGTCTCATCAGCACAATCCATAAAAAAGGAGCATTAATATAACAAAATGACATTATGTCGCAGCCTTAACTCCCTGAGAACATTTCTAGTTTATAGGCTAGATGTGAAGCTAATTAAAATGTTTGAGATGCCAATCGAACATCTGTTAGTTTTAATGTTAAAAACAAACTCATTAGTTTCTTGCATGGGTTAATCTTTTAATCAGGTCCCATGGTGGTTTAGTGTAAAGTAGTGTAAAGTTAAACATAAAAGAAGTTGATTTGAGAAACATCTCAGCATTTTTGTTCATGCAATGAAAGTCATTGTAAGCATCTTACCAACAGTCTTCAAAAATACCTTCTTTTATTTTGTTCAAAAGTTAGTAAGTTATTCAGGTTTGAAACAACAGTAGGGAGAGTAAATGATTACATTATTTATTTATTTATTTTGGTGAACTATCCCTTTAATGTTTTTATTTATTTATTTATTTATTTATTTATATTAAAGGTCACGTTTTTTTGAAGCTTTGAGCTTTGTGCTTTGTGCAATATAACATGCGTTCATGTTTCGCATATAAAAAACACAGTATTTTTCACACAATTCACACACAATCTGTATACCGCTCTTTCCACTGTCATAAAAATGGGCTGATGACTTCCTTTGTGCGAATCCGGCATTACACTGATTGAGATTGAGGAAGCTGTCATCAGCAAAATTTGCTGCACATAGTTTTACATGTGGATTATAATTTTTGGGAACCAAGTTAAACATAAATTGTCACCATTGATCTCTAAGTACGGCATCCCTGGGAAGCCCAAACAAAGGTGATTGGACTCCGAGATGAAAAATAACAGCGTTTCGATGACATGGCGACAAAAGCACTCTTCAAACGCAACTCTTCTTCCTTCTCCATACGAGCACAACAAGACCACTCCTTGCGAGCGCAACAAGACCACTCCCCCTTTTTTGTGTATTCCCATTCTTCGTGATCCCATGTTTTAAACTTTAGTTAGTGTGTAATGTTGTTGTTAGAGTATAAATAATATCTGTAAAATTCTAAAGCTCAAAGTTCAACGCCAAGCAAGATATTTTATATAACCGAATTTGCTTACAACGAACGACCCGTAATGGCGTCACTAAAACCGTTTTTTTGACTAACCTCTGCCCACAGGAATACACAAAAAAGGGGGCGTGGTCTTGTTGCGCTCGCACGGAGTAGGAGGAAGAGTTGGGTTTGAAGAGTGTGTTTGTCGCCATGTCGACGAAACGCTATTATTTTCATCTCGGAGTCCAATCACCTTTGTTTGCCCTTCCCAGGGACGCTGTACTTAGAGATCAATGGTTACAATTTGTTTAACTCAAATCCCGAAAATTATAATCCACATGTTGTAAAACTATGTGCAGCACATTTTGCTGAGGACAGCTTCCTCAATCTCAATCAGTGTAATGACGTATTTGCACAAAGACTATTCTTGAAAGATGGAGCAGTTCCCTCTTTGTCTGGAGAAGGCGTTGTTTATGGACCATAACTGGTAAGTGTATTTTATTATTTAAGTTAGTGCGTTTAACAGTTTCTGTAACTTATTACACAAAGGGCAACGCTGTTTAGATCGTAGGGCTGTGGAAAAAAATCAAACGCAATTTTCATGTGCATCTCGTCAGTAAAGGTGCTCTGTGATAAGAAGTACATCTCCAGCATGTGCGTTCAGATCAGGATTGCCAGGTTTTCAAAACAAATCCTGCCCACTTGCTTCTCAAAACTACTCCAAAACTAGCTTTTCCAGGAGGGCAGCGTGTGCTCAGCTGCTATCGAATCACAACACAGGAACCGCTGGCACAATCAGAACTCGTTACGTATTTATGAAGGAGGGACTTCATAGAACAAGGAAGTCATCAGCCCGTTTTTATGACAGTGAAAACAGCGGTATACAGATTATATACTGAATTGTGTGAAAAATACTGGGGGTTTTTTTACACGCAAAACATGAACATGTTATATTGCACACTGTAAACACAATCAAAGCTTCAAAAAACACAAAAAATTTGACCTTTAAAACAAGGATCCAAGCCTTTCGAACTTAAAAGGAAAAAGAACATTTAGTTTAAACTACACTAATGCACTAGCGATATGCAGTAAATACCTGCTTTACTTTATAAATTAAAAGCTCTGTCCTTCAATGCACTTGACAGCCTTTGATGTTTTGCTTATTTTATTTACCTTACCCATATTTACCTTCATTTAAATGCAAAACTAACCTCAACCCCCTTCGAGATTAAACACACCACATTTGAAACAGAACAGGACAAACCTGTGTGCTGGGAAAGCACCAGTAAGCATGCTAACTACAGTAGTTGTGTCAGTGCTCTAGTTAGCCTATTCCACTTAGCCCCTGCTGGTAGATGCTGGAAATACACAACATAGCAGCAAAAAGAAGCATTTTCTCCATTCAATTCATCTGTGAAATATGACTAACTAAATAAATAGAATACAATATTATATACAGTATAGGTTTCGAAAGACAGATTTGAGTATTCTTTTTTTTTTATTAATGAACCAGATAAAGTAGAACATGTTTGTTTGTCTGCATGAATCAATTTAAGTTAACTTAACATTTGCCGTCAGCTTTTCTAAAGATTGTAAGTCACATAGCTACCTCCACTGAAATGAATGGGAATGCTAAACAGATTCATTTCCCTTGATATTCCAGACCTCTTTGTCTCTAACAATAGCTCAGTGACACTTGGTGGCAACTGGCACACATAACAACCACAAGAGGGCCTTAAAAGTCTCCAGTGCTCAGCCCAAAAGGTGCCACATTTCCAACTGAGTTCTTGTTTTCCACTGCGAGTTGAATGGGCATCTGTTAGTCACCTGTGCTCCTAAAAGCACATTTCTCCATGTGAAACAGGATCTCTGCTTGAATGCTAGGCGAGTTTTGTGCTGCGTTGCTTGTGTTTTTGGTCTCTGGCATGGCATGGAGCCAGAGGCCAGCACTGTTGGCCTCGATTCACACAGGCAGTCATTAATGAGAGATAAAGCAGAGACACAGAGGAGGTCTGTGGAGAGCAGGGCAGCTCCCTTTTTCTCTCCTTTGCTCCACAGAGAAATCTTTCTCCTCACTCTAGTCTCTTACTGCGCAAAGCTTCCCTCAAACACAAGGATAAATTCCTGCCCGCACTTCAGGAAGAGAGAGGGAAGGGCTGTTGGGAAGGGTAGAGGTCAGAGGGGATACCGGGGAGGGGCACTGAGAGTAAACTCCAGCTTGCGGACGTGAGGCCTCTATGTCTGCAGTCCCACAGCATCAATTAGCATGTTGTCCTCTGCTTCTCAGCAGCTGAGAGCGAGAAAACAGGAGAACACTCAAGCACTGTGATTGCCGGGCCCATGGGAAGGCAACAATGTGCCACTGGGGAACCACAGTATACCAAGTGTACGGTCTCGCACAGCTCCTCTCAGGGGTAATTTCCTACCTTCTCTCTTAATTTCCTTGTTTTGGGTCATGAGTTCTGGAGGTTGGCTTTTTAGAGAGCTGTATGAAAGAGCAAATGTTTCACTCGATGTGGGACTGTATTTACAAGAGAGAATCACTGTCTAATCGTGAAATAATACCCATCAGATGAATGATTGATATGTCATTGATTGCACAAACCTCAGTTTTAGCAATATCCAACTGACACATCACAGTCCAGAAAATAAAAGTGCGTAAACAAAGACGTAAGCGTTTGACCAAAGTACTTTGTGGTAAACAGTTGTGTTGGCCTGGGGGTGGTTATATTTAGGTTAGTTAAACATATTGATCTTATCTGATATCTGCCTATCTATCGATCTGTCTGCCTGTCTGTCTTTCTGTCTGTCTATCAATCTAATTAATCCAAGATCTAAATATTGTCCTAACTTTTCTAAAAACTTACGTTCATGTTATTTCCTAACATTCTAATTCAACATATTGAATTCCCTGAACTGCCTTCAACCTTGAGTCTGACTTAGTGACACACGCTCTTTAGCTGTTGTATAATCGCTCTGCAAAATGTGATATCAATCGTGCACAGTCTTTTGTGCGGAAGGTTCATTCTTTTGTTTATGTAATCCTCTTTTCCTTTGTAATGTCAGAAATATTGCATTTCACACAATTTTCCTGACGCATTCAGCAAAGGCTGATTCTCAATCGTACAAAGAAACAGAGCAAAATCCAAGCCTCTCTTTTAATTAATCTCATTAAATCACGTCTCTGTCTATAAAACAAGACAATAACACTGAATTTAGCTCATTAGAGGCAAGAACGTGGGTGGAACTGGAAAGCCACGTCATAAAAACATGAAAGCGTTTGAGCTGCTCTCACTACTCGAAGCACCACATTAGTTTTAAGCTGTGGCACCAGTCTAGCAACTTCCAGCACCACAGACACTGGAGCCGCATTAATGAGAGACATTCTTTTAAGATTTTGTTTGATTACAGGAAAGGGGACCATGGAGGGTAATAAAGTGTCACCTCTGTTTCGAAATCATATACCGTCATAAGTGATTTCATTCAAATTTTATTTAACAGGCTAAACAAAATAGCACATCAACTGAAAATACATTGAAATTGAAACTGTGCACACAACATGCCCCTGAGCTACATCAACTCTTAGTTTATTTTGCAGTAAAAAAGCTTTTAAACTCAATATCCAAGGTCAATTATAAATATTTAACATCTTGCCAATACAGAAAGACCTTTTCAGATTAAAGTGATCTAAAAACACAGTCTATATTCTTAAAAAACAGCATCATGACCTCTGTAATGAGTGGGTCACTGAAAATGTTTTACTTCAATAGACAGTCTTGATTAAAGAGTGCCTTTGCATTATTTATAGGCCTACGAAAATGTTATTTTTTAGCCGGGGTCAACATAGCTGAAATGACTGAAGTGATCTTCATACCTCAACCAACCCTATGTATTCATGTATACATAAAGACACCTTTCAGATCGTTCTGGTAGTCTGCACCTGGATTGAAAATATGACCTCATTCTGTGGCATTTCTTGTGCAGATGAGAAGTCATTAACCTTAACGACAGGCAGTGTGCTGTGTTGTCATCAGTATCTGACCTGTGGCTGAATGCCAAGAGACGTGACGTTTGATCAGACTATGGTCCTTCATTTCAGCATGGAAAACTGACACAAATGGTTCAAGTGGATGTAAAGTCCACCTTAATGAAACAAGTGTGCAGAGTGCAGGCCCATGCAGCAAACAGCTTTTTGTTGTTGTTGTTGTTTATATATATATATATATATATATATATATATATATATATATATATATATATATATATAAATAAAACAACAACAAAAAAGCCGTTTGCTGTCTATAAAGTAACTTGGTGTACACCAGTGAAAGTGTTTTTTTTTTAAATCTTCTCTGAAAGCCATGAAATTTAATGAAACACTCTTATTAATTCAAACAGAAATGTAGGCCTAAATCTAGAACAGCGAACAGTAGACTGCTAATAAATTTGCTAACCTGCCAATGATGTGATATTGTCTGCATTATATAAAAAAAAAAATATATATATATATATATATATATATATATATATATATATATATATATATATATATATATATATATATACATATATATATACACATATATATTTTTTTTTTTACTGTATTTTTAATTGAAAACTAGTAACAAAAGGTCATCATGGGTGTTACAAAGTCAAGACAATACAATTTCCATACATTCTCTGGAGTTTAGTATTACACTTATCCTCAGTGGTGTTTGTACACAATCCATTTATCCCAGTACTTAAAACATTTTTCCAATTTATGTCTTACAGTAAATTTAAGTCTCTCCATACAGTATATTTCATTTACAATTCCCAACCACTCGTCCCTAGTGGGAGGGTCAACCTGAAACCATTTATGTGTTATGGCTTTCCGACTGCTTGCTAAAAGTATGTGACTGTCTAGAATTGTTTTAGGAATTTTCCCTAGGTACAACATGATAAATGAAAAATCCAACTCCTCCCTTATTATTTTCCCAATTTCAGTTGCCACCTCATGCCAGTAAGGCTGTATTTTTGAAAACCCCCAGAAAATATGAAAATGATTAGACATTGAGGATCCACATTGACTCCAACAAAGGCCCAGACTCTGTTCATCTGTTCGTATTGCTGTTAATTTGGGAGTTATAAAAAACCTTCCTTTAAATTCTTCCATCCAAACTCCCGCGAAGATCTTGAGTTTTTTGTGTTTGCCCAGTCTTCTTCTGCTATTTGAGAGTCTGATTCTTTCTCCATTTTTGTTTTACACAGTTTATTGTATATTTTTGAGTGGTTTGTATATGTCCATATAATTTCGATATCAACTTATTATTGTCTTCTTTTGAATATGCATTAATAAATGTTTTTAAATCAGATTTTCCTCACTCAATATTATACATTTTACTTTTTTATTAAAGTAATCCCTAACTTGCAAGTATCTATAGAAATCCTGCTTTTCCAATCCAAATGTGTCTAACATATCCTGGAAGCTCAGTAAATTTCCCTTAGAGGTGACTGAGCAATAAGATGTAATTCCTCTCCAGACCCATTGTTTAAATCTTCAATCCAAATTAGCTGGTTCAAAATCTGGGTCATGCACTATCCATTTTAATACCCCAGCCTGTCTTTCTAATTGTCATTTCCTCAGAACTCTAAACCATAACTTCAGTGAGAATCCGGTCCAATTATTTAATTTCCTGTAACTCCTTTCAGCTGAATTTTTATCCCCAAGTAATGATTGTAAAGGTTTATCTATCTGTGTAATTTCTTAAGTTTTCCATCTCGACTCATAACTCGGTATACACCAGTGAAAGTGTTTTTATAGAAAATCTTCTCTGAAAGCCATGGAATTGAAGGAAACGTTCTAATTACATAAAACAGAAACGTAGGCCTAAATCTAGAATAGCGAACAGTAGACTGCTAATAAATTTCCTAACCTGCCAATGTAATATTGTCTGCATTATTAAAAATTATATATATATATATATATATATATATATATATATATATATATATATATATATATATATATAATAATTCCACAGGGTAAATAATGCTTAACACTTTAACCATTTTCTCAATCAACTGGTAAGTTTGGTAGCAGATTTAAAAAGCTCTGAAAGCTCTGTTAATTGCTGTTTGGGAGGTTTGAACTTCACACTGAATAAAGAGCAAAAGCTAAACACTATCATTGTTAAATAAACAGAATGCAAGTTCTCAAGGTGATGCCATAGCAACGACTGGTCAGCACCTTGGACAGAGCCTGCTGTTGATTTTACCAAACCATTATAAACATAAAATTATCTGTCTTATATTATTCTTTATTCTGAAGTATAGCGTAATCTGGGGCCTAATAACAATATATGTGGACATTATAGACTATATATATGTTAAAAGAAAACTCAGTGCGATGAACCTGAAGGTGACTCGTCATGACCAACGTCAGTTCACGAGCACCAGTAAACTACAAACGGACTTGCTTTCGACACAGACAGCAACAGCGGACAAAGAAAATGTGTGGCCCTTTAAGTCTAAATATAGTTTCTCTCGAAACTGATATCCACTGCCTTGCTGTCTTATTAGCAAACAGTCAACATAAAATGTTATTTATTAAAAGACGTTACTAGAAGAGTTATTAAAACATTGTCTTTTTACCTTATTCAAGTGGGGATTGCGTGTAACATCATACCCCCTCTTCTTCGTGTAAACAAATGTCTTGCTTTGGTCTGCTGACTTTTCCATCTCCCACTCGACAGATTCCTGTTTGACTAAAGCGTGTGCCATGTTGCTTCCCCTTTAAATAGCGCTGAACTCAACAAGTGCACGCGCTGCATCAGACAGGAAGACGTTACACAGAGAGAGTGTCAGCAGCGGATGCGTGTGTGCTGTTATCGCCAAACTATTAGATGAAAAAGTCGATAATATACTGGCAAGTCCTATCTGAAGCAGAAAATAAAGGTTTTATGTAATATTTTCACGCGTGGTTTCAAATAAACGGGGGAAATACTGACCGGGGCTAGTTGTCACAAAATCTGTCGAAATATTTTGAGTTAGAATTAGTCGATACACAAAGTGTTTTCTATAGCAGTGGTTATATGTTGATTTTAAAGGCTTAATAAAAAGTGTTTACGTGTTAATGTAATATGTAAATAAATACATAATTATCAGTTGTATTATTTTACCTATACCAATCTGTTCAGCAGCAGGTTTATAGTGACAACAAAATTCCCTTAGCAATGAGTTTAAATGAGCAATTTCCTTGGCAATAACAAATATTTAATCTGTTTTTAACCTAACCTAGAAATTAACTTATAAAACCAATCCTGAAAAAACTACCCTACATTCATTTGTAATATTTTATTTCAATTTAATCATAACAGTTAGCAATAGATAATAATTTACACACAAAACTCATAAAATAAATACGGCACACTATATTTATATTAAGGAATTTTAAGTATTTTTTATGGGTGTTTTATTTTTATTTTGAATTTTGCGTTAAATTGCATTATGTTAATAGAAATCCAGAAAATTAATGGATAATGACCTTTTGAATTAGTTGAACTATCTTCTAATGATAAGAAGGATCATGTTTCACAAATGAGCATGTCTTAAAGGACTGTTCTGGCTGAACCCTGGCCTACAGTATGTGTGTGCAAGTGTGCAAGATATCTGGTTCGTACAGTATGGTATGTCCATTCTTACAGACTTAGAAGTGGTTAGGGTCCTCTTACAGAGATGCTTAGTCACTGTGACTGCTTTGAAAGGCCAGAGTATTTGGCCCTGATCCAACACTGCATGCCAGGGACAAAAATGTCCAAATTGCTCACGCATACCAATTACTGTTCCCATATGAACAAATATGTAGATAGGAAACCTGTCCAGATTGTTAATTTACAATGGAATTTTCTGGAAAGATACCTATAGAGCACATTAAGGGACTGGCTTATTGGGGAAGCTAATGGATATTCTGTGACCTTCAGAGACTTACCTGAAGTATGATGTGTGACTCAAGGACAACTTGTTCAAGTGTATTCCTACTAGTCTCAGGCCCATGTTACTTTATCTTGGCGTTGCACTGGCTAAATGTGGGAGATAGTGAAGTTAAGTGCATTTGGGAAAAAAACTAAATAAAACAAACAACCAAGACATACTTAAATGCACAGCCATTTCATCTTACAGAATTACAGTACCTATTTGTTAACCCTAAATAGCTAACTTTAACCCTATACATTTCTAAAAAAAAAAAAAAAAAAAAAAAAAAAATATATATATATATATATATATATATATATATATATATATATATATATATATATATATATATTCTTGAACTTTCTCTGTTTAAATAGGATAAATAGGGTATAATTTTTTCTTCCATGTGTGAGGTGACTAAACCTGTCAGAAATAAACTGGAAATGATTAACAGAACAAGGAGCAAACCAGACAGCGCCAGGTTTGAGATGATGTCACTAAATATAATCCTAGCTTGCTAAATCTATCAAATATTTCTTTTACTAAAAATATCATAAAAGGATGATTTTTCAGAGAGGCGAAGGCTTTGTAAATGATATGACAAAATGACAAACACTAGCTGTCCAAACACTGTCACACAGAGTTACGTACAGATAAATGGAGCGATAAATTTGGCAAGAATATGAGGCTCAGATAAAAGCAAAATGAGGCCCAGATAGGAACACACTGTCCATTTTTCATTACACTCTACACCAACAGGACAAGGGTGATAAAGAATGATAAACAGGATGATACACAGCTGATAAAGCTGATAATATAACAGATACAAACACTGCAGTTTTATCTACCAAGCAACAGTCTATGGAAATAGTCTAAATGGACAGCCTTACTTTGTGAAACAACAAAATATAAATAGCCTCACACAAGCAGTTCAACAGCAAAAAGAAAAAGCCTTGGTTTCTTCTTTTCTTTTTCTATGCTTCTTCTTCTTCTCACATGGAATGGTAGTTCCCAAAAGTCCGATAAGCCAGTAGTGCTATCACTTGTGCTTTGAAAAGAATTTAGAGAGGATCTAAAATGTAAACATGCTATTTTCTGTGCACACTCTGTGTTATCTGCTTCATAATAACAAGGCTTGCTTTCTTCTGTGTAATTATATTTGCAGAGGTGTTGAGTTCAGCGATAAGGTTTTGTGATTCCATACAGGAATTCCAGTAGCTTTCTATTACACTCTATTCCCAGATCTAAGCTGTTTGACCCTATTGGGTATTTTTATACAAGACTGGACCCTCGCTGAATCAAGGAAGACACAACACTGGTCAGATAACAGCAGGGTTGGGGAAATATCTAAAAAGACAGTGAAGGATGTTCTTGATTACAGAGGATTGCTGAACTTCCTCCCTAAACTCTGAAAACCAGCACCTGGTGTTGCTGAAGCTGTGGTGTATGGTATTAACACACACGTACACACACACTCACATACTTACATAGTGTGAACCAAAAAACCTAGACTTCCAGGAATGAAGAAATTATACTCCCTGTGTCGTGATATATACCTGCCAATACAAACTCTTATCAGTGGAGAGTTTTCTCAGTGAAGGACCTGCTGTGGGAGAAAGGGGATCCCTCTGCACTTATAACGGAAATTGCATGGATAATTTGAATAGAACTGTGAAGAACTGTGAACATATGAAAGTAATACTGTATTTAGGAACAAAGAGAAAAGATTTAGCAGCAAGAGAGTAATTGAATCAGAAGAGGTGGGAAATGGAAAGAACAAGGCATAGAAATGTCACAAAATTAGCATTTTGCATTTTCTCCATGCTGTTAGTTCCGCTTTACACAAATGCATAAACACATTGTCTTAATGAAACACATTGTAGGCTCCTGCCCACTGAGCTGCATCTCAAGAGGGAAGCATTTAAACACAATAGTTCCCGGTGAGGGATTTCTGCTGATTTTAACAAGCACAATCATATCCCAATAAAAATCTCAGCAGGGGTGAGCCAAGGGGAACACACACACCTCAGGTCCTGGTGAGTTTCCACAGAACTACAGGAACACACACACACACACAGACGTCTGAGTTTCCCTGGTGTCAGTGACAGACAGGGAAAGACAAAGAGTTCCAGACAGAAATGATCATCAATTTTATATTCAGTTCTTCTGAAATGTAGACTCTTAACTGATAAAAGGGCACTTAGAGAAGGTGAGTGAAGTTGGAGCTATATATGAGTGCAAAAGAAAGAGGTCTGAACATGAATTGAAAAGCCCAAGTGTCGTGATGCTTGAGTAAAAACGTATTTCACCGTCAGAAAACATGAGAGATGAGGAAAAGCACAAGGAAACCAGTCATACAGCATAATGAGACTCGCCTGAAAATGCAAAGGCAGGTCAAAGGTCACACAAGAGGAATAAGAGCTGCTTTTTAACTTGGTTAATTGAAGTGATCTAGCACAAATAGTGAGGCCAGTGTGATTTTGCAATTTTTTTAATTTGCAATACTTGACGTTTTTGAGACAAGAAGCTCATTAACAGTTATACAGATGTCACAATGTAAATTCTGGTCTGGGTATTCTGAATTATGTATTGGCATTGGTGTTTGAATAGCTTTTGAATCTCAAGCAAATGATGTGTGTGTTTTAGGCGTGTGACTATTTGAGGTACCTCTAACCCTGAAGTTCTCTGAAGACACCTCAGTCAGTGCAAGTCTCCAGAGTCTGACTGTGAGTGCTTTGTACAAAAGTCTTGTATATATTACACTTAAGATTCAGCAAAACAACTAAATAACCTGTGAGCTCAATCAACAGGACCCTGACTTTGAAACACTACAAACTATTGACACTGAAATGCAGAAGGCAACAGTCTAACAAAAACTCTCAACCAAAAATGGAAGTCAGCATATATTTATCATTTTGTTGTAAAATGTTGAACTTGTTTCAAACTACTGACTTGAGAACACTTACATGTTGAATTGTAGACCAAGTCTGGGCCAATATCGGAGCAGAATGACTCCTTGTGCCAAATTGGTGTGTTTGCTTAGGAACCATTTCTGTTTAGATTGTATTAGGTGTTTGCATGCTTGAAGTGCTGTGCTCCTCTCTTGTGTATGTTGGCAGCTTCGCCTCGAGCACAGGAGGTCATGTCTCGTAGAGAAGTCTGTCCAAGTGTCTCACTTTAGCAGGAGTTTTGGTGGGCTACTTTTATCTTATTATCAAGAATAATAAGAAATATTTATTGATCACCAAATCAGCATTTTAGAATGACTTCTAAAGGATTGTGTGACTTTAAATTTGAGTAATGGCTTCTCAAAAATCACAGGAATAAATTAAAAGTCCAAAACATATTAAAATAGAAAACAGTTATTTTAAAAGGCAATATTATTTTACAATGTTGCTGATTTTTGCAGCCTTGCCTTGGTATATATAAGACACTTCTTTCAAAAACATAAAAAAAAAAGATCAGAATCAGAATCAGAATCAGAATGAGCTTTATTGCCAGGTATGTTTACACATACGAGGAATTTGTTTTCGTGACAGAAGCTCCGCAGTACAACAGAATGACAGCGACAGAACATAAAACACATAATAAAAGAATAAAAATACAAATATGTAGACAGTGAATGACAATATACAAATGACAATTGTAGGCAGGTATATTACACAGTGAAGTTATGTATGTACATATATATTGTGTGCAAAATTTAAGTGTATACTAAGTATGTGTGTTAGATAAATAAAGTGTGTGTGCATATAAATATAAAGTGTAGTGTGTTCGCCATTATTATCAGCTGTTCAGAAGATGGATTGCCTGAGGGAAGAAACTGGTCCTGTGTCTGGTCGTTCTAGTGCTCAGTGCTCTGTAGCGTCGACCAGATGGCAACAGTTCAAAGAGGGAGTGTGCTGGATGTGAGGGGTCCAGAGTGATTTTGACAGCCCTTTTTCTCACTCTGGATAAGTACAGTTCTTGAATAGATGGGAGAGTTGAACCGATGATTCGCTCAGCAGTCCGGACTACTCTCTGTAGTCTTCTGAGGTCAGATTTAGAAGCTGAGCTGAACCAGACAGTTACTGAAGTGCAGAGGATGGATTCAATGATGGTGGAGTAGAACTGTTTCAGCAGCTCCTGTGGCAGGTTAAACTTCCTCAGCTGGCGGAGAAAGTACAACCTCTGCTGGGCCTTTTTCACAATGGAGTCAATGTGAATGTCCCACTTCAGGTCCTGAGAGATAGTGGTGCCCAGGAACCTGAATGACTCCACTGCAGTCACAGTGCTGTTCATGATGGTGAGTGGGGGGAGTGCAGGGGGGTTTCTCCTGAAGTCCACGATCATCTCCACTGTTTTGAGGGTGTTAAGCTCCAGGTTGTTGAGAGTGCACCAGACAGCCAGCTCTTTTACCTCCTGTCTGTAAGCAGACTCGTCACCGTCCTGAATGAGGCTGATGAGTGTGGTGTCATCTGCAAACTTCAGGAGCTTGACAGAGGGGTCCTTAGATGTGCAATCATTAGTGTACAGGGAGAAGAGCAGTGGGGAGAGAACGCAGCCCTGGGGAGCTCCGGTGCTGATTGTACGGGTGCTAGATGTGTATTTTCCCAGCCTCACTAGCTGCTGCCTGTCTGTCAGGAAGCTGTTGATCCACTGACAGATGGAGGTGGGCACGGAGAGCTGATTTAGTTTGGGCAGGAGGAGGTTTGGGATGATCGTGTTGAATGCCGAGCTGAAGTCCACAAACAGGATCCTCACATAAGTCCCTGGTCTGTCTAGGTGTTGCAGAACATAATGCAGTCCAATGTTTACTGCATCGTCCACAGACCTGTTTGCTCTGTAGGCAAACTAGCCTAAACATTCGAACACTGCTTGTATGTTTGCTATATAATGACACTGCAGCCTGACATTTCACACTTTTGAATGTGTCTAAATATTTGCTGTCAACACATCTGTAGGGCTAACCTAAAGTTATCTTCCAGCTAGTTTACAGGGCAGAGGGGGGCTAAGCGGCAATAAATGGCTCTCTCTGTCAGACAGGAAGCTCTAATAAGCCATGGAAAGGTGAAGGCCTACTGAGATGGTTTATGACCATGACCTGCATAAATAAACACCTGACTCTTTAATCTACAGTATATAGCCTTCATCGACTCTCTAAGGATGTGCGTGAGTAGCCACTTAACACAACACTCATGTTCCCTTAAACTCAAGCAAATTGTCTTCTTTAGCATATAAATGAATCATGGATGGACTGTTAGCAGCTGAAATCTGACTACATGCTGTTAAGCAAACTGGAATCCAGTCATGGCCAATGCAAACCCAGTTGAGAGGAGATTAATCTGCTGTTTTGTCTGCTGAAGACTATCAAGATGCAAAGACACAATGCTGGTTTGAATCTCAAACTATTTTTCAAAGAAACGAATACTCAAAGCAAACACTACAGTTGCAATATTCAGTGACACAATCTTCAAACGACATATGCTTGCACAAAACCTAGCGCTTCATAGAGCTGACTCTCCTGACAAAATAACTTCCATGGAACCATTGCATCACACAACCAAGAGCAGAAATATCAAGTAAGGCCCTTCCTTTCAGAGTGACTCTGCCAAACACTCATGTAACAGTTTATGGGTTCTGCTAGATATGAAATGTATCACACATTTTAGCCGTAGCAATATCAGATAACCTATTGCACATGCTACAGACAAATAGAAGTGGCTCTTATTTAGGAGACAAGAGTCTGATTTCCCCCACTTTGCCTCCATCATTTCATGTCATGTGTTCTAATGAAATAAAATAAAATGAATAATGCCTATGTTCAAAAAATAAGAGCAATTGAGAGAGAGCTCAAGATGATCATTGTAGGGGCACATTCTCTTATTTGGAGGGCGAATGCCGCAGTCTAAAGCAATGAGATCGCCTTTCTCTGTTCAGACTTGACAGAGAGCCTCACAGGGTGCTGATGTGAGCCAACATTGTGGAACCAGAAAGACTGACCCTTTCCCTAAATCTCTGGGAAAAATTAACAAAACTGAAAGGTGATTTTAAGATGTGGTAATGAACGTAAATTAGAACATAAACAAGAAAAAAGGCAAAATATCTGAATGTATATGACATATCTCATCTGAAGTCAGTTCTTGCATCTCAATGCCTCTTTCTTGTTCCAGTCACTTCAATAGGAAAGGAATTTGTGTCTACACACAACACTATTGTTTGGGGGCCTCTTTAATTTCATGGAAAAAATAAAACCCAGTCATTCAGGTTCTCAGAGCTCGCCCGCAGCTCATTAAGTGGAAGAATTAACACTTTTGATAGTGTTACTCTCACTGAATAAAGCAATGAATAAATGGCAATGAACAAACTAACTATTCTAAAGAGACTGTGCATGAAGTAAAGGGTGAATAAACATAAAACCCCTATATTTTTGTATGAGTCAATGAGGATGATAAACAGAAATTTTAAGATAAATTAGGAAGTTTACCACATATGTAGGTAAAAAAAAAAATCATATCACAACATTTTCATAGGGTTACTTCATTTGAACTGAAAAACAATTATTTTTAATAAAAATATTTTAAAAATTATTTCTAATAAAACCTTACCCTGAGACAGTCATGTGTCAAAGTGTAAAATTTCCTGTTATGTTCTGTCACATGACACCAAATTTGCTTCCTTCACGTTGATTTGGCAAGACAAGTTTTTCAAATATTAATAGGCTTAGGCTAACTACTATTAGTTTTTATAAATAGTAGTTAGTTATCACATTTATGTCTTTAGTCTCACAAAAATGTATAAGAGAATTCAGAAACTGAAAGCACATTCATCACAGAAAGTCGGTCTTGCGTGATATGTATTTGATCTAATTTGTGAATGATCGAATACATAGAGACAAAAAAAGGAGCGTGACGTCATCGACCCAAACTAGAATCTGAATACATGTGCCACTTTGGAGGCGTTCTTTTAACTGACAGACCCCCTGCTCGTGTGTTTGCCACATCATGTACACGGACACAAGTGTCAGTGATGTGGGAACGGAACTGAACCATAATAAAGCCGCTGCTGCGCTATATTGTGCTCTCAGTGGAACGAATCCGTGGAAAGCCCCTTTGAATTCTGGATATAAGCAACTCTTTGAAATGTCAAATAGAGATTTATTCAAATCCCACGATTCATTAAGATTAAGTGGTGAACGCTTTCTCAGCTTCACTTTCTCCGCTCCATCGTTGCAAAGCATGGTGGTCCCTCCCCTATACGAAACTCTTTGTGAAAAACTTGTTGGGACTTTTTTCCTCCCTTTCCCTTAAACGTCAAGTGTAATTCACACCAAGGGCTTCGACTCTGAGCTCTCCCTGTCTTGAAGGTGGAGCAGATATGAGAAGAAACGGACTATCAGCCCATCCAGCAGAAAACCCTCTGAGATGAAGTAACTTTTAGACGGTTCTTGCTTATATAACAAGCATCTGTTTGCGGACTGAACATCTCCATCAATCGAATGATAGCAGGTATGGCGCATTTCTCCTTCAGAGAGTTATCACTTTTATTATTATTTTCTTGTAAAAGTTTTCCTCTTTGCATTAAAAAAACACCTTTTGCCCATCATTCTCGCCTTTGCATCTCAAGTATAGTATTTGATTGCAAAGCTTCTATGAAAGATAGGCTATAATTAATTTTTTTTTTCATGAAAGTTTAGTTGAGTTCGTCATGTTGAAAATGCACTGAATACTTTAATTATATATCTGCACTAATATATCATTAATTATAATTAATTACATTTAGGATATGTTAAAGACCTCTCAGCTCACAAAATGTATTTTAAAATCAGGCCTTGATTTTTTTTTTACAGCCGAGGTCTTTTTTTTTTTTGATGGAAAGTCTGGTTGTCATAGTAATTGTTGTGCAAACGAGAGGATTACCATGCAGATTACTTATAACTATCAATGCAAATATTCACATATCCGTAAATGACTGATGGTGAGGAAAAGACGTGCACTGAAAGATCTGGCAACTTTGAATGAATCAGTTTTAAATGTAATTGTAAATGGGACCATTAGCGCCACCGTTTGGTTGATGAAGCTGGTTGAGAAGTCTGCACATGTGCAAGACTGAAATTTCTGTGCCTTGTAATGGAAAAATGGGCTGATGCTGACATTGAGGGGAATTTTCTACATCTAGCACCACAGCCAGTTTCCCTCCGCTAATCTAAGCATCTCAAGATCTTTTTGAACAAGGCAGATGTGTCTATTACAGAAAAGCCATCGGAAATGCCATTGGAAATGTCGTAGTGATATTTCAGCACTGATGGAGGAATGTCAGATTGCAGATGCTCATTTTAGCAAGAGAACTGTTGATAGAGAGATCAGACCTCATGTCAGACTGAGTTTGCCTGAGTCTGTCTGTTTTGCAGGCTTTTTAAAGCTCAAGCTGTCTGCACATTTAACATCGTCTTACTGAAAATTGTTTGGACTTTTGTAAGTGCTTCGGTTCTCGTGGCCCTCTCCAGTAGGGATACATCTGATTTGTCATCGCCTGGATCCATAACTTCCCTGCACACATATTTTCCCCTCACACTTCCACTGAGGCCACACAACATTGTCTGTGCAGATTGATTCTCACAGACAGAGCGGCTGATGTAGATAATCCACATTGACGACATGTCATAGTGAAGTGTGAGGTGAGAGGAGAGGGATTTCAGCTCCTCGGGGATGAACTGAAGCAAGAATGCAGCAACAATCTATATTCCAACCCACCCTCTACACCCCTACTGATTACAAAAGGTTGCTGCAGTCAATGTTTTTCTTGGGTGCTCAGCCATCTAAAATATGATGAATGAGAAAGAGTGGTGGCTGTGAAACACTTGGCATTGTAGTTGGCCTTTTTTTCCTTTTTCTTTGTGTGACTGGATAATAATTTCTGTCATGTTGCATTTATGCAAAGACTTTCCTATAGAAATGCTTTCAGACTTGGGCTGTTTGAGCTTATGGATTCGTTTTTTGACATGGGGTTAAAAAATGGGGCTCAGAATTGTGAGGGGGAAGATAGTAATTATGCTCTATGTAAAGAATGTAAATTCACATGGTGGAAACGTTTTTTTGTTTGATAATGCTGGCCTTATTCTTAAAAAAAAATACTTGTAACAGTGCTATTATATTGCTCTTCCTTTTTCAAGATACAAAATTCAAGATTTGAATTGCTTGCATGCCATCTTGTCAGTTATTTAATGATTATGGTGTAACTCCAGGTGACTTTTTTATCTTTTAATATGATGTTGTTGCCATTTTCAGGCCATGTTTTATATGTTTTTGAATTCAATATTCCAACTTTACTGGTTAGTAGCTGTGTATTAAACTGGACAATGTAAAGTTAACTGGTCATTATTGCAAAATAAACCTGTCACTCCAATCAGGACCCTGAAAGATCTTAAATCTTAAATCTGCAAACAGGTTTCCAAAACACTGACTCAAAAATACTCAAGTCAGTGTCGACAGGGTCAATATTCACACAGTCCCCGCCACAAACCTCCATTCTCCACAGGCAGCATAATTTTCCTCAAATGGGAGATATTTTCTCTCAGTTGGCCGTTTAGGGGCTACTTTTTAAATGCAAGCATTTTTGTATGCTATTTGTTTAGTCTCTAAAGCTAATGCAGCAAATCTGGCTTTCAGTAATTATTTGAACTATTTCTTTAGTAATAACATTTTATTGTGTTTAAATAATGTTTACATTTTATTGTGCCTTAAAAGCAGATTCCAAGTTTTTTTCCACATTAGGATTTGATCTAAATATCTGTGGAATGTGATGATGGGGAATGAGGTGAACTATACAGTAAAGACAGTCACATATTCTCAGTGGTCTTGAACTAGTGCTACAAAGTCTTATTATTTGTCTCCCCCTAGTGGTCATGACTGTATTAATGTAATCCCAGGTTCCTGATTTCAATACTTCCAGCCCGCTCCTATTGAAGGCCCCTTAATGCATACTAAAGAGCTAATGAAATAAATCAGGTTTGCTAAATGATAGATACATCCAAAATGCACAGTGCTTGAACCATGAACGAGATCCACCAATTTGTATGAATGCATGTAAGAAACATACCACATGCATGAATGCATGGCATACTGCATGCAGTGATTTTACTGATACAACTAATAATAATAATAATAAAAAATAAAAAAAATGAAGCACAAGGAAAGAAAATTCGCACACTGGACGCATATACTAGCATATGCATAAAAATCTAAGTATGCTTTGGGATTGACTAAAATGATAATATAAATGGAAAAAATCTTAAAAAAAAAAAAAAATGGAAATACCAATATTGTATAATTAGCACAATGTGTTCTCATATTTTTGGCTTTGACTGTTCTGGCCTTTTGTGAGCAAAGCTGAACATGTTTTATCCAAAGACAGTAAATTTCTTGAAATACCTCAATATGAAATATATAAAGTGATATTGAGTCTCTGTTTTTCTTTCTGTTTGTTCTAGGGGTCTCTCTGCAATGGGCCCGGTACCCTTAACGCTCCTGCTTTGCGTCTCAGCACTGTCTGTGCTGGTGTCTGCAGCACTGGACGATCCCACAGGTGAAGATGACTACACCTGGCCGCAGAGAAAAGTACCACTGGTGCAAGAAAAGCAAACGGTGCACCTGGGAAGTTCTGAGTTTTTGGCCAAGCCACAAACGGAGCTCCATGGAATATGTGGCATTGAGTGCCAGCAGGGTTTCCCAGAGCCCAGCCTGGACGATCTGGAGCAGCTACTGTCCTATGAGACCATGTACGAAAACGGAACCCGCACGCTCACCACCGTCACAATACAGGAGCTAAATGTGAGCAACGACTTGATGGGAGGTTCTGGGTCACATAGTCGGCGCAGGCGAGAAGTCTACGGCACGGACACACGGTTTACCATCGCTGACAAGCAGTACTCTTTGAAGTATCCATTCTCCACATCTGTGAAGATCTCCACGGGGTGTTCCGGAGTGCTCGTGTCCCCCAAACACGTCCTGACTGCGGCTCATTGCATCCACAATGGTACAGACTACCTGGACGGGGTACAGAAACTCAGCGTTGGTGTGCTGAAAGAACGTTCCCGTCGGAAAGGGAAGGGACGGAAAGGGAAAGGACGGAAAGGGAAAGGCCAGAGGAAGCATAAGGAAGAGGAGGAGGAGGAGGAGGAAATCAATGAAAATATAGAAATTGGAGAGAAGCAGGAGCCTAAGGGAAAGGGCAAAGGCAGGAGAAACCGTAGTCGCCGTAGCACCACCTCCGAACAGCCCTCGTTCCGGTGGACCCGGGTGAAACAGATGCAGGTGCCAAAGGGCTGGTTTAAAGGGATCTCGGAGAACGTTGTAGCTGATTATGACTATGCCATCCTGGAGCTCAAACGGGCACAGAAGACTAAGTACATGGATTTAGGTGTTATCCCCTCCGTCAAGAAGCTGCCTGCAGGACGTATCCATTTCTCTGGATTCGACGACGACCGGCCAGGGAACCTGGTGTACCGCTTCTGCTCTGTGTCTGATGAGTCCAACGACCTGCTGTACCAGTATTGTGACGCCAAGCCCGGCTCCAGCGGCTCGGGTGTCTACATTCGGCTTAAAGAACCTGGCAAGAAGAAGTGGAAGCGGAAGATCATTGGAGTGTTCTCTGGTCACCAGTGGGTGGATGTTAATGGGATGCAGCAGGATTACAACGTGGCCGTGCGAATCACACCCCCTAAGTACGCACAAATCTGCCTCTGGGTCCATGGGGACTCCAGCCAGTGTCGGGGCACCTGAGAGACTCAATCAGCGGCCCATCTGATTGCCTCTGTCCTGGCTCTCAACAACCCTTGTGCCTCCCATTTGTGAACTACACAAACTGCTGCATTCATCAACACTAAAGACCATAACACACCTAGCATTGAACTTTTCCAAGCTATTTTGATACCTTAATTTATTTTATTAGACAAACTTTTGTTATGAATCAGTTAGAGCGAATGTATTTCTAGATTCAGATGTCCTAACGAGAACTAATTCTGTCCTAAACTGTCATTTTGAATTAGAAAATGTACTTCAGTCCGTGTTGTTTTATATGGGAGGCATTTATTTTGTCTGGTAATCTGTCTAGATACCTTGAAGTAGAAAGCTAGATGACTAGTTGACACAAGAAAAGGATTTTTTTTTTTCTGAGAGAAAAAGCTTAGAAGTTTATTTGTGGATTTTACTTTCCTTTTTCTTCTTGAATAACACATTTGAATATCAATGTGCTGTTGTTCTTTGAAATATTTTGTTCTTGTTATCATTATTAGATGTTTTTAATTTTGTGCCTTTGATAGCATAAACTGTAACCTGTCTTCTTGGGCTTCTGTTCTGCATTTTGTATCACAGTGCAGGCAATTAGTTGGAGGTTCACCCTTCAGATTCAGATGCCCTTGTTGACTTTTGGTGCTAATTTAATTTTAAAAAAATACAAAACATCAGAGGACCTGTTGGAGTAACAGTCTACTGTAGAACTGTAAGTATGTATTTAATGTAAGACTCGTATTATGAGTTTCATATGATCATGTCCTTCCTTAAAAAATACACAGGGTTATTTAAATTGACATATGGTGAATGATACATATCACTGTAATTATAATAAAGAGAAAGGCAATATAACTTGATAGGAACTAAAAACAAAAAAGGATGGCATAATTTTTCAATTTGTACAACTTTTTCCAAATGTTTGTTATTAAGGACCAAATAAACTGAAATTTATATGCATTGGTCTAAGAGGACAAAATAGTGTGTTCACTTTTTTTAGTTAAGCTTTCAATTTTTTTTTTCTTTATACTCTTGATGCTTAATTTCCCTTTATATATATGTATATATATATAGCCTATATATACACACACATACCAGTAATATTTTTTTTAACCAGAAACATGTGTCTTAAACTTTGCAGCTTAAAAAATACTGAATAATGATACTGTCTCTTTTTTAATGATCATGTGTTGATATAGATCTATCCTTTTGAAAACAGACACAGGGGGACGCACGTGGGCAATTCTTCCCATCAGTATTTATTGCATCTCAGAGGGCTTACATGCACTATGTAGGGGTGTCAAATATCATATGAATCAATAAATAAAAACAAACAACCAAAAAATTTCAAGAGAATTGCAAAAGAGAGATCCAAAGATCTGCCTTTGTCATTTCCATAAAATTTCTACTGTAAAAGGGAGAGTGAGTCACAGAGGGTTGGCAATACCAGACCTTTCTGTAACACTGTTTAACAGTGACCTCCTGACATTTTTTTTTACAGATCTAAGAGTCTATCTAAAGAACCTACGCTGTTTTCTATTAACTCAGGTATTTTCATCTGATAGATCTCCTCCACACTCTTACTTTACAAACTACAGTACCATCACTTACCAACAGAGGGAGCATGAATGAGGGTCAGGGTTTATTATAGTATGAGCGGAAAGGACTGAGAACCAAACATGTGGATGAGTTCATCTACAATTATACAAAATAACACTACATGTACCAGCTTAAATTTGGATTTCATACAAGCACAAGTAACTATGAGACTCAAACACAGCATTCCACTGACTATAACTGTGAAACATTATTATTATTATTTTTTGGGAAACATATAAACAGTTAACAAGTCACTGTACGTTTGTTATGTCAGGATACTGCAAAAGGCCTTTCTAAGAGGTCATCTGAGATTTGTAGCACTTTAGATTTGGTGAATTAAAAGTCCAAATTCGCTAAGGTTATTTTCTTGGGGAACGTATGTAAACCGTTGACTGACAATTAAAGTTTAAAAACAAAACGAAGTTTAAACTAAAGAATCAAAAAATATATGTATATATCAGAAAAATAAATACCAGTTAAAATACAAAAATGACATGCAATCACCAAGAGAATTATCTATGATAGAGGAGCCTGGATATGTTATTAATTTATACATAATTCATATATATTTATAATTCATATATTTATTATTTGTAAACAAACAAATGTCAATGATGGGAGATGACAACAGCATGTCTTATAATCCGAGTACCAGGTTCACATCAATAAGTTGTACACAGATAAAAATTGGAGCAGAGGAGAGACCTTTTTTGGTCAATGAGGATAATATACACAGAGTACCGTCTGCGAATCATGATACATTGCACACTGCTCCAAAACTAACATACAACAGCAAGCTCTTCAACAACCTGTTTAGGAACTCTGACCCCAAAAGGGAAGTCCTAGAGGAATGAGAAGTATAGGGGATCCACACACACACACATCATTCATTTCAGACTTAAACACTGGAAAAGACATACATACGTATCTTTTTTTAACCGTTCATTTTCATTTTTGTGTTTTTTAAATAATTGTATTTTCGTTCAAAACAAAGGATAACATCGAAATAAGCACATCTTAATTTTTCGTCTTGTTTTCTCTATGATTCACTTCACAGTTTGTGCTACAACATGACACAGGAAGGCTGGGCGGGGCAGACAGGGCGGGGTTTGGGTTGGGGGCGGGGTCAGTGGATATCTTAGCTGCAGGCTCCTCGGGTGTCTGGGGGTGTAAACAGACAGCAGACTTCTCTCACTGGAGCTCATTCTTTGAGAAAACAAATACTGCAAACAGAGCACAGAGAAAATGTCATGGTGCTTTGTGATTTAGTGCCTCATCTGAGCAGCCACTAGAAATATATCTACCTGGAAAATTATAAGAAGTCCTTGATGTTCAGATCTGCAAGGGGGTCCTTGGTAGGAGGTTTTTTGGGGCTCTGAGCAGCTGGCCCTGGAGACAACTGAAAAAGGAGAGAGAGCGCGAGGTTGCCGTTTGGTCTATGAGCAACACAGCAGTGTTTCGTTTCTGAATGAATCAGCAATTTGAACAAGTCGACTTATAAGGACATTTACTGCCACCTGCAGGTAGATTTAATTTCTTATTTAGAGTATGAATGTGTATGAACAAACAGTACTGAGATGTTTCTTAAATTATCTTCATTTATGTTCCAAAGTTTATGTTAGGCTACAATTTGTAATGTCTACTTGAAACTTCCTCATTTACCACAAAAATATATTTTGTGGGTATTTTCAGTTAAATTTATATATATATAATGTTAATTACTGGTGCTCCAGGTGTTCCTGTTGCTGCTGGCCCTGTGAATGGTGGTCTCATCATGGGCTGACCCATCATCACAGGCTGGGGCATCATGGGAGCTCCTGCTGCTGAAGCCTGAGTAAAAAATAAAAATAAAAGTAAGTGAATACTGTAAGTGCAAAATACAGAAACTCTAACATTTTAAAAGTGATTTCTCACCATGCCAAAGCCAGGCTGTGCTCCCAAAGGTGGTGCCATTGCTCCAGGTGGGGCGGCAGCTCCAGGGGCGGAGCCAGTCTAAACACAATTTGAACAGGACCACAATTAAATATATGCTAAACATTTTTGGTGTACAAACAATTTTCACTCAGAAATTGCTAGCACATTCTATGCGCACAAGCTCAATTTTCAGCTTATTTAATATAAAACAACACAGATGGCGCTCTGAGTCCTGAGTCGTAGCTGGACACCGCAGACAGACGCCAAATGGCACCAGCATTGTGCATACACTCATAGAAAACAATGTGTTTGAATTTTAAAGATGTGGCGTGACGTGATGTGCCTATTCTCGTCCGGTGAATAGAAACTCCCTTTACTCTACAACCTACGCCACTGCAGGTGCTGTTTGACACTCCGACATGATGAAATGAACCTGATGAGTGTTTATTCTCTGCATTTTAATTAAACTTAAAACGTTTTTTTTTTCTAAATTTAAGAACTTTGTTCTTGTAATTTAATTAGTTTATTCTGAACATTTTATTTAAACTTTTATATCGAATTTTTTTTTTGAGATTTTTCTTGAAAATTAAACTACTTTTTTCTTGTAACTTAAGTTAATTCTCAACATTTTATTTCAGAATTTTACATTTACATTTAATGAGTTTAATCTAAAGATGGTTTTATTGTTTTATTATTGCTTGGCCGTAATTCTTTTCCATAGAACAGTGGATTTCAACCTGTGGTCCGCGGCCCACTTGCAGGTGGGCCGCCAATTATTTTCTGTTCATTTGCAGTCCATTCTAGGGCTGTGGGATTAAAAGAAAACGTCCTAAAATCACGATTTGAGCGTGCGCGATTTCTAAATCGCTTTATAGCACAGTTTTCCATGGCCCTGACCTCCCGTAGTATGCTATCTGATCCAATCAGAATGCATTGCGCCTAGCGCAAGAACAGAGACTGGGCATATGCCTAACTCTAGGTTCACACACTGTCTGTGATGCACCTTTTTTCTGAGCCAATGTTGACGGATCAGAGCGTTCTCACTGCGGTAAAAGGCTAGAAATAAAAATGTGCGAAAATAATTAATGTCTAACACATGAGCATAGAGTGAATTTGTTAGTGAACAGGATGCAGTTTAAGTGAGAGGAGACACGTTTTAAGTGTGCACACTCTCTCCTCGCAAAGCAGCGTGTATCTGAGCAAGCACGACCGGTTTTGTGACAGAGCAAAGGAAATCTGCTGCGAACAGAGAGATTCGCACTCGTGCATTATTTTAATGTGCTTTCGCGTTATATTTATGCGCTCTCACTGCTGACCGCATACACATACTGTATACACACTGCAAACACCTGAGGCACCGCTACAATTAATGAGCTCTATGAACAATGCATGGCAAAAAAGAAAAAAAGTCCCAGTATACAGCATTTTTTTTTTTTTTTTTTGCCACAAGTCTATAAATTTTTTTACATCTTCACTATAGTGCTAATTTTGACTTATGTCTGTTCTAGAGATGTTACAACTTTTTGATAAAGCTCTGATTGGTTTTCTTTTGGAAATATGTTTAAAATTAATCCTGAATGCATTTATGACTGTAAAAGCATATCGGTGTGTGTCACAATTGCTAAATTGATCAAAAAAATTGCAATAGTTTTTTTTTTTTGTCCATGTTTATTCAATAAATACAGTTTAAAATCTAGCTTCTGAGTACTAGACTAGATTAAGTTATTAACCCAACAATAGCGGGGTCAGTTAATTTTTTTGAAGTGGGCAGCACAAACATATGTGTTTGGTTGTGTGGGCCGCGAGTTGAAAAAGGTTGGGAACCACTGCCATAGAAATTTACAAATTCTAAATGTTTTGAAGTAGGCTGGTGCCAATAGCCTCGTGGGCAGTGCCACAAAATATATAACATCTTTGAACTTTAGGTGTCCCGAAATCACGTCCCGGCTCGCTGACCTTTCCCAATCCCCCCTCTCTCCCCTAGTTCACTTCTTGTCAATACTTAACTATCCTATCATAATAAAAAACGTGAAAAACCCCAAAATAAATCTTAAAAAAAATGAATAATTTTGAAGTTGAAAGTCTGAAACATTTTTTTAATTGTGTAAGAGAAAAGCAAGTGCTACCATCTGAGCGCCAGGTGTGCCCCAGCTAGTAGGGGCGACCTGAGGGGTCCAGTTAGCTCCTCCTGTCAGCTTCTTCTCATTCCACTGGTTGTCCCTGTACAAAACAAATAGCTGTCAGCCAGCATAATATGTGTAAATCATTCTTGGTTCATAAATACAGCTCTAGGGCCACACAAAGTGAACATGATTAAATTGTGCTCCACGGGAGAGCAAATCAATCAAGCTGCCATAACAGTGTAAATGAATTGTCAATACAGGTCAGGCTGAGTAATTAATGTCTGTAAATAGATGTTATGAATAAGTGACCAGATAGGTATAATAGGTATCTGGAAACAACAAGGACATGGAGATTCGCTGCAACAGACACTTAACTTACTTCTTTTGGCTTCCCATCCCCAAGTCTACAAGAGAGGAAGAAACAAGTTAAGTCAGCGTCGGCAAGGATGGTGTGTAAAATGATTCAGTCCATCATTATTACATACGTACTTCCGACTAAATTGGCGAGTGAAGAGTCCAAGTCTCCTCCAATAGGTTTGATTGGTTGGGCAGCTGCTGTGGGTGCCATTGTTGGGGCCATTGCTGGTATCATGGCCGGAGCCACTGTCGGTCCAGCGGTGGGCACAATTCCAGGTGCCAATGGCGTGCTCGCTGCAGCCATGGGGGTCCCGCCTGTGCTCTGAGGTGTTATGGCTGGCATCAGAAGGTCTCCTAATACGTCAAACACTGGGGTTGGCACAAAGAGAGAGGGTTAATATAGCCAGGATGGACTGAGACAATTTTAGCCTAGACTTGATTTGGATTTACTGTACAAACTTTCAGCAATCCCATAATACACTAAGTCAGATCAGATGTAAAAGGAGTAAAACATAAGACAGAAACAATACAATAAAACATATACACTACCTTTCAAATGCTTGGGGTCGGTAAGATTTTTTAATGTTCACCAAGGTTGAATTTATTTATCAAAAATACAGTACAACCAGTAACATCGTGAAATACTTTTGCAATTTAAAATAACTTTTCTACTTTGATCTAGGCAGAATTTAAAGCATCATTACTTCAGTGTCACATGACCCTTCACAAATCATTCTAATATGTTGATCTGATGCTCAAGAAACATTTATTATTATTATTAATGCTGAAAACAGTTGTGCTGTATAATATTTTTGTGGAAAACGATATACAAATTTTCAGGATTATTTGATAAACAGAAAGTTCACAAGAACAGTTTTAATATGAAATGTATCTTGCAATAAAGTCTTTAGTTTTTCATTGATTTAATGCATCCTTTCTAAATAAATGTATTACTTAAAAAAACCTACTGACCCTTAACTTTTGAAAGGTACTGTAATAATATATATACATATAAAAAAATTCAGACCCACACATTTATCAAAACATTCATGAGGTATTCAAAACTTTTACTACATGCATTGGAAAGTCGCAAACCGGCAACACACATCAACACATCTTTATACACATTTTCATTGCATTACAACATGGTTGGACACATTTGTTCAGGCAACAAAAAATATCCTCACTGAAGAACAGATCGGTTACGTATGTAACCCGTGTTTCCTGATGCAGGGAACGGAGAAGTTATGTCATGACTCGACATTAGGGGTCTTACTTGGGAGCCCGAATCCTCTCTGATTAAGAAAAAACACCAAAGACATTTAGCTAGTGGATTTTCCATGCAGAGCCACTCCCCGTCCACAGGGGTATAAATAGGTGACAGGGGCATCCACTCATCAGGTTTTATGCTGATAAGTTGAGAACTTATGCCTGGCCACCAGCAATGGTTTGAGGTTGTGGCATGGGGACATAAGGGGTCCATGGAAGGCGCCACAAACTGAACCCCATCACAACCCTAAGGCATTACAAATGTTCGCAAGCAGCTGCGTTTCAGACAAATGCTACACAAAGGTCATAACCTTCCCACTGCTCATGCGCGATGCTCGACGTGCCGGCCTCGGCATGGTTTCATCACGGGGCAGAGCAACCGCAGGGTGGGAAGCGTGGACCAAGGTGGAATGGTGATGGGTGGAGGATCACGCCAGGGCTTTAGCACTACAGAGAACTGCTGATGGAGTCCTTGATAGTGTCGCCGAATAGCCCAGCCTGGGATATGGGAGCGTCAAGAAAGCACACTATGTCAACATCACTGATTTGAGCAAGACTGTCAGACGACACAGCAGATTCACCGGGGAGCCGCACAGAACAGCTGCTCCAGGAGGAGTAAGAGGTCCACGGCGACTGACCTTGTGGAGAGGCTAGTAGCCACTACTGTTGCCCTTAGATATCCAAGAGCAATAATGGTTTTCTGTTCGTGGCAGAGAAGCCAGCATGGGTAGTGACAGAGGGAGCCCTCCCATGCCCATGAGGAGAGGCACAATCACAGTGCTGCCATGGTTACACACTCAGAGTGAAAGTAAAAACAATCCATAAATGGAGCTTCAGCAAGTTAATGCCCAGACACTGAAGACAACAATGGTGGATGTCAACCGAAGATAGGAAACAAACGCGACCAAGAGGACACAATCAGAACAGCATCTTTAACATCTTTAGGAGCATCTGATTGTGCCATAATGCCACCCAGAACAGCTTCTTCTTCCAGCAGCAGAGAAAATTTGCCTGGTGAATCTGTGCTCTGTGAACTGTGTTCATACACTCTGAAGCAAAATCTCATGAGTGGATGCAACTGTCGCCTATTTATACCCGTCTGCATTGGGGGTGTGGCTCAACATGCAAAATCCACTAGCCAAATTTCATTGGCGTTTCTTTTAACCAGAGAGTATTCGGGCTCCCAAGTAAGACCCCTAATGTCGAGTCATCAAATTGACTGACAGATAGGAACCATTTGCACCCTAAAAGCAAAGGGTAAGGGTTGTCAATTTTTTTTAAAGGTGTACCAAGTATTTTTGCTAATTGCTAATTTTAACATTTAAAGAAATAAAACTTTTCAAAATGTTCAAAAATGCACACCCTAGAAATATATAAAAAATTCACAAGACTTTTATGAAGTATCTAAATTTTAAAATGTAAAAAGTTTAACATTCTCGTCATCTTGCATATGAGTGTTATTCACATCAACATAAGTTTCATAATTTAATCAAATGAACTAAAATTAATGAAAGTACATGTTGAAACATATATTTTCTACAAAATATATAATTTTTTTGTTGTTGTTGAAAAGTCATACTGATTGTCAAATAAACCTACGTTACGGCCAACAGGTGTCAGTATGAAGTCCAAAACCACTGTCAAAGTACCTAGTGCACCTTTTATGAAAAACTATTCTTGCTACCAATAACACTAAAGCAGGCAATACATTCTAATGCAGTAATGCACAAGATCTGCAACATGGGCAAGCAGGAAAAAAATGTACTGAGAGGCTAAAGGGTAAAGGTGTAGACTGAAATAATAAACAGTGCTAGGACATTCACACCTCCCAACCCTTTGGCGCGACTGGGTAAAACGATACATGCTGCAAAGCCCTGATTTTTCTTGCCAACTCACCAATGGCACAGCAGAAGCAAGCAATGAGCCAGATCAGTGCGCAGAGAGAGATTTATAAGAAACAAAATGCAGAGAGAGATGACAGAAGAATGGGACAGATGATAAAGTTGAGAATAGCAGTATTACAGTAAGAGAGCAATCTCGAAATGAAAAAGGAGAAAAAGCACAGGGAGAATGCATTTTATAAGTGCTGCCACATCCTCTCTGTATAAATGTCAGCAGATACGGAAGTGCTCATGCAAGGCAAAAGTGTGCTGAGAAGCAAGCAAGCCTGAAAGATGTCTCGCTGTGTTCAAGAGAAACTAAAGAAAAAACAGTTTTATCAAATAGATAAGAATTCATGTTTATTAAGAGTATAACTATCTGTTCAAAACACCTAGTTTGATTTCTCACCTGATGCATCAAAGCCACCAGAGGGCGCGCCGGTGGCAGGGGCGCTGTCTGCTGCCGCTGGTGTGGCGGATACTGGCACAGAGCCAAAGGCATCAAAAGCTGACTCCAGCAGGTCTGCTGGGGCCGAGGATGGCACTGGTGCTGGGGTTGGTGTAACCGTGGTGGTGACCGGGGAAATCAACCCTGCACAAATCAACAGATAAGATCCCAAATCACTTTCAGATTCAGATTTGCAATGTATATCAAGAGTGGTTGACTCTTAACTTTTATAAAGAATATCTCTTTGGATTTGGGACTTTAGCCTTTGCAACTTTACAGATCTTCTTTATGCACCAAGAGCTTGTAACACTCCAAAGAGAAAGAAAAAATTGAAATTAAATAGTGCAAAAAAAGTGCCTTAATATATTTTAAAACAGTAATATTAAAGGGGTCATATGACGTGGTTTAAATTTTTCCTCTCTCATTGGAGTGTTACAAGCTCTTGGTGCATAAAATATATTTTCTTGGTGCATAAAGTATATTTTTGTGCTAATACTGTCAAAACACACAAGGCTTACATGTAGACTCAGTTGGTTAAGTCTTAAATGAAAGTAAACAGTTGAGAGAAAAACATATAGGTGCCTGTATATTAGATGTGTGCAGGTCTTAGGTGTTTATATTCTGGGTTCATATGTTTGCCTGTACAAATTATAAATCATCAATAAGGTGTTTAATGAATTTAATCTTTTAATATCTGCATTTTACTACATTACTACTTAATGCAATCTGCGTGAAAATAACTGTCGGTCTGTAAATATTGTACGTCGGTGAGATGAAACGACAATGGCATTGAAACCTCTCTCAAGGCAGTCAGTTCACTTCATGCATTAATAGAAAAACACCTGCGCTCCATTTTGACTTTGAAATGTTTATTTTATTATTCCACTTTATTCTTGACAGTCTGTAACATAGTTTAACTGACCATGGGAAAACTCTCCCATTAAAAAATGCTACATTTACAGGAGACTTTACATTATTTGAAGCATTATTTGTGTTTGTCGTTTTCAAGCCAACGCTGACTGAAGCAGCAACCTCCCGACGTGTTTATCTCTCGCTCTGCTCCATCAGAGGGCACGCGTCAATAGAGCCACACACACAAGTCAATTTTGTTTTAGTCTATGGTTTTAATTTTATGAAAATAATTTTTTTCTAGAAAGTGAACTTATGTTATTCAGTAATAAAGCAAATTATTATAAAACCAATGCAATTTCAAGCAGTTTCAAGTACTTTATCCAAAATTCAAGCACTTTTCAAACCTTGAAAACTACGTTAAATTAAGAATTTCAAGCACCGTACGAACCCTGTTGTTGTTGTTATTAATACTACAACAATAATAATAACAATAAATGTTATAATAATAATAATTATTGTTATTATTAGTTACGATTAAACATTTTACAACAAAACATCAATAATTATAAGTAATTAGGTATTATTACAATTGTATTATTGTTATTTTAATTAATTTAATTATTCATTACTATTGTTTGTTTGAATATTAGGCATTAACTGTACTATATACATATATAGAACAGCTCTTAGTTAGTGCCACGTCTAACGTCATTATTTCATCATTAACAAAAAAGAGCGTTTTCCAAATCAGGATATGTGACCCATACCTCCGAGCAGGTCAGCTGATGGTGCTCCGGGAGCAGCGGACTGGGTCTCCCCAGTAGTGTCACCAAATGTGTCTGTTCCAGAGCCAGACGTCCCACAGCGCAGCATGAAGGAGGAGAAGCATTAGTCAGCCTTAAAGCTGCATACACTGAGAGAGGGGCAGATGGAGAGATTGAGCTGACATCATACAACAGGCAACACACTCCCACATCGCAACAAAACACTGACACATGGATATACGATCCGTGTGTCGTCCCATACTTACAATGTAACACATGACAGCACAGCATGCATATACACTAAACTCAAACACACCCCAAACAAATCATCATCTGCTCACTAAACAGACAAAACAAACTGCAGAAACTAACCACAATAATTGAAAAACTGGCCTTTGAAAAAGCTGGTGTATACTTACCACTTCAAAAATGTAAATGTCTATGCTAAGAAAATGAACTTGAACAAGCTTAGCACAAATGAACAAGCTCATCAAGCTCAAATATTGTGCAGTCAGATGCAGTCAAAAACCTGGTCATAATTCACTGGGTTACACTATGCCATAATATTTCCATATTGGTCTTCAGGATTGGTGTTTTGTATGAACGAGTTTAGACACACCAAGGAGGTCCAGCACAGGTCTAGGTTCGGCTTTAGGAGGAGAGAGAGAAGCAGCTGCAGAACCACGTTTAGGAGCCACTGGAGCAATAGCTGGAGCAACAAATGAATCTACATGGATGAGAGAATATGGGGTGATTTTGACATCTCTAAATAAAATGTAGCTTATGCTAGCTGTATTAAGATGTAACTGTAATGGAAGTAAAAGTGCATTGGAGCAATGTAAACAAAGATACAATACTAAATAATTAAAGTAATCGTTCACTCAAACATAAATGTATATCTGTCTTCTGCATGAATGGCAAATTAAAGAGAAAACAAAAACAAAAACTAATATACTGTAACCCATTAACTATATTTCAAGTATTTTGAAGGCATTTAATATCTTTGGGTGAAGTTTTTAATCTTATTTTTTAACTGCTGTGATCAAATCATTTACTCAGCAAGCTGAATTTGATCAAATGACTCACTGAAAAGACTCTAAGTGAACAAAGTTTCAGAAAATGAATGCTTAAAAAATACTGTAAAAAACAAACAAAGCAAAATAGTTCTAGAATTTTTCCTTTCGTGTTATACAGAAGAAAGTAGGTAAAACGGTTTTAAACAACATGAGGGTACATGCCAAAATATTCAAACTATTCATTAAAGTATCATTATAATAGTAATAATTCATAGTAAATATACTGAGCGATATATAAATATATTTAATGATATTATTCAATACTTTAATTTAAAATGGTTTAATTTAACACATATATCAATTACAAATTAAATTATCAGTGTAAGAATCTGGCTAAAAAGTTGACCAGAAAAATGAACAAAAGTGAAAATTAAATAGAAATAGACAAATTATTATTATTTATTTATATTATATATTTAGTATTAATAATAATAGTTTGATTAATTCTTAATTAACATGATTTATTCATTCATTATTGATGATAATATAATAATAATAATAATAATAATAATAATAATAATAATAATAATAATAATAATAATAATAATAATTCATTGTAAAAGACAAAACATGCTCCAATAAGAGAGACAAGCAAACTCACCAGACAAGAGGTCACCAGTCACACTGGCCTCAGGCAAAGGTGAGGGCCCGCGTGAGACAGCAGGAAGATCTTTAACACCAAAGCAAAGCAGGAAGAGGAAGTGGAGGAGGAAACGTAAGAGAAGAGAAATCAATAAGGAGCACAAGCATAGAAAGGACACAGAGTCGTGCTTTTGAGGGCGCAAACATGCACAAGTCCACGTTCAACTATGAGGACAAACCAAGACAGAGTGGGCCAAAAAAACAGATGAGAAAGAAGAAAGATGAGACTAGAAAAGACAAGACGTTCAACAGAACTACGGGAATCAACTCCTGTACCTGCACCAAAAAGGTCTAGACTAGGAGTGGTTGCTTTGGGCTCTGTGGAGGAGCTTTGCTCAGGCATAGAATCAAACATATCTATAAACAAGGACACACATAAGCGTTATGCTTTAAGTCAGTGCATATCAAGACAACTTCAAGTGAGAGAGAGGAAACACTTTGATTTTAGATTTGAAAAACATTCAGATTTTAAAATATCTTGTTTTGCTTGCTTTTTTCCATAATTACACGGAGCAAGTAGAACAAGAGACTACTCAGTCAAGTCTACAAATGTCAGTGCAGACCACAGCATCCAGATTTATCAAAAACACCAGAAAATGATTGCAGGACAAATGTGGTCACTGCAAATCCTGGATCTTGACAGATTGCAGTGCAATTTTAGAGGCCAAATGTGAATCAGTGACATTGACCACCCCTCTTTATATGCAAATATAGTATTATTTTACATTGTTATACAATAGCAATATATACAATAGCTATTATTTTACATATATTTTAAATATGTACAAAACCGTTCATTTTGGGTTTTACACACACACACATATATATATATTACAATTTAAAGTAATGATATTGTGATGTCGAATCTCGATTTTTAGCAGCCATTACTTCAGCCTTCAGTGTCACATGATCCTTCAGAAATTAAATACTTAGATAATGATTTTAGTGCTCAAGAAACATTTCTTATTATCAATGTTGAAAACAGTCACTTAATATTTTTGAGGAAACATTTTTGAGGAAATTTTAGATTTTTCTTCAGGATACTTTGATTAGTAGAAAGATAAAAAAAAAAATTCAATAAACATTTTTTGCAACATTTTGCAACTTTACTGTCACTTTTGATCAAGTCAATGCTTTCTTGCAGAATATTAATTTCTTTAAAAAAATTGAACGGAGGTGTACAATTATATTTATATTTACAGTATTATTGTACAATTACAATATATATATATATATATATATATATATATATATATATATATATATATATATATATATATATATATATATATATATATATATATATATAGATCAGGTCAAGAATATTCTTCAGCACTGAAAAGGTGGTAAAGGCCACGATTCACAATCCAGAGTGACCAAAACGTAAAATATAAATCTAAATGAGAGGAATCAAACAAAAGAGAATCTTTATAATGTTGGGGAACTAGCTTAGCAAGTTAATATTGTCATAATGCAGTGTAAAGCATGACAGAGGCAGAATTCTAGCAGAGACATTACCACCAAAGAGGTCTAGTGTTGGCGGGGCCACAGACTCAGCTGTAGCGGATGTGGATGTGGTTGTGGTAGTTGTGGCAGTGGTGGGAGCAGTAGCAGTTGGAGGAGAAGGGGTAGCTGGGGACACTGTTGGCGAAACGTTTGGCTCGGCACTGGCAGCAGATGCAGCAGTAACAACACTCTCTACCGGCTTCATGGCAAAGAGGTCCAGCTCTGGGGCAATGCTTGCACTACCCTCGGAAGGAGCCCAGGGATCTTTATTGGGTGAAAATGGAAGGGGGAAGGTTTGTTAAATTAACGAAAACTGCAAACTAAAAAAGAAAAGTACATAACTTCAGAAACACAGAGATTGAGGATGGATTTTAGTTTTAAAAGCACACTTTAAGACACCATTAACCTTAGTACTGCAACCACCATTAAAAAGACTATAAAGATACATCCTAGAAAATAAAAACAATGTAGTTTTCATTCTGTTTTATATAATCATACATACCTCAGGATGCTTGCTGTCTATAGAGAAACCATTAATAATAAAACAAGAAAATACAGATTCTGGATTCCATAGGTTGCAGATTTTAAGTCCTAGCAGTAATTTGAAAGCAGAGCTAAGTTAAGATGAAAATAAAAGCATATATAAAGGTTAAAGTAAGTCTTTTCATGTTCTGTCACACAGCAGCTGCGTTATGTAAATACAACCACTAAGCTTTTATAAAAATAAAAGTTTAGGTTGTTAGAATGAATCACTGATACTGAAAATAAACACTGGAAGGGAAATTATATGAACAATGTAAGCAGCTGAATTATTAGTAAGGCTAATATAGCAGAAAGTAAAGGCAAAAACAACTTTCTTGAAAATATTTTGTCCTGTTTTCCAAGCAAAGCATCCAAACATCCTTACAACTATATATATATATATATATATATATATATATATATATATATATAATTTTTTTTTTTTCTTTCAAATATAATCCAAAATACATGCTATAATGTGAAAAAAAAATACATCAATATAATTTCGGTAAAAGTTGTAATCAAACAGTTTACTTTTTATGTTTTAAGGATGTATACATCTTTGTTATGGAAAACAAAATAGTGAATAAAAATGAATTTTGCACTGTAAGGACAGAAATGATCAATTGTGCCTGCAGAGAACAGTCTATGTGCCAAGGCAGCTCATGGACAAAATAATTTTGCTGCAACGTGTGGGAAAAAGCTGGGTTTAATAACTCAAGAAATGCAAACAAAATTGCATGCACTCTCACTCACACACACATTGTTGACCATATCGGCTGTTGGATTTCATGTTTCCATTCAAGCACACACCCATACACACAAACCTTTCATAACCATCCATAAATACACAGGCACACACAAATAAAAAGCAGCGTGGATCTTGTGTATGGATGAGCACCCACCAGATCCGGCACATGCATCAGCAGCAGCTGCAGGGGCCACACCCTCGCTCGGACCATCACCTGGGGATGGCGCAAACGCGTCTGGACAAAACCAGAGCAAGGAAACCCAACAGAGAAAAAAAAAACGGGGATGAAGAGGCGATTTACAATTGAATAGAAACACTCTATACAACCCAAATGGTGCTAAAATATACCTGTGTGGGCTGTATACAGTTGAATTCACACACACACACACGCTGAGGGAAATAAGTCAGGCTGCGTGAAACATCCTGTCAATGCCATCGGGACCAACAAGTAAGTAAAAGAAAGTGTTTGGCTTTGACAGCATGGTAAGCTAAAGCCGAGGCAGTGATGAACATTGTGGCATTTAATATTACAAACCCCATGGAGACCTGCACATCCAGGTATGAATTAATTGATTTATTAGCTGAGAAAACAAAAAACAGCTTGGGGTTGTTTAACTGCTGGTTGATTTAATTAGAGGAATATTAAATCAACAGACTGCACAGCTTTGTACGAAAAAGCCAACATCCTATATAACACAGAATTATTCTGCATTTGAAAGAAATGCATTAATTCTGCATACTACTTCTGCATGTAATTTAGTGTCTTATTCAAGCAGTTTCACACTCGAGTGTCAAGGTTAAATATTATAGAAATGAATTGAATACAAATTGTGGATGATTTATTCAGTGATCTTTGTCTGGTATGATGTGTAAAATGATTAGACATTACCAGCGAGTTAATTATAGTTATTATAGGTAACTAAAATTAAAAAGAAATAGATGTTAAAATAAAATGTATTCAAAATGTTTAACTTCTTTTATTTTCAGCATTTCGCATTCTCATGTAGTTTAACTTCATGTACTAAAATAACTAAAACTAAAAATTGGCATTAAAATTAGTCAAAACGACATTAAATAAACAACAACCTTGGAATGGAAAATGGAAAAACAAATAAAACAATAATAATAATAATAATAATAATAATAATAATTAAATGCATTATAATATAAAACTATTTAAAATTTTAATTCCATGATCAATGTGTATTTAACTGGTTTACTCCAATCAAAACATAAATGTTCTATTTATATATTTATCCTGGCACAATCCTGGGTTTAAACATTTACAAGGCATCAAATTTGATGAACTAGCCTACCATTGGCCTTGTATAATCAAAGCTGAAATGTCTGCTGTAGGCGACATAACTAATGAAAAACATCAATGCTAGCAAGCTAATCTCAAGTGAGCTAATCCTTAGCTTTATTGGTAGTTTGCTTCCTAAAAAATGAATCAACTCAGCTGTATGAAAGGATTAATAATACGTCTGTTCTTTTCTCTTACGGATTAAACCTTTCTGCTTATACTGTTGTCAAAAGCTTCTGGTAAATGAATAAATATATAATGGTCTACTAAAATAATTAGCTTTTACCTACATGTGACTTCAGGCCACATATTGGAGAAGCCATGAAAGAAATGGTAATTTAAGCTTGCCAATATGACAAAGGGGTGTTTACTTCTACATCAAACTGTACCTGATGAAGTACTATAATGTGTCAGCTAAGTGACTTAAAATAGTACCATTACCAATCCATGTACACAAACCAACCAAACTGACTGCTAAACAACCCGTGAACTCCCATTCTTCCCTGATAGTTAAGCCTGGAGATGACCTGACTGACCTCCAAACAGGTCCATGTCTGAGATGGTGGCAGCGGGGGCAGGCACTGGCAGCGAGGCAGCGATGGTGTCAGCTGCGGGTTCGGTAGCAGAGGCTGCGGCGGCAGAGTCAGTCTCAGAGAGGGGGGCTTCAGAGCTAGCGGCAGGAGCAGCCAGAGAGTCTGGAACCCCGCCACAGCCAAGCCACAACCAAACCACAGCATTCACAAAGACAGAGGAGGAGGAGAGAGAGACGAGGAAGGGTAGGGGTGTGGATAGGATGAAAGAAATAGATTTTTGTAGAGAGATTTTAGCAAAATGACTTCATAAAGCTACAGCTGGATCAGACGTGTAAAGATTCGGACAGTGAAGAGTTTGTTCAGGAAGTTCCTCATAGACAAGATACAAGAGTGTCATGTCCATTCAAATTTTGAAATGATTAAAAAATAAAATAAAAATAATACATATATTGCAGGTTTATAATTATTTTGGGCAGAATCTGGATGTATTTGCAACCTGAAAATCATTTTTACTCACCCTCACCAAGCAGATCTGAACCATTGCCAAAAAAGAGGATTGAGAAAGAAAAGAAGAAAAGCATGTTAGATGAAAACAAGTGTTTGACCTGTTCCTGGATCAGCTGATTTCTACAGCACTTCAACAGAAACTTGTATTTGACAAGCTTGGGCAGGAAAGCAGAGAGGAGGAACATTTTCCATTAGTCTGTCATTATAACTCATTAGAATGCACACTCAATATATAATCCCCTAATTAGCCTAATTTGGGTAGAAAATGTAATCTGCATTTTAGCATAAAACACAGATAACAACCAAAACCACCAGCTTTTTACTCTCTATAACAATAAATGCTGGGATTTTTTACACATTTTTAACCTGAAGTGTGATCACTTGAGCTGACCTGACAAAATAATATTAAAGAATGTAATAAAACAACACTGTACTACACAAACACAACATAAATGACACCAGCTCACCTCCCCATGATGCTGTGGGAGCCGCTGAAGCCCCTGCAGTTGGAGCCAACAGATCAAAATCCACTAGATCATTAAAGCCGCTGCTGTAGAGAGAAAAGGACAAGAGAGAATGATGCATCTACAGCAAGGACATTTCAAGGAAGCTTGTGTTTTGTGTATGATTTCTATACATCTATTGATCTTACTTGATGGTGGTTGTAGCCGGTGCTGCTTTTGCAGGCTCTGCTGCGGTGGTCTCAGTAACTGCAGCTGCTGCAGCGGTGGGCTCTGCACTTTTTGCAGGGGTACCAGCAGGTGTTCCATTATTTGTTGGAGATCCCTTCTATATGTGTCATGTTTGGTTTACAGCACCATACATTTCATTTAATTCACAGTAACATGAATAATGTCTTATATTGCTTTATAATATTATGCAGAATAATATAAGCTACTATTTAAAAGTTGAGGGGTCAGTAAGATTTTTATGTAAAATAAATTAATATTATTTTTTTAGCAGGGATGCATTAAAGCGATCAGAAGTGACAGGAAAGATATTTTCATAATATAAACAGAAGATTTATGTTTCAAATAAATACTGTTCTTGAAAACTTTTACAGAATCCTGAAAACTAAAAATATTAAGCAAAATATATGATTTCTGATGCAACACTGCAGACTAATAATGGCTGTTGAAAACTGAAAAAAGCTTTGTCACAGGAATAAATCACATTTTAAAATAAATTAAAATAGAAAGCCTTTATATTATTTGGAATTATATTTCACAATATTACTCTTTGTAGTTTCTTGGTGAGCATACAAGAAAAAATCTCACCAACCCCAAACTTTTGATCTATAAAATGTTATACCGCATAATTACACTTTATAAAATTTAGTTTTATTCATTACTCACCTTAGTCGGTGACCTAGTGATAGAAAATTAAAAAAATTATAAATATAATAAAATAACTTTTACAAAACATCATACTCAAAAGGTTAAATGATGGAATCATAATAATTCATGATATGAAAAATAATTTTTTAAATAGCAGGCAGATTAACAAGGCATTATTAATGAAAATAAAATATTACTGCCACTCTTTATTTTATTTTTATGTATTTATTGTAGAAAATATTCCAAAATATCCCCCTCCCCCAGACATGCATTGGGGAATATGGAGTATTCAGTTACAAAACAAATATGCACGACACTGAAATTCATATTGAGAAATCTATCAATTCTGGGCTGCCACTGTTAGTATGTTAAGTTCAGTCTGGTTTCCATTTGTACAGATTGAACTTAATTATAAAGCTAGACCAAAACTAATTCATTCTATAGAGAGAGGGAACTTCAGAATTTTAAAATGCTGAAACATAAAATTTAAGTTCAACCATCAGTCTATAGAACTTTGAACACCACAATGACGATAACATCACCATTACAGTATAAATATAATCACGTCTACATACAAATCAATTCTGTAGAAATACTTACTCATCACTGTTAACACAAGGAAAGGAGGAACAGTATTACTGAACAGTATATTTGTTAAAGAAGTAGTTATTTTATCAGCAGTAAAAATGCTTTGTTTGTTGAGATAAAGCAGAGATTAATTTATTTTAGGCCTTCATGTTATTCAAAGGAATTAAAGCACTTACACTTTCTTCCCCTCAAGCGTGTTGAGATGTGTCTCCAGAGATTCCAGAAGACTCTCAGGGGCCTACAAAGCCACAAAACAATGCATTGTTAAAAGTGACCTACCACTAAAGACACAATGTTTGAGAATGCAAAACAAAACGACAAAGTCAAGCTGCTAACTCTAAATGAGGACAAGTAGAAGACAAAATGTACTAGAATATTACTATAACACTTTTTAAGACACTAATTGTATACAAGCAATAGACTTACAGACTTTTTTAAGTAAGGTTTACACTGGTTCAGATGCAGACCACAATGCTTTAGTTCACAGCCCCAGTGGGGCCCACAATGCACTGCAGCATGCTCACCCATGCATTCAGGCACAACAGAAAGATTCAGAGCACATTATTTGTTAGACATGCCACATAATCACAGGTGGGTGTACCTCATGGGTAAAAATGTCATGGAGTTACAGCTAAATAGGCCAAACAAATCACATTAATTAAAATAATATATAAAAACTGGACTTTGTGGTTAATTCATGAATAACAACTAAATAAAAGCCTTTGGCCAACATGATATGATGAGCCATAATATGTAATGCACAGAGCATTATTTAGGTCTAATCAAAATACATGCATCTAGCATGCATGATATGACACCTGATGCCACAACACCTGTACAATTTTCAAATTCATCTTGAAAATAAAATAGAGTTTGATCAGGTCTGTAATAATAACATTATAAATATCATAAAACCAACTAACTATCATGTACAGATAGAGTGGAGTGCCTTGTCGAATTTGATGACCCTGCTATATGTCTGTAGCAGTTTACATAATAAACAAAATGCATTCTAGAATATGAAGTTGTTTTGATGACAACAGAATAAGTCTGCAGAAAGTTAAAGCAGAGCACGATGGTGTGTTTGACCAATCAGAACAGAGTATTTCAAAGTATGATTAATATATGCCCTGTTGCTGTTCATCAAAATAATGTATGATATTTCATACAGTAATACCAGTAGTGGCAGCTAAACCAAACCTTCAGGAAAGCACTCTCAGACAATTATACTGGCGCTCCAGCAGACGGATCAGTGATTTGAGAAGTGCCTCTGAGGACTTAGGATTGAGCTGAAGTGTTGGTCAACACCAGTCCTCTAACCTCAGGCAAAGCCTCATTATCACCCCCCACCCCCTTCCCCATTCTCGGTCTCTCATACACACATAGTTACACACTGTCATACACATTTACAGAGGTATAATGAAGATTAATTTGCATTGAATTAATCCATTAATTACCCTGTGCTCTGATAATAGTGATCTTTAAACAGTGGGTTAAACACAAATGTGTGCGGTTAAAAACCTAGAAAGACTCTAGTGCTGTCTCACTTTAGCTCCTTTAAGAGTGTTTTGCTGTGACACAAATGCTAAACTGAATAATGCATGAGAGTTAAAAACATGTATTTTGATTACTAATTGCAGTGGGAGTGGGAGACTTTTCTCAGACTTGTATATCTTCACACTAATAGCGCTAAAAAATAATAGTCTTCAAGTTAAAATTCTGTTCGGTTATGTAGATTGTGACTGCATGCACAACTGATCATGTAAGAAGCTATTATCCATCAAACATTGCAAAGCGCAGCTATCAAAGGATTCCCTTTAAATAGGGGCTAAGGGAATATATAAATTGTTTGTGAACATTGATACACCCTGCAAAAATTCATCAGCTTTCTTGAGCTACACAGCTGTGCAAAACCCAATTACAACCACTGCCAAATCCAGAACCCAGGCAGTCATGCACGTCTCCCTCCAGCATGTCCTGAACTCCACCGTTGATCCAGAATATCTGAAGGCAACAATCCTGCCCTAACATCACGCACAGCATGCTTTCAGAGCAAGCTTCCCCCATTTCTGCCAGCATGAAAACCCTCCTAATCTTGTAACAGAGCATCCAAAATCATAAAACCATTATAATGTTCTGTGTTATAGAGTCTGATTAGTATCAGTGTTGTTATTTTCCATGAATAGGGAGCAAAACTGGAAACTGAAACTACTCAAAAAATGTATACATTTAAATGTGTATTTCCTATCAATTAAAAATAATATTTGTCTGTTTTTTTTTTTTTAGGTTACAGTGTTGAAAGCTTGACAGAGGCAGTCAACACAACCGCATTTGTAAAAAATAAATAAAAAATAAGATACAAACATTGCTTTTGGGAGTCAAATTTAAACAATTCCAAAAAATAAAAAAATGGGAGAAAAAATGACTATAAAAAAATGCCATGTTGTATGAAAGGATTCAAATATTACTTCATGGGCGTCAAATTTAGAAAATGAATTTTTTTTTGTAATATGGTGAAAATAACATGTCAAGTTTATGCAAAAAAGCCAAAATTAACAAAAGAATAATAGCTCTTATAAATGAAAAACATATAATTTGTGCCTGTAACGTTTTAAAAAATGTCAGGGAACACCAAAGTGGTCCATATTCATGGAAAGTGCATGTTATTTTCATATTTTGCTAATCTAAAATGGAACCACAACTCTTAAATGTCACTTAGTTAAATACTCCATTAGATAGGAATTTACTGAAATTTCCAAAACTGTTAGACGTATTTAAATAGTTTTATTCGACACATTACAGAGGTCTTAATGACTGTGGAAACTCTATTCTTGGCGATTCTTTAGCATTACTAAGATGCAAATGTGACTGCAGCTTGAGTTCTCGTCTCAGACAGCAAGCATCGCTGCTACTCCGATCATGATTCTTCAGTCGCATCCAAGTTCACTCTAAAATGAGATTTTGTGTGCAGTTTATTTGATGAGCGCTAATGAGGATTGACTTTTGCTCTCTCCTGAGCTGCAGGAATCTCCAAAGTGGAAAGCTCAACACGCTACTCACACTCTCAGCCTGTGTGATCAATCTGCACCGCTGAAATAAGAAGACAGGTACAGAATCTGTCAATCAGCCTGAGGGGACGGGACAGAATGGATCCATGGAACACGTCCCATCTGACAAATGCCCCATCATTAGAGATTGACCTTGTATATGTAGCACATGGAGGTCTGTGACTGACCCAGTGGCCAGGGAAAGGTAACAACCTCTCAATTTTGGTACAACAGCTTGGATTAGAGGGGTACGACACATGCAACACATATTAAAACAACAGCACAACACAGACATGCACTGTTAGTACTGACGTTGAGAGTATTGGCATCATGATGTATGTAGAAAAGGTGGAAAATCCAGTTTTAAAAAAAACCTACCTGCGTGAGTTCAGGAATATCGTTTTTGTCAATTCCCACTTGCTGTTGAAAGACAAGGTAAGAATATATGGCATATCTTTTAAACCACAAATGCAATTTTCAGTGAACATTTTATAATTAAAGCAAAGACACATCGCTTACCTCAGCAATTTTGAGGAACTCTGAGACTCTGGTCATTCGTGTCAAGAATCTTTTATAGATTTCCAGTGCGTCTTTGCATTGTCCTTTCTTCATCTGGAAAAATTTCTCTAAAAAAGAACAAGGAAATCATAGTAGGTCTACAGTTGTTTCAAATCTTGCAGACGTCAAACCACCCTCTTTGAAATCTCAAAACTTCCTGAGACTTGCCTAAGAGATTAATGATGCCATCATTGTAGCAGGCGTACAACTTGATCAGATCCTTGAAAAGTAACAGGAAGGCAGCGTTGATCACCCCATTGACAAGATCTTTTGGATGAACCTAAAACAACAAAGCAAGAGAATGAGAGGCAAGTCAAAAAAACTAATGTTTCTATGAGCTGTAAATATATTTATTTACCAGCTGTCAAAATGAACTAGCTACCCTGTAGTTTGAACCCTGCATAAAAGCATCAGGTGTTAATATAGCTTGTGAAAGTGACAGGAAGCAGACTCACGTCAAACTCCAGCAGAGCATCGATCTGACTCTGCAGCGTGGGCATGCCTTTCAAGAGCTTGTCTGTAGACATTGTTCTCATCACACCATCGGCACTGAGTAAGACACACATTCACAACACATTCATTTTTAAATAATATACTGTATGTAGGTAAACATAATCCAAAGAAGAATTACAATTCTTGTCTTTTTATCTAACATAAATGTTTCAATCATCTGTTCAGCATATTAATGCATAAAGAAAGATGAAATAAAACGCTTCTGGGAATTTTACATCTCATGATTAATACTGTAAGTATTACTAGAATACTGTAAGTTAGTTAAATCTATGAAGGAAGTAGTGATGAAAGCATGTAGAATTTTGCATCTTTTTGCATTTAAATTTAAAATCTTAATTAATATAGTTCTTCAACGTGTTTGATATTAACTACCAATATACTGTATAATGATATAGCATAAATAAATTATTCTACCAATTACATTGGAGCCATTTTGGAGAGTATCGCATATGTATGCAACTTATGTACGCGGATACATTGTTTACGTTGTTCATGCTGTTTAGATTTTCACCTGAACGTAAACAACGTATCCACGTGTGTGATACTCTCTAAAATGGCGCCAGGGGGATGCAGAGGAGACGAATTGTTGAATAAAATTAATATTTTTGTTCTCTTTTGACACCAAAAGTATTCTCGTAGCTTCGTATAATTACAATAACGACAACTATTTTAGCATCCAGATCTGCTTATTATAAGCGTGTGCTGCAGTTCTGTCATATGCCACTTAAATGCTTAAGCTGTTTAAAGCAGGATGGATTCTGATTGGCTGTCAATATTTTTTTCCTTATCACCACATTCTGGAAGTAATTCCAATGACATCTTTCCACTGTGCCGTTATTATTGTGGACTTTGTTTTGGACTATTTTGTTTGAGTTGTTAGCCATGAACTGTCGTGTTCAGGTTGTCTAAGCAAGCTAAATCAGCCAATTTATGTACTGTAGCTCTTTGTGCATGCAATGAGACCTTGGTCGCTAACATACATTAGGTGGCCTGTGAATAATGCCCCATTTTACTTAACAATGGTCTTGCACGCAGTATTATCAAAGGAGCAGGAAACTTGGTGAATATAACATCTTTTCTACAGCAGTAGCACAAGGCTATTTTCAAGGACTAGTGGTTGTCCTTGATTTCCCAGCATCCCACTCAAATCTGTTATTGCTCAGTAGCGTTCCACAATGCACTAGGCACACTTGTTAACTCAGGGTACAGCCATGTAGCAGAGGACTCATTTACCCTTTCTTCACTCGGCCAAAGTCAAAAGCCATCTGTCTGTAGGCAAACGCCTTCTCGTTCAGATACCTGCTGTAGCGTCTGATAAACGTTGACATATCGTAGCCTGAAAGTACAAGCATTAATACATACAACAGACTGATAATATTTGACTTCATAGACAAATTCATATTGGCATGACAACAAAGTTGACAAAAAAATAATTATCAGCGGCTAATTTAAGAACAGTGAAATTATTGATGTATTGCATAACTTTTCATAGTGATTTTTATGTCAAACAAGAAGATTTTGAAAAAAAAAACACTCACCATGAGAGCCAGTTTTGTCCAAAAAATTACTAAGATTGAATAGGGTGTTCCTGGAGGCCAAGTACTGGATGAACCTCTGAAGAAGAAAAAAATATTTTGCATTTCATGTGCATTAATTATAATCATTTGGAAGGTGGAATAATTCAGATGCAAGGCTGTTTGTCACAACACAAAATCTCAGTACTGACCTCAATAAATAAATAAATATAAAATATAAAAAATAAATACTGACCGAGATAGAGAGATTATAAGAAGAAAGGCATAAGAAATGCAGAACTGCACATGAAAACTGCACTTCAGTGAAGAAAAAAAAATTTCTTCAAACCCGATATAACCATCTAATGACTAATCACTCAGAACTCACATTAAAGCACTGAGTGGGAGTGAATGCAAATATGAAAGTAATAGCAGAGGTTTTATCAAGAAGAAACAGAATACTCAATGCATACAAGCAGTGAATACAGCCTGAATTTGCAAACAAATTTATGCAGCTTAACACATTAACTAAATAACTGTAGGCAAACAAGTCAAGGGGAAAACAGAAATGAGTAACGAAAAGGAAATGTATTGAAAATATGAACTAAAAATAATTGGACAGAACATGCTGTATAATGGACAACAGGGTTTCTCAAAGCTCTCCATGAAGTACCCCCAGCACTGCACATTGTGAATATCTCTCTACATCTGACAGATGTAGAGAGATATGTATATCTATGAAATGTCTGATATATATATTTACCTATCTACATGAAGCCTTACTACATAAAGCATTTTTATTTTTCACAAATTTGTTTCAAGATTAGATGTTTTACTTGTAAATGAGACAAAAAGTACTGATGAAAGAAACTGATTTATTGCATTTTTGGTTCATGAATTTAAAAAACAAAAAAAATATGAGGGTATGTATTATTTTATTTACTAGTGAATGATCTTTTCAAATAGTTTTTTGCAAACCTATCCCAGCATTATATCATCTCTGTGTGCTGTGCCTGTTCAGTTCTGCCTTTCAGAGTTGAACTGATGTGTCAGCTGATCAATACAGAGGCTTGTGGGGCGCTGATGCTGTGTATAATGTATATAACACTTTTAATCATCTAGGTCAGACTTCTAACCATTTCAAATATCCATATATCAGGATAAATACATCCCTTGTGTATGTGACCTGTAGAGGCACATAGCCTGATGTTATAGAACACATATCCTGCAGATGTTTTCCTCCAGAGTGAGAGTATAACAGTCTAATCACTTCCTTTCTGACTATCATGCTACACCTCTATCTCTCATCACTTCATATCCACGATAACAATGAAACATTAGGGGGAGGATTATCAAGCAGCACTTCTGTCCCCTCAGACAAAGCACTCTGGCAGGTCACATTCATAATTAAAAAGCTCTCTTTAAATAGAACGTTGGAAAGTGAGCTCATCTACCATATATTATTGTTATGACATTTTTCCTTATTGCATGTTCAGCAGAATGGATTGCAATACTTTTAAAGTAATCGACACTCTGTATCTTAAATAATATTACATGCATATGGGGGACCATCACTTTTAGCCATGGATGATTTTACAGACCCCTCTTACTCAAAACTAAATATCACAAGATGAACAATCAGTCTCTTCCTGTTTAAATGCTAACTTATTGATTAATTTGTAAGTAAATTAATCTTTAGATCGGCATTGGTGATTTTAAATCCCACAATAGCTAAATTAATTGAATAATAATAATAATTTTGAAAATATATATTTTTACTCCGCAAGTTGTATTAAATTGATCCAAAGTGACGGTAAAGACTTCTACACTGTTAAGAATATTTATATTTTAAATAAATGTGACTGTTTTGTATGGAAACCTGTTTCCGCCACCAAATAAAAAATAAATCAAGGTAATTGCGACTTATCTCAAAACATTTTTTTTTAATTGTGTGATATAAAAGTTCACGAGTTCACAATAAACTGAGAGTTATAAAGTTAAAATTGCAAGTTATAGTCACAATTGCAAGTTATAAAGTAAAAATTGCAAGATATAAACTTGCAATTCTGACTGTATAAATCACAATTCTGACTTTATAACTCTTTATAAATGACTTTAAAAATCACAACTGCTTATTATAAAGTCAGAATTGTGAGATAAAAAGTCGATATATATATAAACAGTATATATAAACAGTAATAGTGTGATTTTCTTTTTAATTGTCTATATATATATAATATATATATATATATATATATATATAGACAGTAAAAAAGAAAATCACACTATTACTGTTTTTACTGAATTTCTGATCAAATAAATGCAGCCTTGATGAACATAAGAAACCTCATCAGAAACATTTAAAAAATCTTACTGTTCCATAACCTTTTGGATTGTTGTATAAACTGTTTATAAAATATAAGGTTGTTCAATCCTTTGCCATTCCATGATGTCACAGCTAGCATGTCCTTGTGCACACCTCTATAACTGTCCCTGTCACTATTTATAACAGTCACCTATTCACACGCAACCCGCATGCACCTGGCTTCATATTTATTCAATTATCCTTTGAAGCTGCACCTCTCCATCTCTAAATTATATCAGTTCCTCTCAAGCTTTCAGTTCCTTCACACTCCCTCATTTTATCATCCATTCTTCTCGCTCTTTATCTCATTCTGCCTTCCACTGCCATCTGCCTTTTCACTCTCCGATGTCTCTGTCACTGCACAGCGCCAGCCTTGATTGAAAGAGTAAACCGCACATTAAAAGAGAGCGAGAGAGGGAGGGAGAGAAGGCTGGAGCATCTGCCCGCCTGTCAGTCTCTGCTCCTATTGTGAATCTGATGGGTGTGATAACGGTGATAAGAGGAAGCGAGAGGGCTTTGAGTGCAATAGGTGGTCAGCTGTAGGGATCAGCTCCTCTGAAAATGGTTAAAATTCAAGGCAAGACTTCATAAAAGTTTGTTGCACTGTTAGCTTTAAGCAACATTGTTGATGTAGGTTAAATATTATGCAGACCCTGCATTAACGTCTTTCATTAATGCAGACATCTGCGACCCAAGCCAGAATCAATTAGAAAAAACTCTTTTCCAAACCACTTTTTAAATTGCATTATTGAACCATTTAATACATCCTGAGCTGAAATGGGAATTATGTGCCAGGTCAGTGCAGTCATTTTCACAAACAAAAGTCTGACTGCTTTTAAGTGTTTGCCAATGAAACTAACATTCATTACCATCTAAAAGCTTTGAAAGAAATGTCAGTAATAATTACTTAACATTAGTTAACTACATTAGTTAACATAAACGAACAATGAAATACCTTAATTTTTTATTAACATTTGATATTAGTTCATGTAGATTCCAACATTTAGCAATACATTATTAAAATCAAGTGACATGGATTAACAATGAACAGCTGTATTTTTTATTAACAAAGATTAATAAATACTGTAACAAATGTATTGCTCATTGTTAGTTAATGTTAGTTAAGCATTAAATATAGTTAACAAATGGAACCTTATTTTAAAGTGTTACCGAAATTTCTTACGATAACCAACAACTTATGATAAACACTGTAATATGCTGATTTGTTGTGCAATTCATATTTTATATTATTATCAATGTAAATAGTTGTGCTGCTTAATATTTTTTTTTTTTTGTGGAAATGTTCAAATATTTACTTTTGAATAATAAATCTACTACTAGAGAGGTTACATATTTTGGTCTTATGAGTCCATAGACAGGCTTCATCTCAGTATATGCACCACAAACATGATGTTTTGTATTTATAATAATTACTTTCATTCAAAATATCAGGACATTGCCTTAAGTCTGGATTAAATCACAAGTATTATGTTAATAATACTACAGAAATCAATTGCTTGATTCTCACCTCATTGCCATGAACCATCAGATGGTGAGTGGCGGCCAAAGCCTTGAAGACCACAACCCAGCTGGCATTTCCTGCTCTTTCAAACAGGGTATCAGCCATCTGGGGAATATTGACATTGGACTCTTGGGTAGCCTGGATCAAGTCTGTGAGGGAATATGAAGTAGAAAGATGAAAATCTAGATCTTTAAACTTAACACATTTAATACTTCTGATCCTGTATTATGGCATTGTGGGTAAAAGCAGCGGGCACAACACATACCAGAACATCAGGTTAAGAGCAAAGCCAGAGACACACTGCATGATTTTAGAAACCCTATAAGATAATTGCAGGTCACACTGTGTAACATGGATCTAATAAACTTATGTATGACATGCATGTAGACTGTACAATGATGACGCCTATTGACTATCATATGCTATTACGAACATTTCGAAAGAAGAATAAAACGTCATAAACATGCGATGGTGGTAAAAAAAAAAAAAGAGCACGATAAATCACACTTGGGTAGTTATATTTTTATGTGTGCTGAAAAAAAAGGGGAAGGGATAAGATTTTTATATTGTAGTGCCATCATTTTGCATTGATTTCATGTTAAAAAAAAATTATTTTGGGTGGTCAGTAAACATGGGTCGTAGAAGCAAACACACTGTGCAATGGTAATGCTGAATTTTTGACACTGTCCAAAAATTATCATAGGCTATCTTTGGTCGCAAGACAGTGACAACTGCCATCTTTGAACCTCTCTCACTATATAGAACAGGAACACCGATTAGGAGCCATGATCACCAAAATCTCCACGATTGTTTCATGTCAATCTTTTGTCTGGGACAACCAAAAATTGTGGATTGTGCCTCTAGATACACACAAGCCAGTGCTAGTCAGTGTTGTCCTGCATTCAGTTTCAGTCTTACTCTGTTTCTGAACTGCGCTTAGCATGCTAATATATAAAAAAAAACTATTAAAAGACATCTAGGGACAGAAGACCAAATCATAAGAGTGCTCATAATTTTAAGTCATTATCATATCTTAATGTAGTTATGGCATACAGGATACATAAAGAGCAGCCTAGGCTCAATAATGCATAAAGGAACATAAAAGGTTATTAATATTACAGTGCTGTCATAACATTGAACAAAGCAGTGTGATGGGAACTCTGTGGGTAGAATAAATAGATTAACAGACAAAGACAGACAGATAAAGATAGAGAGACAGACAATCAGCTGAACATGGAAAGAAATGGACAGATGGATGGATATATATGGTTATATCATGTTTATAATGGGGTTTAATGTTTATGCTCCAGCCAGACAGAGGATCACAATAAGTTAAGAGGCATAACATTTCCATCAAACGCTTGAGGTATTCGGCCCATCACAATGCACTGGATAGCTGGCCAATCACAGCACACCTCGCTTTTCAAACCGATGAGCTTTGTAAAAATCATGTTACTCAAAGAAATGTTTGTAAAAAATCGCTAATATTTGAAAACCACCGTTGACATTGAGGGGGGCTAGTCCCCCTAATAATTAGAAATCACTAAACCATTTTATTAAATATTGCCAATTCAAGAAAGAGAGAGAGAGAGATAGAGATTGAGAGGGATGGAAGTTGTGTGTATGCACGTCTGTGCGTTTTCTCTTTTTAGTTTGAGTTAACTTAAAAACAGCGATTGTATCCTGTCGTTGCTGGAAAATATAATTTAGCAATTCAATATTTAAAGGGGGAGTGATATGCTCGTTTTCACTCAATATCCTGTTAATCTTGAGTACATATAGAGTAGTACTGCATCCTTCATAAATCCAAAAAGTCTTTAGTTTTATTATATTCATAAGAGAAAGATAGTCCGTACTGATTTTTGCCGGAAAAACACGACCGACTGGAGGCGTGACGTGTGGGCGGAGCTAAAGAATCACGAGCGCGAATAGGCTTTTTTGTTGAGAGCATGTGGAAGCTGTGACATTACCGTGAGGGAAAAACCATCATCCAAAACAAACCATGGCTTACAGTCAGATTCAGTCGTTTATTTATGATCCAGAATCAGATCCAGAGGCTGAAACTGAACGAGAGCAGCAGCAGCAACGACTCGCTCCAAGCGGGGCTCGAACCCGGGTCTCTGGCATGGGAGGGGACGCACTAACAAGGAGGCAGAGATATTTTAAGCAGTTTTACTCTCCGCCTGCGGTTCCAACACACGATTGTGACCCTTTTTCGTTGGGATTGCATCTTCCTTAAGAAATAAACGATACGCAAATCCGTCGTCAAACTGGGCCTTGTGAACAAGCATCTTCGAAATGCAGGGAACAAACAAAAACACTCCGTTGATGCTCTGAAACTCCATCCACTGGTCCCTTAATGCTGTTTTTTTTTTTGGTAATCTGTGCAGGGTTGTCTTGCCCTGGCAACCAAAAACACACTTCTTTTGTGACTTTTCACGACGCTCTCGCTCTGATCAGTGAATCGCTCTGATCAGTGAAATGTCTGTGCTGCGTGATGGCATAGTAGTGGTGTCCCAATTCTTAGGGGAATATTTTTACCCTTTGACACTCTGTTTCAAGGGACAAGGGGAAGGGGTAGGCGTAGGGGTAGGGAAAGGGGAAGGGGTATAAAATAGCATTGTGATTGAGACTAAGATGGAGAATGACAAAACAGACACAAGGAGAATGTTGAAAAGATAAGACAGACGGATAGACAGACATAGTTAGATCCATCGTTTAACATGTAGTTAGACACAGATAAGGTGATTTTTTATTTCTCAGTCCTTTTTCTTTCTATCACACCTTCGCTACAGGACACACCCACACACACTCAGACTTCTATCAGTATCTGTCTCTTAGGAGATCATGACAAAGCAGCCTGCTCTCCTCCTACAGACCACACATCCGCCATCCATACGTCATCATGAACTACACATCACAAAACATATCCTGAAACCACAGCAGAATCTGGATTCAAACATTTTTTTTTACATACTGACAAGCACTGTAACACAGTCTCAATAATTTAATTGAATTGAATTTGTATCTCTATTGTATTTGTCTAATTGTGCTTCTTTAAATAAATATATATATATATATATACACACACATACATACATACATATATATATATATATATATATATATATATATATATATATATATATTAGGGGTGTAACGGTTCGATACGATACACTGATGTCACGGTTCGGTTCGGTACGTTTTAGATACAGCAAAATGTAAAAACATCTCAACATTTCAGAATGCTGCAAGCGCACCACAGGTCATGTGACAAGAACTAACCAATCAGCTTCATCCTTTCCCGTAATAACGTTGAAAACTCAGCCAAGATGAAGGAACAGCTGATCATAGTTGTATATGGATTGCAATTTTGAAATAAATTTAGTAGCAGAGCTACTGCAAGTTATTTTTAGAGCTGCAAATCCATTTATCCTTTGCTGAAATTTCTGTGTCTCATGGAGAGAGCACGTCATTGTTGCTTAACAAAGACAGACGCCTCATGAGTGCTTCTGCCCGAGCGCTTTGGAAAGGAGGAGAAAGCGGCACGACTAGCGTTTTCCACGCGTTTTTAGGCGCGATATGTGAACGGCCCCTAAGGCGCTCGCTCACTCAGCACGCGCTGAAGGCTCGTTGCAAAATGTCTAATGCATTTAACAGAGCAGAAATAGAAGATCATCCTTAAAGGTAATCCAAAGTGCACCCAAACAGCAGACCTGTTGGTTAGCGAGCGCCTGACTGAGTAGCCTAACATACACATATAAGTTGGTGTTTTTTTCTTCTTCGGGAGTGTCAGGGGCGTTGCCTGTTACGTCGTTTGGGTTATTGGGCTACCTTGTTGAACGCATATCATCATATTTTTTTTTTTTGTCAAATATAATTAAAGGGGGGGTGAAATGCTATTTCATGCATACTGAGTTTTTTACACTGTTAAAGAGTTGGATTCCCATGCTAAACATGGACAAAGTTTCAAAAATTAAGTTGTATGATTGAAGGAGTATTTCTGTTCCAAAAATACTACTTCCGGTTTGTCACAAGTTTAGGAAAGTTTTTTTCGAGTATGGTTCTGTGTGACGTTAGATGGAGCGGAATTTCCTTATATGGGTCCTGAGGGCGCGTCTGCCGGAAGAGCGCGCGCTCCCGTATAGCAGAGCACTGAGAGCACAACAGACTTCACTGATCAGAGGCTCAGAGCGAGAGCGTCGCGAAATGTCACAAAAGGAGTGTGTTTTTGGTTGCCAGGGCAAGACAACCCTGCACAGATTACCTAAAGAGAAACAGCATTAAGGGACCAGTGGATGGAGTTTATTTTTACAGAGCATCAACGGAGTTGTGTAAGTGTTTCTGTTTGTTCCCCTGTATTTCGAAGATGCTTGTTTTACAAACAAGGCCCAGTTTGACGACGGATTTGCACATCGTTTATTTCTTAAGGATAATGCAGTCCCAACGAAAAAGGGTCACAATCGTGTGTTGGAACCACAGGCGGTGAGTGAAACAGCTTCAAATATCTCTGTGTTGTTAACTTAGCTGTCGGCGCGTAAGCACATCAAGTAAACAACATGCGATGTTGTCATCAAACTGCACTTTCCACATGTACAGCTTAAAAAAAAAAATAAAAAAAAAAATACAAAGTGGAACTTAATCATTTTCCAAAACCGCTAAGCAAATATATATACAGTTTCAGTACATACCACATAGAGCCGCTGTTGTTGCTGCTGCTCTTGTTAAATTTCAGCCTCTGGATCATAAATATACGCTGAATCTGACTGTTAGCAATGGTTTGTTTTGGTTGGTTTTGTCCTCAGGTAATGTCACAGCTTCCAAACGCTATCAGCGCAAAAGCCTACTGGCTCTCGTGATTCTTTAGCTCCGCCCACACGTCACGCCTACAGACGCTCGTGTTTTTCCGGAAAAAATCGGTACAGACTATCTTTCTCTTATGAATATAATAAAACTGAAGACTTTTTGGAGTTATGAAGGATGCAGTACTACTCTATAGGTACTCAAGATTAACAGGATATTGAGTGAAAACGAGCATTTCACCCCCCTTTAATTAGTCCAACAAACTGTTCGGTATACATAATGCGTACCGCGTACCGAACCGAGAGCCTCGTACCGAACGGTTCAATACGAATACGCGTATCGTTACACCCCTAATATATATATATATTAGGGGTGTGCAGCGAAGCCAGTATTTGTATCTGTATTTGTAAAGGCAAGTGCAACACTGCAATTTCATTTGCGCTTATTTCATTTATAAAATGTACATTCATTTACTTTACAGACTTGCTACTGCATTGTAATATTAGAGGTTTATGATTTCATGATTTCCTTTGGCTCACTGGTTCCTGCACAGTTTAAAAAAGTAGGCTAGCTATTTCCCTCAAGTAATTTTCAGGTCTAGAAAAGTATGGAAAAAATGAGAACAGAGTATGGAAAAATATTTGTGCATCGAATATTTGTCCTATTCAGTGTTCTAAAGTATAAAATTAATTTCTAAAAATAAATTGATCATACAAATAGAGAGCTTTCATGACAAACGTTTAGTAATCGTCTGAACACGACATGTCAGGAACGACTTGGTCGTTAAGTTTCTATGGTTGCTTTCACACTAGCACTTTTGGTACACCAGGGTTCAATTGATGTCAGAGTTTGGTTCATTTGGATGATATGAACACTGTCTTCCGAACTCAGGTGCCCACCCACGAACCGTACTCGAGTCCACTTAAAAAGGGTGGTCTGAGGTATGGTTAATGTGAACTCTGGTACGGTTTGTTGCTGATGTGAACACAATCATACCAAATCGCAGAAGTGAACCACTATCAATGACGTATTATTTGATTAAAAAAATGCATGTTTGTATTTGTTTCACCCACTTTCATATAAAAATTCATATAAAAGTGCAGAGAACTAAATGAATGTAAAGTCGTTCTTCATCCGTGCAGCGGTTATGTACCATTTAGAGCCCAGGTCATTTCCTTTTTAGCCCCCCCTTGAACAAATGATGAACAAGGTACCAACTTGTTATGCATTGTCCAGGAATTGCGAGTTTACATAAGCACTCAGAGTCTTTCAAAACAATCAGAGCAGCATTGTCTGTGCTTTGGAGGTCACACTAAAGGGCTGCCTGTTACAAAGCAACGACTATCTCATTGGATAGTAGATGCTATAGCTCTGGCTTATGCCTCAGCTGGCTTACAATGCCCTTTAGGTGTGAGTGCCCATTCGACCAGAGGAATGTCCTCCTCTTAGGCCTGATCCAGTAGAATCTCTACTCTCCCTCGGGTGGAGAGAGTTATCTCAAGTAGACATCAGAACGTTGTCGGGTCTGTTTGTGGCTCAGGCTTATGGAGCCCTCGCTGAGTATTCTTGGGCTGAGTTCACAGAGCAAGTTCTGCATCTTCTTATAGCATGGTGCTCTTGGGCACATTACCCAAACAGTCATCAAATGACGATTCATCAGGAGTTACCTTTCGATAGGGAATGCTTTGGTTACTCACATAACCTCGGTTCCTTGAGATGGGAGGGAAGATGAGAGGGAATGAGCATTGCATAACTGGCCTTGTTATAACTGCACATAAATCAATGGCTGTCACTTCAGTCATATGATTCTGATTAGATGGCGCTCCTAGCCTTCTGGAAGACTCGAGCTCCATTGGTTTGTGCTGCTACAAAAATGTTAACCATTCAGGCTTCAGTAATAGATAAAACAGGAGTTTCCCCAAGCAGTCGTCAAATGACAAAACAAAACACTTTTTCCCTTATCTCAGGGAACCTATGTTAACAGAGTAACCGGAGCACTATACCCTAGTTATTTTCCCATCATTTTATTTTAAATGGTGTGACAATATTTACTGTATCAGTATTAACAATTTTACTGATATATTGCATTTTTGATCAATTTAATGCAGCCTTGGTAAGCATTAGAGATTTCTTTCAAAAACAATAAATAACATCTAGTCCCTAAATTTTGAACAGTATAGTGTATATGTGTTTTTTCAGTACCCAGTGCCTATTGCTACTAATGATACAAACCTAATGACTCCTTAAAGAGTTTAGTAAGGTTTGTTCATCATTCTAAACTTTTAAGGTGTAAAGTTTTTTTTGTCTAATTAATTGAATTCACATGATGCAGAGAAGCAAAACAACGTATGTACCGTAAGCAAAGAGGATACTTTTTTTGTACTTGAAGACTGCACTAAGGTATTGTACATCCTGTGCCTAAAACAAATTACAATCTCGTATGAGTCATACTGTAATAAAAGTTTGAGTTTTGTGCAGTGGTAGTTCAGAGGACACAGTATCTCTGACTTAGCCTTCACTTCCTAAATTATTTACAAAGAGAGATAAAAAGCTGGGGGTGGAGAATCAGTAGAACAGTCAAATATGAAACATCTCACGGTTCTCACTTTACACATGAAAGGAATGCTTACACATGCCAAAAATCGTAAAAAAAAAACAACAACACAGGAAAACAGATAAACACCGTGCAAAACTGAAGCGCTGCACACAAGTCACACTGTAAATGCAGTGAGGAGCAGCTGCATTGCCAGCTTTGTAGCAGACTGAAAAACTAGCCTGCAGCCTTGCAGCCTCTGAGCTCCCCAACAATTATCGACCATCAACTTGGCCCACAGGGCACTTTCCCTGTTCAATAAGAGGGGCAAATTACAGTATCAGTGGCAGATCCATTGGCCACATGCACACTTTTTTTTCTATCATGGCGGGACTTTGTAGTGGCTTCTGTTGTTTTTTATATTGAGCTTAAGATATTTTCTACCCACACATGTGTGTATATGTGTGCATATATGTCATATTTACAGAAAACTAAATAAACAAAATAAAATTAAGCAAAACAGATATGAGCTTGAAAAAGCTTTTATCTTTGTTATTAATAATAAAAAAGTAACAAACAAAAGAACAAATGCAATAAAACAAAGACAAATGAAATGAACAATGTTTTAGGTACAGTAGGTCTACTGAACAGTAGTATTCAATTAAGAGATAATACAGAAATTTAATAAATAAAAAAGTAAAAGCAAAGCACCCATAGTCTTCACTGTATGAATTAAACATTAATATATTGATTATTTTACTAAAGCTGCTAAAGTTAGTCAGTCAAGATCAGTGAGTGATATCCTTTTTTTTTTCTTTGATTAACATTATAGATACAGAGCAGGAGGAATATTCGCCTGCTGCACTGATCCAATATATTGATGCATTTTCTTTTTCAGCTGTTAAAATAATAATTCATAAACCATTCAGTCATAAAGCCAATATGGGCATTTTAACATAATTGTGTGTGCATTTGGCTGTCAAAGCGTAAAACTTGTGAAACAGATCAGAATTCGCGATCGCTTGCTGTCTGTGATAGGTGGCTTTCAGTGTGTCTGATGGGTGTGTGAGTTCTCTGTCAAGGTTTATTGCACTTAATAACTTTAGACGCATCCACACTTTATTTTCTAATTCATTCATGTCTCTTAAATTGTCAGTAACTATAAGCATTCTTGCTTTGCACAGATATATAAAGTGGTCATGCAGGGAGTGGAAGCAGAGCACGAGCACTGCACACATACTGCCCAGCTGCGGAAAGCAGACACAACTCAGCTCTTATTAAAACAATGTCAATGTCAAGGACCGGTACTAGTAAAATGATATATTGTAACATTTTTAAAAGCAGGGTATCACGATACCTTTTAAGAACTGGTGTATCATGCAACACTAATGTATATAAATACAATGCATATATTTTTTTAGCTAACACTTCATTTTAATTGTTAAATCATAATTTATTATAATAGATTTTAAGTAGTTTTAAGACATTTTAGTTTTAGTTTTAAGACATCTTGAAAGATGATTTACATATGTAAACAGTATATATAATCCCAAATTCATAACAGCCTGGTATATGCGTTCATAATTCACATCTTATTTTTAACATAAGCGTGGATGTGGCCCTTTGTAACTTTAACAAGCAAGGCTTTCAGTGTCATTGCTTCCATTTACTTTACATTTATTATCATATTCATACATACACTCGCAATGATAAAAAAAACTTTTTACGGTACATTGTTATTATTATAGTTATTTACTAATAGTGGCTAATGAATTGAAAGTCTTGCACATTCAAAGACAATAGTTTACTTCTGAGTTGCAAAATAAGGTGAATAAATGCACTGGACACCTTGAGTACCACATTAAGTGACTATTAGCAGCAGACAAAGCTAGAACATGCACTTCAGACATCCCATTAACTTTCAGAGGTGTCATTACACAAGCATTTTCACAAGACCTTTGTGGACTAATTGCATCATGAATTTATGCAGGCTGAGATAGCTTTTACAAACCAGGCACCTTTAAAATAGGTATCATGCCATATTTTAAAATGCACAGAGCAGTCCGTCGCTGAGCCAGTAATTTTCACTCTTCTAAAGACATGAGTGGGAGGGGAGACAGACATGCCTAAACCGCCTGTTTCCCTGGCAACCGCAGCATTTCGTCTGGTGTTGGGAAGCCAGATCTCCTTTGTTGCATATTAAGACACAGCAACATTTAATTAAGCAATGTACACAGCCAAGGAGAGAGATAAGAGGTCAGTTTAAAGCCAGTTAACAATGAGTGTCCTCCTAATAGAATAGCTAAAGACTGTAAAAGAAAACCCTCTTGCACTTGATCTAGCAGCACATGTAGACAGACCGCTCTGATCCGGGTTGTGACTCAACAAACAACATTATGCACATATGACCTTGAACTTGGTTAAAAACACTTTTTGAAGGGCAAACCAATCAATGGGTGATTGCCATTTAATCAGTTAAAGATCATAAATAAGATAATAATATCATATACATTACTCTGCAATTTGCACTAGTATTTTAAGTACTGCTCAGCCATTTTAGCGAATTACAAATCTTTATGTTATGTTTCCATGTTGTACATTGACATTTCAAATTAAATATTTTTTATTTATTAAAACATTCTATAACCCATAAATAATTTGACTCACTATAGCTAAAACAACATGTGCACAAGACTGAACTACCATTTAAAGGTAACTACTGCAGTTTAACTTTTGACAGAGTTCTTGGTTGAAAAAAAAAGTTTGTCCAACCTTACAAACAATATAGTGTCTCTTTCCAATTTTCTGCCCTGGGTGTGTTTTCACAGTATGTGTGCGCACTTGGATGGGTTAAATACGGAGCACAAATTCCTAGAATGGGTCACCATACGTGGCCACATGACACTTCCTTTTCATCTCCTATAGTACATTCTGGGCCTCATTGTCAACCTTTTTGATAGTTTCCTGTGTTCATTTATATAAAGTATAATGACCCAACAATAGAATTGTGAGAGAAAGTATTGCATTTTTTTAATTTTTAATTGTCCTGTCCATTATCTCATAAGCTATTTAGCCCTTTAGGGGTTCCGTATTACACAAAATTTGATTTCCTAACACAGAATTGGAATGTGGCAGATTGCAAAAGAGGGCAAAGGGGAAAGGAATTACAATGCTGGCTCAACATTGTGATGATGCCTGTGAGCCATCGCCGATGGACGATGGCATCGTCTATCGGCCCAACCCTACTAAGCACCCAAATATTAATTTCATACTAGTCTTAGCATGCTAAGTTGCATTATGCTTGTATTATAGTGGTTTTGTCTTACTATGTCAGACATTGTTTAACTTGGTTATAATTATCACTGTAATTATCATACAAAAGTTTTAATATGTTTGTATCTTTACCGAAATTCCTCATACTTTTAAATGTTTGCTTTTATTGAAATGACAGGATCTCCATTCTGCAGAACTATGCAAACTGATGAGCATGCTGGAATAAATATTGGTTTTAAAGTAGAAAGTATAAGTAAAATGAGAGCTGAATATGTGCGTTTTGAGAACAAAAACAGTCATATTCCGCTGCACATGAATGAAGCCTGAAAAGCTCTATGTATTTATAGGCCTCTCCCTGGAGCAAAACAACTGAGAGATTGGCCATGTGTGCCCTCACTGGCAAGCAGCGTGGCAACGTAGCGTCCAAGAAGAAACCAGTGTAAACCAGTATGTACAGAAGAATTTCTTACTTTCTGTAGTGCAAATGTGAGTATATATCATGCTTTAATCATATATTAGCATGATTAAAGTGATAGTAAGAAAACCTGGTAATTTGACAATTTTGTGACTGCTCAAGGAAAAATTTTAACATTTTACAAAATACTGAAGTAAATCACCCTTAACATACAACATGACAATTTGCTAATAATACTGAAAAACAGTCTAATGTTCAAATATATATCCCCAAATATATAAATATATCTAAAAATATATAATTTTGCTTAATGTGTTTAAGATATATTCTGTAAAATCAATATGAAATCCAAACGAAGACCATTTCTTTTTCTTAATGGATAAATTCAAGTCTCATCCTACATTTTGTTTTTTCTAAGAATACAACGAAAATATGTCAAGTATTTTTTAATCTTTTCTCCAAAAAGACTGATCTGTGACTCAAAATGTCTTTTTGGTTAATATATTAAAGGCCATTTCTAGGGAGCAAACACATTTCAAAATCAGATTTTAATTTTGTTATATACGTTTTGTGCATGTATATTTAGAGATGCACCAGTATTATTAGAAGCTGGCTGATACAGTTACATGTTATGGCTAACAACTGATATATGAACAATATATAAAACTACATAATTTTGTCTACATAAATAAAACTAATAAAAACTAAAATGAGTGTTACTCTGCAATGAGTCATTTTATGCAAGCAAAATAGGTTGCAAACACATTTCAAGTGGACTGAGCATCTGACATCAGATAAACAGAAATGCACTATTATAATCACAGTGCTTTATTTTACCTCTCCAGACTAATGCTTAGTCCCATGACCCATTCTAACCCCCTTCCTTATTGGAAAGCTTAATTTCACTCTCCAGCATGACATGGAAAATCTTAATCAGTACAATTCTATGTGGCCTAATCTCTAATGACCAAATCTCCTGGTCAAGATCCTCGCACCCTGCTCTGTCTCTTAAAGCCTCTTGGGGGCCCGGCAGTCAGATTACACAGAAAACACATCTTGTTTTGCATTATTCATGGCACAGCGTTGTACTAACAGCACCCATTGATGCCATGTACACGCCTGACAGTGTGATTTTAACCTGATTAACCGGGCGACAAATTTAGCACTTTCACCACTAAGCAAGCAGCACTGCAAACATCTGTGCAATGAATTGACAGAAAAGCATCTCTCTCTACGTTCAACTGCAACTATGTGCACATTCTTGTACGAAATCATAAATGACTCATTTTGGAATTTTAAATTAGCATGCACGATGGCTAACGCACAATGAATAAGGCTCCAAGGACACAATGACCTCCAAGTCTGCTGTATGAGGGGAAGGGTACTGGAAAAAATGGGACTTGGCAGAATATAAGAATAGTAGGAGGTGTTAGTTTGGTTGCAGTGGGGGTGTCACTGTCCATGGTGCTGAAAGCACTCTACTATGCTTTGCTGTGATAGGCTGAAAGCTGCATTTCAAAACTGTGACATCACAGCACTGCTGATTTCTCACCAGCTTTCACTCTTTTCCTTTAACACACTGCAGAGAGAGTATTGCCAACGTTGCACCATTTGATTTGTAGCTGCTGAAAGACATGGACAGAAAGAGCAAGCTAAAGCGACATAGACAAGGAGAGATAAAGAGAAAGACAAAGAGCAGTACAGAGCGAGAAAAAAAAAAAAATCATCTTAGCCAGGATGCATTATTCTATCTTGAGTAATATGGTGAGTTTGATGTATTTCGTAAGCTATCATAAATTTCACACTGATTAAGCTTTAAGAGAAGCTCCTTAAATCAGCACTTTGGTTGAAATGACACCCTGATGGTCTCAATATCCTCTTCATTTTTCTTGTGTAACTCAGATTAATGATTTCCTTCTCCTTTAGTCCCTCTTGTCTAGCAGAGAGTCAGTCATGTATCTCCTTATGGTTATTAGACAAAATGATTTTTTATCATTATACTGTTGATGTTTGAAACTCAAGTGTAAGTTTAAGGCTTGACACCCTGCCCAGTTTGTCTGGCCCCATATGGCCATTCTACCTTTAGTCTCCACAAATTGAATCAACATGAATGAACCAGATACCTATTAATATTTTTGATTCCTTGATTGGCTGACTCATCTATAAATAAACATAATACCACAAACATGCATCCTATTAGAATGAGATTATGCTAAACAAAGCAGAACAAGAAAAATATCTAGCCAGCAGCCAATGCAAACATCATATAACTCAGATAATTAAGCATCCTATCATTGGTTACATTTGCAGAAATTTCAGCTATAAAATGCTTATAATAAACCAACAGCACTGGACCGTTTCACGGTTTGTGGTACTCCACCGTTTGCCCCTTCCTGTGTTTTTTACCAGTAGGTGGAGACAGGTGATGGTCTTTATGAGTGAATCATTAGTCAGGTTTCTATCCAAACTTGCAAATTTAACTTGTTCGCAAAATTTAAATATTGCATAAAACATTTGCGAACACTGTTTCCATTCAATAAGTCAAAGAGAAGAAAATATTCAGTTCCTGATAAATTGGCATTTTAAATCACTAAGAAAATTAGGAGAAGCTATTGAATATAATAATTTTATATACTGTATAATAAATTACTTGCGCCAAACACAGACCTGATATAACAAAGCGTTTAGCATGCCCAAGATATGTTTAAATAAACATATGTGCAGATTTCCCTGTCACTCAACACAAAACTAAGACAATAAACTGTATAAACAGCCCAAGGAGAGTTTGGAAATCCACCCAGCAGGTCTGGCCCTCCATGCTTCATTCCATTCAGGCAAAATGCAAGTTAATATCTTCTTATATATACAGTTTATATATATATATATATATATATATATATATATATATATATATATATATATAATTACAGAAAGTACACACAAAATAAAAAAAAATCAAGAAAAGCCATACTACGGTATACTGAAATGAGTGTACATTACAAAATGGGAGGTGAATTAATGAGTCAGCACATTAAAGAGATTGCTGGCGCACTGACTGAATGATGAATAGTAGAATAGTAATGGTTTAAACTGCACAGGAAGATCACATGGATGGAAACCAAAGAGAAAAAAAAAAGCTTTCAAACATGTCATTTTTTTCCCTGATCCATGCAGTTTAATTGCTTATCTCTGGTTTAACTGACGTGTTATTACACATGCTCTTCTGAGACAGATGTGGGTGTGTCACAATGCTTAGGAGCTTGGGACACCTGCCAAAAATGGAGACCTTTTGTGATGCTGATCTGGACAGTTTGAAAGCCATTGATTTAACACAATGTGCCATATTTTAAAGAGAATGTGCTCAAATTTCCACATGAGCCCATTTTAAATATCACATGCACTTTAATAAACAACTATTGTTGAATTAGACGGATTGCTTGTCTGTTTTGTATCTAACTGCAGACGAGATTTGGGTAAATAATGTGCGCATTTGTCAGTCAGTAAGATTATTTTACATGAGACCCAATTAGACTTGGTTTTACACTTCAATAGAATTTCAAAAGGGTCGAACGTCTGTATCAAATGCTCCAGTTAATGTTCTTGGTGACATTTTCATCTCTGACCTGAATGTGGAATGTATAATTCAGCAAGGGTGAATCTGAGAGGCATTGAAAAAGCACAGGGGCTGCCGAAATCATTCCAGGCCAACTGCTGCAGGAGGTTGATTACTTCAGTCTTTTACTGGACTTCCTATCATGCTATCAACACTTAGTAGGCTACACTTATAGTAAACTTACAGTTAGGAGACAAAAGGGTTTACAGTATATAGTTAAAATACCTCAACATTCAAAGTATACATTATTCCCAATATTGTACATGCCAGATAGATAGATAGGTAATATTTATACAGTACATCAGTTACAGGATATACAGACAGATAGGTGTAATTTGCATTATGAATGCATGAAAATGGACTCACATCAAATAAATGGCATGCCAAACAAATGACTTGGAGGAGTAAGATAAATAGTCTGTTTTATTTCCAGGCCATACAGTGGAAGGAAGCCATATTCTCTGTTCATTCTGGTGTCTCTCTGCTTAGTGACAGACACACTGTGAAATGAGGGCCCATTAATCACAGAGCAATTGCTTATCCCCATTCCACAATACTGACACCAAAACAGCAACAAAGGCCTTTCTAACTGATTCAGTGGTATCTAATGACCTTTGAGGAGCCATTGCATGAACATGATGGGCAGATAAACCAATAATATGTGTAACGCTATAGGTGATGTTTGATAGCCATAAACAATGCAAATAAAGGTTTAATCGGAACCTGGACCCACTTACATTCGAGATGTTTCTTTTTAGGTGCCATCACCTCATGTGTGGTCGCTTTACACACTGCACGAGCCACTTCAGATCCCGTGAGGCTGTACTGCGCCGCGGCGATGCGGTCCGTCAAAGTCTGACCCGACATCTTCCTTCTCTCGCGGATTCAAACGCCCTTATTCCCGTATAAAGAGACGCGACGCGTCGTTCCAAATCGTCCACAAGGATGAGGCCCTTTAAAATGGATTCTCGAGCGCAATTTGAGATATTAATATGATGCAACTTTTATCAAGACCGAGCTGAGATGAAGTCTTTATCATAAATAATAAGCAACGGACATATTTAAGGCAATACTAGAACATACGGAGAGACACTTTGTGTTTACTACAATATAAATTTCAGGTCAACGCCTGCGCCGTGTATTCGCCTCGTGGGGATGCAGGAGAGATGCGTGACGAGTATTTCAACCGCGAATAGTAATTTATAAAGAGTAAACGTTGAGCATTGACGTTATAAAAGACAGTTTTTATAAAGTCTTAAAAGATATTCCTCGTTATCTGCGCGTTGTACTGGAAGAGGATGTTACGATGATGCTCGGCTCGACCAGTCGTCCTTCTCTCCTCCAGATCAAGGATTAATCTTCCGGAAAAAACACCGCTGGATGTGCAGTCACCCAAACCTTTAGGCGGCTTGCGTTGTTCTCCTCATCTCTAAAAAACGCTCGCCTTCCTTTCCTTCACCCCAGGCTATGTCCAGTTTCGGACAATTGCTGAACGAGCAAGATGAAACGCAGCGATAACGGGAAGCCGCGGTCTCTGCTGGACTCAATATTTATTTATTTGCGCTATCACTCCGCCCCCACGCATGAGTCAGGTCACACGTCATTAAAAACCCAGATTGCGTTTTACTATCTGCGCCCAATGTAAATGTGCTTTTTTTTTTTTTTGCTATGTTGGGAATTTTGATTCATTGTCTCGAATCCTTTCGGTCAGTTCACAAAAAAAAAAAAAGATCAATTCATGGATTAGTTCACTAACATCATAGATTATGAATTTCTTTATCAAGTTTGTCAGGTGCTTTTTTAAGGCTATATACAACAACTACAAAATGTCATGATTAAATTAAATAATTATTTTATTTGTACTAACGTCTTTATAATGGTGCATTACTGTACTGTCTCATTTTACACATTCATAATGCACCACCTACCCGAGTTTGTGCAAATGTTCCTTTTCGTTTCTTCAGTTCACACACAAACACTTCAGTTCATTCCTTTTCGAAATGTCCCATTCAGACTCGAACACGACTCAATTAGCCGAATTCGTTCAATGAAACACTGAAGAATTCGAATCCTATAAGTCAATTATTCGTTCTAGGTGAGTAGTTCACAAATTGACCTGACACATTACAATCAGCATGGTTTGCTACACATATATTCTGTAAACTAAAGGCTAATTTGATTACATTTGTTCTATTATAATCAGTTTAAGAAAAAAACAGCTGTGGCGCATGTGAAACACTTCGGTTTTATTTCGTCTCTCACATTTACTCTAAGCAACAATATAGATCTTCATTACGGCTTTGATCATTTTCAAATCAATATGACTTTTAGCTGTCCACGTATATTTATAAAAAATAAATTCATACACAAAAGGTTTTTGTTGACACCATTGAAAACTGATCCAAAAGAATAAACATTAGTGCAAGTTTGATTAGTTATGGACATGAGGTCTGCTACAAGCCATTCTGTGCATGACGGAGTAAATTCACATGATATGTCTCTTTATCAGGCAAGTCACCACAATATGGAATGACGCAGTATCATCATACTATCCTATGGTCTCAAAGAAATTAAAGAAATAATCACAAAGGGCCATATTTACAAGTAAAAGACTTTAAACAAGACTTTAAATAGCTTAGCTTTTGGTGGAAAAAAAATACATTAATTAGAAAAGCAAAAAATGTACAAAAATCTTTTCTGTTGTTGGTTTGTTCTCTTCCATTTTTAACCTGACTGAGAAGGTTGAAGAAAGGGACGAGCTGCTCCATGCTGCGGATCACGTAAAGGGTGAGCAGGAGCTGTCCAGGCTCCCAGGACAGAGTGCGTGTGGAGCAGTCTTCCTCTGGATTTTTCTAGAGATAATAGAGGTATTACCATGAGAGCTAATGAACATTTTAGGCTTAAAGCATTAGTAAATCTACTGAATAATCTATAGGCCCTATGCTAATAATGTGGAATGAATAATAAGGCTCCAATAGAACAGAATTTTAATAGATTTCCATCATTAAATGTAGGTCAAATGTTATATGGGAGTATTACCTTGGCCCTTTTTCTAAGCAGCTTGGCCAGTCTTGAACTCTCTCTGATGGGTCCCCTGCCTGCGGACCTCCAGACCAGAGTCATCCGAGGCTTCCGGAATGAAAGCCCAGCGATACCTGTGGTGTAATTATGTCTTTCACATTAAATATGCTCAATATTTGGAATAAATTGTATCCATGAAGAAATTTTAAAAAAAAACACAGTCTTGAGAATCTACTTGACTGACTTGACTGAATCTAACTGACTGAACAGCACTCATGAGCTTAGTTTGAACAAAAGAAACAGCTATTCCATTATCTTTCAACAAGAAACATTGATGCCTTGTACTAAAATACATTTCAGACATTCAGTGTGCAAAAACGTGTGAGGACACCCACATCTGGATCTGAGGCAGACTCTCAGAGGGCAGAGCGAGGGCCAGGTCCAGCAGCTTGCAGGCAGACAGGTAGAGGTTAAGCCAGCCCTGGCTGTTGTAGGAGGTAGAGAAGCCGTTGCCCCCTGAGTATGTTGTCTCAAGCCCTACAACAGAGGGACCTGAGATCCTGGTGAAACCAGAAATCACATCAGAGTTCAACCAACAGAATCACCCATAATGCTTAAACTGAGCAAGATTCTACTTCTCAAACAAAAACAAAAAGATAAAACAGCTAAAATATTGAGGATTGCAACAGATTTAAATAATGAGTACCTGGTGATGTCCTCATCTGCAGTGAGTTCCTGTTCCATGAGTAAGAAAACCTGAACCTGAAGGAAGAAGCAAACAAGCCTATTGAACTGTGCTTAATGAATGAGACAAAAAAATCCACCAAATAAGATTGTCCCCAGGAACTTCTGTTATTTCAGAATCAGAGCTTACAGCTTGCTTATGATTCAGAGCTTACAGCTTGCTTATGATTATATGTAAAATGTAAATGTGCAAGGTGTGTCATATCCTCACCAGCTCAGTGATCACAGTGGGCCAGAGTGAGGTCGGGTGCTGAGGGGACATGCGCAGTAGCAGCACTCTGAAGAAGAGGAAGACCTGAGCATGGAGGATGGGCACTTGAGTCGTAAGCTCTCCACAAGACGCTCTGAAATCACATCAACATATTATTTACAGCTTATTTTTATGCTTTGACAGGGTACTAGTGCAACTGTAGGGTCTTCCAACACATCAAAACTCGATCATTTATAAATGAATAAAATCCTTTGATTGATCTTGAACAGGGGAGTCCAGTCCTGCTCCTCGAGGTCCATTACCCTGCAGAGTTTAGGTCCAATCCAAAATACACAAACCTGAACCAAGGTCTTCAGGATTACTATGCCTATATCCAAAACTGCTGCCTATACACTTCTAGTGCAGTAATTATGGGGTCAGCCATTTGTAATTGTTTTGTAATAGCCATAGTGGACATTAACAAATGCACTTATTCAATCCATATTGCACTGCAATAATAAGTGTACAACCAATGTGCACTCAACCTCCGCTTGAGAATACCTATACACTATGAGTGTCATGCTAAATGAATTCCTGTATCTCATCAGAGGATGCTGCAGCACTTCTAGTGAACAAAGTGCCCATAGTGTCTAGGGATACAGCCCTTGAATTTCACAGGCAAGTCTGTATGACATCAGCCAAGGCCCTTGATTTTGATGGTGTGGAAAGAACCAAGTTAGTTTGAAGTTTGAAGGATGTGTGTACCTTGGATATCTGGCAAGTATTTCTGGTACTGGTCCACCTCACTGCTGTAGATGGTGAAGGCCAGTCGTTTGAGTAGCATGGCTCTCTGCTCAAGCTCTGCATCTCGATTGGTGAAAAGACTCAAAGAGCTGCTCTGAGCCACAGCAACTCGGGCTGGACATATACAAAATGTTAGCAAGTACTACAATGCTAAAAACAATTTGCTAGATGATGGTGATAAAGCAATAAGATGGGCGCAGCTGGATAGCCCATTTAGTAGAAAGGGAAGACTCACTCATCAGGTCTCTGAAAGTGGTTTTGTCATGAGTCATCAGGTGGTCTATGATTGCCTTCCAGCTGAAAGAGAGAGATGTGGGTAACGGTCACATTGCCCTGTGAGTGACAGTAAAATCACCGCGACAAGAAGAAAGGATGTGTTGTGCTGTACAGTACTCACTGGCCGACACAAGAGGAGTCCATCTGGAAAAACATATGATCCATAAACAGGTCGAAGGCTTCTTTTTCCCAAGCTCTCTGGGTGTACTGATAACCACTGAGGCTGCTCAACAGCTGGATAAATGCACGATAACTGAGGGCATTGTGAGCACTGGTGGAAAAGAGGACAGAGCAACAAGATCTTGATCCCTATAATATACAAAATCCAAGATACTGAAGCAGCTTCAGAAACTTTGTGTCCAATTAACTGTCACTTTCTCATCCTATGTCTTCAAGTTTTGGATTTTGAAGACTACATACCTATGGTTGCGCAGATAGGGCACAATATAATGCATGAGGTTGACCAGCAGAGGAATCACTCTCTCCTTCTCATCACTATAGAAGACCATATCTAATAGATGAGCCAAGACCTGCAAAGACACCCATGCATATGAGCATATTAATGCAAACCACTGGAGTACAACATCCAGTTTCCCTACAAATGTTATCTTCTGCACTGACTGTGGTAGATTTGGCTTTGGTTTGTATTTAAAAAAGGAAATAAGCGTGGATTTAACATTCTGTGTTTACCTCAGCCAACAATGTGAGGGCGTGAACGCTGTACACAGATGGAGTGAAGCTGGCGGCCTCCATCACTGTGAGCATTAGATCTGAAATGCACATAGTGTTAGTGAGAGACTCGCCACACACTCACGCCGATGTGCATGCAATCATGAGTCGACGTACATGGGATATGCCTTGCATAAACACTGATACAGTCACTGACCTTCTACGTCGGCCTCCAGACTGGCCCCGTCCACCATGATCTGAGGGGAGGGTTTGACCTCCAGGTTTCGCCTCAACCATGTAGTCTGTTCTGAGGATGAGCCTGCAATCGTGGCAATGGCCTCTACAATCTTATGGGTCACATCCTATGGTTTTATAATTTCATGTGAAAAAAAAAAAATCTTGTGTAACAGCTGGTACCAAGTAAAATCATGTAAACCATATAAAAAAAACATTGTACTTTTAATTGAGGTAAGTGTGGGGAGTGAGTGAAATGTCACCTGTAGCTCTCGCTGGTCCTTCTTGCTCTCCAGGGTGGGATTCTTTAGAATAAACTCATTCAATACACTAAAGAAAATATTCTAATTAATTTCTAATACTTACTACAATTGTATATGTGTCTATTTAAGGTTTCTTTTCTTAACATCATCAGCAAAAGCTATTTTTTATGGCAAACTTAGTGTAGAAAATGTATAAACAATAATACAATAACTACGAAAAAGCTTCAATAAATAAAGAAAATTATAAACAATAATTTAATCATATTTTCTAACAACAATGTAACAGATATAGCAATTATATAAGTGAATTTTCACAGGAAAAAATATTTTATATTTTTAAAGTCTACAAATAAAATATTGCCTAATGTTATTTTAAAAGGAGATTCTAAAAAAATGTGGTTTATAGTTAATGAAGTCTTATAAATAAAAAATAAAATTAACATGCTGGTAATTTGTGATCTTTCAATAAATATATGTGTAAGCCTAAAGTGACCAAATCAGCATCTTGTATACGTGTCTATTTTCAAAATGAAACCACTGCGTAAACTTTACATTTATAACAGGGTTTCCTTCATATAATTTGTTATTAGACACATTCATTCTCTTTCATTTGCCACCATTTGTAAGTAAAACCACTAAACGAATGTACTTTCAAAGTTAAAGTATGGCTGTGCTAGTGAGAAAGCACTTACACCAGAATAAGGAACTGCCCTGGAGCAGGTAGACTGAGCTGGACAGAGTCCTTTAGCAATGCCAAGAAAGATGGCCAGCTATCAACCAGACTAGACACTGGAATTCTAAAGCAGACAAGGAAAGAGCAGTGAGACTCATTTAAACAATACATTTGGCATATACTGATATTAGTTCACTTGCCTCTGCACATAGGCATAGAAAAACTGAAGCATGCAGACCTCCAGGGAAAGATGCTTCTGTAAAATAAAGAAAGGCATAGCGAATCTTAAAGCCACCTTTAAAACCCACAGCAGTAACAGACAGTGACTGCAGAGGAATTACTAGAGTAGTCAGTGTATTTGTTACTAAACCTTCTCTTTGGCGATGGCTGGGGGCTGCTTTAGGACTTCCTTCACTGTCTGTATCACCGTCTCAGTTCGCATGGCACTTACTGAACGAATAAGTTCCACAAGGAGAAGCTGTTCCTCACAAGCTATGGGAATTACCTAAAACACAGGTACACAGATGAAATATGTTTGTTTTGTAGTGTCAAGAACAAGGTAAAAAACCAACCACTGACTTCTGGTGTAGCTCATACCTTGTTCCTTGATGACGTTTTAGCCTGCTTCCTTTCATTCCACACATAGGCAATAGCGGCCATGAAGTGAGCCCCATGATTCATTGAGATTGGACCCAGCAGCTCTAGAATTTGCTGCCTGAGATTCTGTGAACAACCCAAGAAAACAATTCTAGTTTGCACAGCACATGGACTACAAGTAACATTAAAGAACACACATCACATGTCTAAAGACACAAGTCCAGTCTTCTTGTGGTACCTTTGTGGATCCTAGGTTGATATTGGAGGTGGAGCTGGCAGAAGCTGCAGCTGGCCTGTCAGAACTGTCAGCCAGATAGAGAACGCTCCACAGCAAGGTTACAGAGGACATAATGTTGTGCAAGATGGAAAGAATCCCTGCACGGGCCTCTGCAAGGTGCTTCTGATCTACATTTGCCTGCAGCTGAGGAATGCATGCACATAAAGATTAAGAAAAACTATAATTCAAAGCCCACACTTAAATAGTAAGAACTCATTAATACAAAAAAAAAAAATGATGCACTCATTATTATAAATGCAAACATTACATATACACATTTAGGAGCCATGAAACACAAACATGGCTAGCTAGCTCCCTCACCTGGTGATATTGTGATGTTGAGTCTAGCAGGCAATAATGGATTATGGCTGTCATTCCTTCTAGTATGGTCAGAATCAGGTCAGGAGGGATACACAGTGCCATCCACTGGGGCCTAAAAATAGACACAGCGTACACACAAACACACACTGGATTTCTGCACAGTATTTCATTTATTCTCCCTAAAGTGCCTTTAAAAGCCTGCCATAACATTGTTAGAGCAATAACTGAGAAACTGATGGTGAACAGTGTCCTCTTGTGGATGTAAATATACTACTACATGACTTTAAGCAAAAATAACCAATTAGTTTGTGATTATACTCTGTATTAACAGTTTAAAGATTGAAATGATAACATGATTTGCCATATGAATCTTTTTCTCTGCTACATAGGTGAAGTGGACGAATACCTGGTGTCCGTGAGGCCTGTCTCAAAGCGGTATTGCTGGATAAGGTTGTCAAGGTTTTTGCACAGTTGAAGTGTAACAGATGCAACTACTCGCCGAAGGACTTTTCCCATGTATGGCAGAGTGGCTGTTATAAGGCAAATCCACTGTGGGTGCATCTTGCAAGCATGATGCTGATGCAGGGCTCGGATTACAGCACACAGAAACATGCCCTGAGCTGTGATGGGTTGCCCATGAAGGTATTGCAGGGAAGTCATAGATTGTTGTGGGTTGACATGCTCTACCTCACCTCCAATCAGCTCAAACCCAGCCCCGGGGCCATTAGGTCCTCCACTAGACCCAGTCGACCCTGGACCTCCCTCACCACCCTCTTCCACTGGGATCATCACACGGTGCTCCAACACCACCACGCTCTGCAGCAGGTGCAGGAGTTGTGACTGTATGGAACTGCAGTTGTCCAACTGGTCCTCTGACAGATTAATGACACTGTCTTCTGAAAGGCCCTCCTCAACTGAAGCCATGTTAGTGCCACGGACACTGTGTTCATGCCACTTCTGTACACTAAAGATGGTCGAAAGCAAGCAGTGTAGCACCACCTTCTGCACCTTGCATTTGGACAGTACGTCACAAATAAAGCTTTCAAAGCCCTTGGCTGAACCACCAGTGACTTTGACGAGCTCACTGAAGAGCAAAGTCAACACCTCCACACTGGTCAGTTGCATGGCATGGTTGCCTGCGAGGTCCTGTGATGTGGCAGCCACATGGGCTGAGTAATAGCTGTGCAGGAAATAGAGGCAAAGGGAGATGATAATCTCCAGGAACATGGCACTTCGGAAGGAGTGGGAGTGCGAGTCCTGGGGGATGGGGCAGTAGAAGTCTTTGCCCATGACAGAGACACGATGGCGTGATAGCAGGTTCTGCAGAAGAGAGAGCTGCGGCGTGTATGTGTTGTTTATGCTGGTGGTGGAGATGGCACTCACAAATCCTGCTGGTGAAGCACGTAGCATGGCTGCAATGGCAGAGAGCGCATGTAGAGTCCGAGAGGAGTCATAAATCTGAGGGTACAGCAGCACATGCTGGTATAGTGGTTGGATGTTAAAACAAGGAGGTGACCCTGAGGTGCGAGATCCTCCCACCCCACTAGCAGCCCCACTTCTGGGTGAGCCTATGTCACTCTCAATCTCTGACAACTCCCCTTCCCCACAGCTGTACCAGTTTTCCAGGTCAAGACTGTCACCAAAGAAGATGCTGGTTGGCCGACTCTTCTCGGCCTGGTTGGTTTTGCATCTCTCATCATCTCTCCTCTTGACCTTTTTGTTTTTGGGCTTGGCTCCTGGGGATTTATCAACCAGACGCTCCATAATCTTGCCCTTTAGGCTGAGCTGGATACTGCTATGGCTTCGTTTGCGGTGGGGGTTATCAACCTGTAGACTCTGCTCGGTGGAAGCACTGCCACCATCATCGGGCAGCATAATAATCGAAGGAGAGGAGCTATGGTGGGCAATGCCTTCCTGATGTTCTTCTTCCCCTGAACCATCGATTGAAGCCACAGCCAGGAACTCCAAGGTTCCCCCTGCAACCAGTTCTGGAAGCGTTCTAGATTGGGTGTTTGAGAACGGGGCAGGGGTGATGCATGGGCCATTGGGCATATCGGTTGACAAGTTGGAACTGTCAGAGTCTGTCTGAGGCCAGCCATCAGGAGCTGGTGTCTCAGAGGACTCTTCTTCCACCATTTGCACCACCCTGTCCACTACCTCAAAAAGCACAGCAGACACTGCCTTGTGCAAGGACTCTTCTTCTAATAAAACAGACTGACAAAGTACAGGATCAGATATATTAATAGTGCTACCACCTCCCTCGAGGTCATCAAAGCTGCCATTGTTTACAGTGGATGACTGAGAACCACTCAAATCTGAGCTCTCAGGCTCCCCCTGCTGATCAGGAGGTTGATATTCGCCACAGAGCTGCAGATTCTCACTGCTGAGGCTCAAGAATGAAAGACTGTCACTCAAAAGGTTAACTGTGACACTAAAGGGTTCCATATCATCCAATGGGAGGCATCTGCTGCATGCTTGGACACCCCTGTGGCCATCCCCTGATATCTGGTTATAATCTGCAGGAGACAATAGCATGTTTGTTAGCATTAACTTGTTTTGGTAAAAAAAAAATGGAGATGCTAAATCTATTTCAATTGCTAGAAAAACCCTCTTACTTTCAGTACAGCCCATACCACTCATGTAGATAGGTTCAGAGGACTCTTGTTCCGGTGGGTTGGGAAAGACCTGGGTCCAGTGACGTTGTGCTTGAACCCGTTGTATGCATACGCGGTGGCTTTTAGGGTGTAGCAGCAAAAGCAGTAGAGGTTCAAGAACACAAGCTATGTCATGTCTCTGTAAAACCTGGTTCAGCCAGGCCCTGCCAACAGCACTTGCAGAGCCATCCCAATAACTGAGGCTATCTAACATAATATACAGAGACCTACAAAAGAAAGAGAACTGTAAGGCAACCAATTTTGCATATTTAGACTTTTTGTACCATAGAAGTGCTGTTACCTGTCAAAGGTCCGATTAAAAGGCGAGGACTTGGTGATATTTAAGTCTCTGGTTAGGTGCCAAAGAACTGAGAATTTTACATGAGCCTCCAGATGTATCCTCTAAAATAACATTTTGTAATGATGTAAAAAACAAATCACAGCATGTATAGTTGTGTAACTCTATGTAAATTGTTAGTGGGGTATGCATGTATGTATGGGTTACATGTATGACTGACCCTGTTGCGATGCATGAGCTGCTGGCTAATGACATCTTCACAAATGCTGGGTGAGGGAGCAAAATTGTGAAGCTGGTAAAAGCAAGGGGCAAGGAACTCGACCGGAAGTTGAAGTCGGGTGGGGGCTGCCATCTTTTAGCAGAACTTCACTTGCGTTAGCATTCCCATTGACTCCCATTCATTTTGGCGTCACTTTGACAGCGAATAACTTTACATCTGAGGCGTTTAAAGACTCTGTTGGTCCATTATTTATTTCTAAAGATACACGAGAATGTATAAAGGGCTCCATTACCTTCTATGTTACATTATGGCCCCGTATGAACAGTTTTTGTAAAAAATAGGCTAACGATTGCGTCATAACCACTCGGCTCTCTGTCGCATTACCGTACAGACAGGAGGAGAAGCTCGCAGGCAATTAACTTAATATGGCGTACTGGCGTTACATTTTAAAATACTATACAAAATAATTAATCAGAATACTTACTCCTGCTCACTCACGACAAAGAACTCCCCGCTCAAGCTCGCCGTCTCTGCAAGATTAACGATGGCAGTTTGCACGCACAGCTACTAGAAGATTTACATCTGTCAGACAGGTTGCTGACGTCGTCAAGCTTCGTTTGAGTCTGCGCGTCAGAAACGGAAGTGCTAAAAAACGCTAAAACTGGGCTTCATTTGTCTCAATTGAGTTCCAATGGGGTCGCTGTGTCCATTTCTTTTACTGTCTATGGGTAAAAGAGCTCCACGCTGCGCTTGTGGTGCTGGGGTGTCTCCACTCCTAACTGATCCCATAAGATAAGGCCTCTACAGGAAAGAAGTGAGAAGGTGATCAAGATAGAACGAGAGACTAGAAAAAAAATGCAATTAAGGAAATAATGCACACCTTGAAGAAATTGGTTTTCTCTGCAATGTATTTCAAGATGCCCGGTGTGAGTGGCGGTCGTATCACCACTGCAACACGCCCCTGGCTCGGACTCATTGGCTGGCCCGTGTCTGGACTTGCCACACGCTCTGCTGTCACCATAGCTACAGACTGTGCGAGTCCGACAAGGTCCATTACAAGTGAGATAGCCACAGCTTGAATACTGAAATCAGCATCTGAACAGCACGCATCCATCAAGGTCTGAAGCCACAACGCTGGCTGAACACTCTCACCTGTCGGGCAAGCATTGGCACAAAACTAAATTGCTAGAAAAAAGGATTTTGAGTGTGAAACAAACCCTGTATTTACATAAATTATACTAATTAGCTGCCCCAGAATCCCTGGCATTTGATAAAGGTATAATCCATGTGAAAAAACTGATTGTGCATGCATGTAAGAAATGTATACTAAAGCGATAACCAACACTTTATTTTTTCGGGGTGGCAGTCAAGCAAAACAAAGTCCTGGTCACACTTGGGGAAAGAGTTAAAGTTAAGAAATGGCATCAGAAGGTCATTTTTTACCTGCCTGCTCCTCTCTTGTGGGTGATGACTTCAGGTTCCCCTCAGCAATGTAGACTGGAAAACTAGAACACTCCAGGAAGAGCTGGCAGGCAGCAGTGAATGCATCCACACACTCCATCTGCTCAGAAGACATCTGCTCCTCAAACCCACTTGTGCGTCTTTTATCAGCCACCACAATTAGAGTGTCCATTTCTGCACTGCAGTCCTTCCCTGCCTCTGTCTGACCACCTGGGGTAATGTAAAGCCTCACTAGGCAAGAAAGGAACTGCTGGAAATGCTCAAGGCAGCACTGCACCACTGGCTTGTCCTGGAGCTTGATGTGGGCTGAATTACTAAGCCCAGATTTGGGTTAAATAGGTACATCTTCAGGGCTGGATGCATCATCTTCGGGATGTTGCATGTTATCAGGTTGCTCCACACGTTCTGCCTGGTACTGGATGAAGTCAGTAAATCCACTTTCTGACAACCGGTTGCTTGAAGCATTCTCACCATCATTAAATACATCAGTGCTCCCAGAGATTTCAAGAGTGACTGGTAGAGTCTGAGAAAGATTGGGAATGAAAAAGATTATATCCATTACTCTCCAGCAAGACACCACAGTGCAAAACCTAAAAAAGTTTCACTGTCAAAGTAGTTTCATTAATTCAAATGAAATATAATGGATTAATTTCTGTATTTTTAGGTTATGATACTTTTATTTAGATTTCAGACAACAGTATCCTCCACTGTAAGCAAAGTGAAAGTAAAAACTGTTTGCAAAAGGAAAAAAACATTTTTGGCCTTTTTTATGTTTTTAGCAGAGAGGACTGTAGAGAATGACTGGACAGTGTGGGGTGGACAGTTGGGAACAGACTGTGAGATGGTACTCAAACTCAGGTCACCAGATGTCCGTGTGCTAACCACTAGGCTATCAGGACAGAAGAAACCTAAAAATAATTATTTTAACCATTTAAAGTATTGTTTTACATCTCAGACAGGTTTTTTTTTCTTTTCTTTTTTTTTCATTCAGGCATCCCACCAACTAGTTGATTTAAAAAATATGCATTTTTGCAAATTCCTATTTGCATCGTGTTAAAAATATATTATATTATTATATACTTTTAGAGACAGCATATTCAGCAGGCCATTTTTTTTCCAGACCACATCTCCTGCAGTCTTACACTTTTACATGAAGCCTTTCCCATCACACTGTGGGCTGGCTATAAAACGTTCATACATCAACAACTAAGTGGTTCCACTCACAGAACCGTGTAGCAGCACAGAGCCGGACTCAGGTGGCAAACCGTGAGCTGCATAAGCCCCAGAGGAAAAGGCGAGAGCTTGAGAGGTTGAAGGCCATTTTCACCTGAGTGGAAATGACAGACTCTTGGGCTTCAGAGGTTAGACTTGGCTCCCACTAGAGAGGGAAACTCAGCTGTGCATGAACGTCTCATCCCTATTCCCTTGCTGGCACCATCCAGGGAGTCTGGCATAATTTTGATAAAGCTTCACTTAAGATAGAGACACATAGTTCTAGTAAGGTAGCAAACAGGTCCTGCCATACACACAACGTAACAAACTTATGTCATGAGGGAGGACCATCCCATCTATTAGACCCAAAGCAGGGAGTCAGTGGAAGACACACACCATCAGGCAACAGGATGGTTGTTTCCAGGCCTGTGCTTTTTTAGCAAACAGGCCATATTGGCTTGTCTTGAACAGTCTAATGCTGTAGAGACCGTTTTCAATGACTTTAAAACAATTAAGTCTAGCTACTGTTTAATCAAAACGACATATTCCTTGTGAGGAAAGCCTAAACAAATTGTACATAAAGGCACGGCGGCACATATACTAAAATTGGATTGATACAGAGAAGAATAGCATGGCCCCTGCGAAAGGATGACACGCAAAATCCGTGAAGCGCTCCATCTTTGGTGGGTGGTGTTAGCGCAGTGGATAAGACACACGTCTGTGGTGTGGGAGACCCGGGTTCGAACCCACTGTGAGACACCAATGTGTCCCTGAGCAAGACACTTAACCCCTAGTTGCTCCAGAGGCGTGCGACCTCTGACATATATAACAATTGTAAGTCGCTTTGGATAAAAGCGTCAGCTAAATGATTAAATGTAAATGTAAATGTACATAAAGCACAGTACAGAGACGAGAAAGAAAGTTTTATGTTTCAGTCTAGCATCACATCCTGTCTTTGCACTGGTGCCAATGTATTTCCGTAGTTGGGTTTGAATAAAAGCTTCTCAAAGCGACTAAAATTCAAGTTGGATTCTATTACTTTCTTTTGATTTATTTTATCAGCTACTGAGGGAAAAGTAAATTGTCAACATTTATATATATACAAACAATACTAATAACTGAATATTCATTAATACTAAAATGTTCAATAAAACCCAGCAATTATCACCATAAATGTTTATAGAAATTACAGAAATAAAATAGTTATGACCGTAGCAACCCTGATAATTACTGAATACAGATTTTTTTTCCCCATATCATTTTCAAAATAGCCCTCCAAAAAAAAGAACTATTTTAACGCTGTGCATAACTGGAAATTTGCATGTATTTTCCAGGTTTGTCCCCAGTTTTTTCTATGACTATGTGATCCCTGCAAATATTATGCTTTAGCTTAAGTTTATAACTTACAGATAAATATGTAATTTAAATAGAAAGTCATATATGTAAATCGGCTTGGAGTATGTATTCACTGAACATGCTTTAATAATTTGATTGTCTACTCTCACCCTTTTCTCATCTTTGTCTCTAGCAGAAGAGGTAGTTGTGACAGTGCAAGGGGTGACACCAGAGGGGGCTGGACTTTGCAGAGGATCTTCGAGCAGAGGCGCAGGCAGTGGGTGAGCTCTCTGACGCCCAGGGCCTGCAGGTGTGTAGTAAGAGCAGAAACCATCCGAAGCAGCAACTGAGGTAGTCTGGACTGTCTGGATCTCAATGTACGTCTCCTAGACAGACAAAAAGACAGGAGTGAGGTTAAGTTCTTCGTTAATATTAAGCCAGCTGAAGGCCGATTGCTGCATTAAGTCAGTACTATACATTACGAGTGACGGTTAACAAAAGTGCAACAGCAAATAAGAACAAATTAGGCTTAATGTGTGGAATAAAAAGGAATAGCAAGCGTTTTAATTGGTGAGCACATGCAAGTTTATGGTTCTACCTTCCGCAACATCCATAGATATACATGAGGAATTATTTTGAGGTAATCATATATCATAACATTTTACATATAACTTAATATAACAGCATCTTAATTTTTATATGATATATTTTATATTTTATATGCTTATCTGTTTTTATGGCATTTCAGATCAGAGTATGTGAGCGGTGTGAACCTGAAGTGGCTTTTATTTTTGTCAAGAGTGAGAGTTTTTTTTTTTTGTTTTTTTTTTTTAAGTAAGCAGGGAGAAGGTAACCTGAAGAGATTACAGGCACTTTAATATGCATGTTTCTGGGAAGGTAGCCAAACAATTAGAGTGAAGTGAAGGTGAGGAGGCAAGTAAGAGCAGTACCATACCTGGCAGATAACCCTCATGCTTCTAGTAGGCTTCGAGGGAAGAAAAAGAGAGCAGATGTTTTCAAACAGACAGAAGCGAGCAGAGCAGAGGCCAGAAAACACACTTCAGAAACTGATTCAGACTGATTGGTTTAATCACAACCAGTGTTAGAGAAACTAAGATCAAGATGATCTCTCAAACTTTCACACATGTAAAAAATGTAGAGGCTATGACAATCCAAGTGTCACTAAAATGTTTAGTTTAGTTCCCTATAGCTAACATAAAGAAACATGAAAATAAATTAGACCATCTAAATCTCAGCATGTTTACATGAATTACTGTTTCTAGCTATCAAAAAGTCACTTTAGAAAAAAAAATAGAAAATGGATCATTGGGAATAATAAAGCAGTAATCTAAACATTTCAATTCCTAACTTTTTAAGTTTACCAACCAAAGATACAATGTCCAACAAGAAATCCACCAGCTCACAGAACTCAACCAATGAGGGTGCAGACATCTCAGAGCTCATAGTCTTTCCAGGGTTATGTCTGCCCTGAGTCCACCTACAAAAAGAGAAAGAGGGTAAGTAAAAATGGAACAAAAATACATTATATTTTTCCCCCAATATTCCACACACACCTGCAGCACTCCTCAAACCAGCGTGCAATATAGTCCCACATATAGTAGGGCTCAGAAGAGTTAAACAAAAGGTTGGCGGTTTTAATGAGCTCTGCCGTTTTCTTGTTCTCTCTGAGTTTGCTGAAAACCAAAATAAATTTACAATTTGAAAATATTGCAATACAACTGTATAATGTCAAACTATTAGTGGGATAAAGGCAGTGCAGACCTGCTAAGCTGAGTTTGGTCTTTGCTGTAAGCATTTTGGTTCTGAAGGTCCAACTCAGCGCGGCACTGAGTGTGCAGGGTGCGAAACACTTCAATCAGAACATCCTCTAAGATTGCTGGGCCTAAATAAAGTAGACAAAAACTCATCAAGTCAATTGCAAGCACTGTTCCTGTGAGTCTAAGCATTTGTCTAGCATAGACATCATGTAGAAATGGCTGTACCCAGCTCAGGCTTGTCGAGAAGGCTGATGAGAATGCGAAATGGCTTTAAGTCGTGCATCAGGATGCTCTCCTCCTCCCCTCCTCTAGCCTTCCCCTGCAAGATCCCCACCATGGCCTACATACACACCAACAGACAAATGTAGGCATGCACTGACAATATAATCCTGGTCAGTAACGATAATAAATTATAATGTACAGTGTGAAAAACTAATATTTGCTAAAAATTTATTTTTAACAGTCTTAGTAGGTAAATAGAGTTCTTAAATTTGAAATGAAATATAAGTAGCTATATACACATAAATATATATATATATATATATATATATATATATATATATATATATATATATATATATATATAATGTATATAAATATATTATATATATATATAAATATATACATGGATGAATCATTCACAATCTACAGTGGTGGCCAAAATTATTATAACACTAGTATTTTTACCAGATATTTCTGTCAGTTATTTCTATTTTTTTGCTGTAGTGCTTCAAAAGGAAATACCAGTTTACATTTCCAACATTTATTTTTCCATCAATTGTAATTATGTAATTATTATGTAATTATGTAATTATCGCGAAGCTACAGTACTGTTAAAAGTTTTAGGCACTTAAAAATGCATTAAAATTAGGATGTTGTCAAAAATAATGTCATAACACATGAACTAGAACATGCACACGGTGTCTACTAAACGTAAACAACACTATTTACATTGATTCTTTTCTAGGGTACTCTCCTACTAAAACTTAGGGAAAAGAACTGGTGAATAAATTATGGTTTTATTGTTTTCTATGCACAAAAAAAAGTATTCTCGTAGCTTCGTAAAATTATGGTTGAACCACTTATGTCACATGGACAATTTTACAAATGTCCGTGCTATGTTTCTAGACCTGGGAACATTGTAGTTATTACTGTTTATGGGAGGGTCAGAGAGCTCTCAGATTTTATCATAAATATCTTAATTTGTGTTCCAAAGTTGAACGAAGATGTTATGGTTATGGAACAACAGGAGGGTGAGTAATTAATTACAGAATTTTCATTTCTGGGTGAACTAACCCTTTAAAACAATTTCTAGCTTGTGAAAATACTAGTGTTCTAAAATTTTTGCAACAACTGTATAACAAGATCCATAATTTGCATTTAAAAAATTCTAAATGTAACAAAAGTACCAAATATAGATTCCTCTGCAGTACCCTTGAGAAAAAAAGTTATCTCCATTATACTGTGAATGCCTGAGTAAGTGTGTGCGTTTCAGCTCTTTAGGGATCTCAGACTTGGTCTAACGCATGGCTGCACAGACAGAGAAACAGACGGTCCCTGCAATAACCTACTTCCCAAACAAGTGAGTTCCAACAAGTGGCCCAAACCAGATGGCATGCAATCAAACAAATCCCCCTCCAATAAAAGAAGAGAGGAAAATGCCAAAAACAAAACTCCCCCTGCTGAAGCCTTAAACTCAACCCCAGGGGTAGCAGGACGGTTTAAACGCATGGCACTGAACAACTCTGTCTGTGCCTGCACTGGGACCAGTGTCTGACTGCAAGCTTAACCATGCATGTAGGCCACATGGAAAGAAGTGAAGACTCACAGAGTGGCTTATTGACAAAATGTGTTCATGCACCTGTGTGCCACTGCAGACATAACAAAAACGGTTTGATCTTACAACAAAAGGAAACTCAAACTTTTGAAGTTTCTTCAATGCTTTCGATTTCTCTGTGTCTAGAAAATTATTTGTTTAAAGTACTGTGAACACAAGGGATTTCTGAAGTCCCATTGATGCTCAGAGCCCAAAACAACAAAAAGAGCAACATCAATCCTTCTTAATTAAAGACAAAAAAAATGGTATCCCACCCCTAATGCTACATTAAAAAAAGGGGTGAAACTCTAACTAGCTGGGTTTCCATCACCCTGCTTTTATGTGCATTTTCAAGTATCACATCAGAATCGAATGATACAAACACTGAAATTCGAAAGAAAGAAAAATCCTTAATTCGCAAAAAAGTTTTTACGCTCGCTTGAGGTGGCTTGTGCGAAAAAGGGTTATATGTTATTATGGGGTTATTATGCGAATAATGGAAGATGGAAATTAATTTTGCGAATACATGCCTCCAAGCACATCAAAAAAATCATGTGACTTTTCACAATGGGATGGCAAATCCTGATTTATCAGCAGACCAATCTTGTTCTACAGCATCTGAAATGTTGTTAAATGGTCATTTGTAAATGCCTGAGAAAAAGTATTTCTGTATAGCATTAATTGCCTCCCAGAACTATTAAATTAAGTGTTTCTTCTGCTTGTTCTGAGGTGCAAGTAATTTATTATATTCAGTAGCTTCTCCTACTTTTCTTAGTGATTTATAGTGCCAGTTTATCAGGAAGTGATGATTTTGTTCTCTTTGACTCGTTGAAAATTATTCCAATTTTGCACATAAGTTAAATTCGCAACGTTGGATGGAAACCTGTATACTGTTTACACTTTAAACTCTGCTTTGAACTTCTAGGTTTTGCCTTACCTGAACAAGCATGTCCTTGAAATAAGTGTTAGAGTAGTGTGTGACATACTCTTCTGGATTACTGAGTCGGGTGCTGCGAGGGCCTGCTTGCACACCATTGTTATCGAAGCCTGAGAACACCACCAAGCAAACAATTTTCACACTGACAAGAGTACAAAAACGTTAAAAAAAATCATAATTTTTGTTGACTTACAGAGATAAAAAGATGTGTTTATGAAAATATGGTAACAAGCTATTTGTAGACATCTAAACTTACCGCAATATTCATCCACAGCATATTGACAGCAAGTAAGAGACAAAATAAGGTCAACCAAAAAAATTCAGCAAATCATTCAGCAAAG